>NC_049907.1:41499773-41822440 GCF_001411555.2 Juglans regia
CGATTTTTTCTCTTCAAACTCGTGTGGTAGTGATGTGCAAGAGGTTATCCTTTTATAGGCGAGAAAGCCATCATGTCCAGGTTCATAAACAGAGAAATTACGTAATTTGTTTGTGTATGTTCAATTGATTTAAGTGGGTGTCTCGTTCAGAGGTGGATGAGTGTCCTCCTGTGCAGAAGGATAATGCTATATTTATAGAACATTTAAGATAAATGGGGTTGCTCAATTATTAATCATATAATTCAGTAAGGTGTTTTGATTAGGCTTCCTTTGTTTAATACAATATGAAAATTAAAAGTTAAATAAAATATTATTAAAATATAATTTTTATTTTAAAATTTAATAAGTTGAAGTATTTATTGTAATTTTTATAAAAATTTTAAAAAAATTATAATAATAAAATAAAATAAAATGGTTTGTAAACAAACGAAAGTATTCCAATTCGATTTGGGGAAATGCTATGATTAGATGGGGTTTTATCCCAAATTATATTTATATTATAAGAAATTGAGTTGGAAAGAGTAGTTGTGACAGACGTAACAGCTCACTTCATCGTATGTGTAATTTTAATGGAAAACTATAAATGCGTGATAATATGCCCTTGCACCGTCGAATTGATCAACGATACACGATATGTACTGCATGCTATACCACCGTACCACGTCATTATTTAGTCAAAGGAAAAAACTATTTTGCCTTTCAAGTTGTACGGCTTAAATGTATTGTTTGACAAATTTTTTTTTTTTTTTTGCTTAGAGGGCTAGTTTGGATTAAACTCATCTCAACTCATCATTATAATTCTTTTTAAATTTTAACAAAAAATATAATAAATAATTTAATTTTTTTAAATTTTAAAATAATAATAATATTAAAAAATAATATTCTAACCAGGGATGGTTTAATGTATTTTGTGGCCTAAGACGACTATTAATTACATGATATTTTAATTTAAAAATGATAAAAATATTTAAATATTAAATAATAAAATTTTATTAAAATTTTTTGAAATGCAAAACAAATATGAATATTGATTTGATTAGTAATATCTACAAATACTATAACAATTTGAAAGAAAATTTAATTTTTTTGTAAATAAAGTATTATCCGTTATTTGTATATATATATATATTTAATACTTCATTATGAAAACAAATAAGGCCATCAATATCAAAATAAACATCATATTTTATAAAATATTCAAGAGTAATATATCATCAGTTTGCTATTTCTATTCTAATTTTACTATTGTCTGAAATTTTTGTATGTTTTGAATAAGATTTTTTTAGTAAAACTTCTATATTTACTGGTTTTATTTTTTTTTTACCAAATTTTACCATTTAAGATTGATTTTATTTTAGGCAAACAAATTTTCATCTTTTATGCTAACCAATATTTTTTTTATAATTTATTTTTTAGGGTCACAATAATTATTTTTTTTCCCCTTTTGGGGGCCTTCTCAAGGTGGGGGGCCTTAAGCAGTGGCCTTAGTTGCCTACCTCTTGAGCCGGCCCTGATTCTAATAATATTTTATTCAACTTTCATCTTAACTCAATTCAACTTAGTTTAACATCTAAACGTATCTAAGAAAGTAATTTTAAGTGTATTGGTGTATTAGTATATATTTTTTTTATTTTTTTAAAATATTTAAATATATTAAAAATTATAAAATGAAAAATGAAAAAAAAATTACAAAAGTAACCAGTGGTAATAATGAGCATACTACTCAGGCGGCAGAATAGCACCACTCTTAGTCAAAATAAGTACAGTTATTCTAGAACTTTTATAGTATATACTGCTTAGATAATATAATATAATTTATAAGATAAATTTTAAATTTTATAAATTAAATCTTACCATTTAAGTTATGGGAATGAAATTCTCAATAAACAAATTTAAAAATATAACAATTCAGTCAAAATAATATTTTATTCAACTTTCAACTTTTATCTTAACTCAACTCAACTTAATTTAACATTCAAACGCATCTAAAAAAGTAATTTTAAGTGTATTGGTATATTGATATATTTTTTTATTTTTTTTATTTTTTTAAAATATTAAAATATATTAAAAATTATAAAATGAAAAATGAAAAAAAATTACAAAAACAATTAGTGGTAATAATGAGTGATGCTACTCAAGCGGCAGAGTAGCACCGCTCTTAGTCAAAATGAGTACAAGTTATTCTAGAACTTCAACAATATATACTGCATAGATAATATAATTTAATTTATAAGATAAATTTTAAATTTTAAAAAATTAAATTTTATCATTTAAGTGATGGGAATGAAATCCTCAATAAACAAATTTAAAAATATAACAATTCAGTCAAAATTACGTTGATGCGAGCTTAATTGTCAATGTGATCACCTCGTGCATATAACACGATTCAAATTTAATTGACAAGGTAAATTAGATAACGCATGAATGTCAGTCAGATAAATTCCCAACGTGTAAAATTGCATTCAATACACAATTAAAATGATCCTACAATAATAAAAAGTGTTAACATTTTAATTTGCTTATTATTATAATGATTTCACAAGAAGTGTGTAAATATATTAGATCTGTAAATAGAAAAATTCTAATAAAATTAATTGAAGTGCATTTAATATAAAATGATAGTGATGATGGATGTAATTAATTTATAGTTTTCGTTAAACAACATTAATACTGTCTTTACCTCTGTCTAATTAATGACCCGTTGAAGCCATACAAGAAAAATGGCCTTTTCCAGCGCTCAAAATCGTCGCAAATACCCTTCAGAATCGCTACATTTGATCAATTGTGGCGATTTATAAATCGCTGCAGGTTCGCCACTATTCTAAAGCCATTTTTGATCAATTACGGCGATTGGAAAAAATCGTCAGAAAATCTACTATTTTCGACGATTTTAGTTTGTCGAAAATGTTCAAAAAATTCGATAGAAATGGCCTTCTGATTCACCTTTAAAATCGCTGAAAACAACTATTTCCGGCGATATATCGCCACAAAAACTTAATAAAATTGCTGCAAATAACTTATTATTTTTCTCAACGATTTGAAATTATCGCCCTTAGGAAGTATTTCCAGTGGGTAGGTTTCGCCGGAAAAAATTTATTGTGGCGACTTATTGTCGCCGGAAATAAATTTCTGTTATGAAAAATTATTTCCGGCGATAAAAAATCGCCGGAAAAGATGTTTCACAAAATAAAAAAAAAAATTGCACAAAACAGTATAGATATGCAGTCTACATATGTAATTACCTAAGACTGATTCCAAACAGATATTTGGCATTATTGTAATGTGAAATGGCTTGTCAATGACCCATCTACTTAAATTTTATGCATCTATAATGGAAAAGGAGAACAAAAGGATATAATAAAAATAATAATAATAATAATCTATCCTGCAGATGAGGGACAATTAAAACTGAGAAATTAAAAAAACTGAAACTGAGATGTGCATGTTTTACTTCTGAAACTGAATACCTTCTCAACTCAATAGAATAGAAAAAGATTACTCCTTGGAATAGTGAAGATATAATGGTAGTTTGAATGAAGATGTTGACTTAAATTAGAAAGACATCTTCTCAAATATTAGAAAGCTTGACAAACTATCATATGCGAAAGACAATATCAAGTTAATAGAAATATAGGAATTGACAAGCATCATTGCAAAAGAGACGAATTCTAACAAAGCACTATTTATAATTGAGGAAAAACTTAAAACAAAAAGATCAACACATCCAACATATGATCCTAATGATCTTAATAATAAAACATATGTGGGGTTTGGATTGATCCTAATGATCAAAACATTGAACTCTTCAAATAATAAAACTGCCATTTATGTTTAACCACTACCTATAGAAGTATATAGTTGCAATGACCCTCTCCTACTTTGATAAACGTATTATGGAACAACTTGGATTACCTCTTGGGAAGTCAAAAAACCAGCTGTTAAACTTTAATATGAGCATTAAGTAATTCGGTTCTGCATGGTGGTACAAGAATCCTTCCTGCACATATCAAAACCATGAAATAAGGCTTAATGGAGTACATGATATCATGTAATTTGATCTTAATACTCCATGATCCAGCTTCTTAATTCTGAGAAGTCACTGAAAACTAGGGGGAAAAAAACTGACCTTAACAGCACAAATAATAGGGCTCAACTAAGAGCAGTTGCTTTCTCTTTCTTGCATGCAACTAAACCATCTACTGGTAGAGATTAATTCAGATTCCCAAGTGGTGGTCCGATGGATTCAGAATATAGAGCATTGTCTGTAGTATTTGAGGGACTTATGTGAGTAGTTTGAGGAACTGAAAAGTAAAAGTAATGTTATTGTCCAATATATTTACAGGGGTCAATCAAGTTGACGACAGTTTTTTTTTTTTTTAAATTAGAAAGAGTTATCACATAAATCTTTACAGTCTCATTTGCATTTGGATGAAGCATATGTATTCCTCATCCAAAAAAAAAAAAACGAGAACAAAAAATAAAGACTATTTCCTTGGCAGGTTTTATACAGAGAATGAAGGGGAATTCTTTTCATACATATCCCTTCAAAATAATTCCAAATACACACTGATTTCAATTCCAACATCTTCAAATTCTCTATTTGGGTTTACAGAGAATTTTTTCTTGCTGTGTAGGCACATAAAAAGCAATTTCCATTTTCAAAGTAAGAGAGAGATGCTAAGAACATATTGCTAGAAACCTATGACTAACTTGGGATAAGAAAGCTGGCTGGATATGTACATAACAAACAGAACTACGTGAGTTTACAACTCTGTATTCAAACACATTATGTAACTACAATGGCGAATGGAAGAACAAGCTCTGCATTGTGGAAAAAAATATGATCAATCACTAATTAAAGGAGTCGGCTAAAACTAAATACATTCAAGCAGCATATACAAACAGTAATCGCAAGTAACATCATAAAAGGTAAAAGACAAGATAAGGCACTCACCTGGTTTTTATACACAAGGTAAGCAAGTGAAAAGTAAATCAGCAAGAAGGGCAACATTAAGGGTGCCAAGATGGAACATGTGAAACCAAGGAATCCAAATAAGAGGACTCGTGGGACTTCTGTATGGTAGGGAAAAGAAAAAGCATAATTTGGACGAATCATCCTTGATTCTGAGTACGAATCTCTTGACTAGATTGCAGAAAAGAGCAAGAAATTGCATCACTTCACACGACAAACTTGCCCAACCATATGTTAAAACATAAGTCATGAAGAAGCTAGCCTGTAACAATTTGAAAACCAAAATCACAGTAATAAGTTATTGAAAAAACTTCTACATTTCCACAAGAGAAGAATAAAGGTTTTCCCCAATTTCTCTACTAGTTGTAATTTCCAGTTATCATGGCAAGAATTTCATCTCTATGTCCGTCTCCACAAATAATAATTTTTTTCCCACAGGATCATGATGTGGTCTACAGGATTGCAGCTCTCTTTATTTCATGAAAATCTAATAACCAAACTTGAACTAGTTTAAGTTGTTTCATGAAAATCTAATAACCAAACATAGTAATGATAGATGACAGTTTTTTTGTTTTTCACCTCAAAAAAAACTTATGTTAATTCACAAAGTAAACGGGATACCTTTTCCAGAAAATATGGTAAGGATGTTCTACTAAATATGATACCTTGTTCTACTAAATGAGTAGCTCTAGATAGTAATAGTTTTTGGAAGCATAATAAAAGTAGAATCAAGAAAGAGACTTTTAAGTGTAAGAAAGAAAGAGATAGCTTAAACTATGATTTTTAACTTTGGGGAAGTTCTACTAAATATCTTTTTTCCCTTTGATCCAAGTGAAAGCTGAAAGTAGAAGCATCACTTTACGTTAAACAAAGAGGCAAAACCATTTCGCCCCTACATAGAAGCCAAGAAATCAGAATATTATTTCAAAATCCCCATTAAAAGCTATTAAAAGATCTCACTTGGAAATTTATGCAAAACCAGCCACTCATTAAATAGTGTCAAACATAAAGATAAATATTGCTTTCTCTTTATGGATCACAATCTAAGTAGTTTCTCCAGAATCAGTGATTCTACCTCACTATTCTGTTGCGCACAATCACCATACGACTTTTATCTTGATGGTATTCAAGGTGATAGCCTATGAGTTTTAGATATTACTTCCTATATCTCTAGATAGATTGAGCTGGTTAAAGTACTAACATTAATATGATATCCTTGTTTATAAAAAATAAAAACAAAAAGATGCCTAACATTACTGCAGAAGACAACTTTGTGAAATTGTAAACTATATCAGGAAAGAAATACCTGCATATATATATTCATGGCAGCCTCGGCCATTTATACTTTTTCAGCGACACAGAGGTTGAAACTTTTTTATATAATCTGAAAGGAAAATGGGTTATCAGATTTGGGTTATGGGGATGTGCCTCTGGATGTATCTGTTTAGCTACGGCTTCATTTCCGTATACTCGCAGGGTGCCAAGGGTGGAGAGGGGACTGTTTTCATTGATGGGAAAGCAGCCATTGGGAGGATTGATGATGATTTTGTTTGTGCAACCTTGGATTGGTGGCCTCCTGAGAAATGCGACTATGGAACATGCAGCTGGGGTCGTGTTTCTCTCCTCAATTTGGTATGTTTCTGCAATGTATACACTTGTTAATAACATAACGAGTATTTATGAGGAAAGTATGATGATTGATAGTTGCAATGAGTATCAGACCTTCATGGTAATATCTCTCTGTTTCTTCTCTAATTTGTTGTTGCTGTTGCTGTTGCTGTTGTTGCTGCTGCTGCTGCTGCATTGGTAGTGTTTCTTTGTGTAATTGTTTGATATGAGGCATACCCGCATACATGTTCCAACCACATTTCTTGGCCATTTGATGCGGTTGATTCGTTTTTCACTTTTTCGGATTTATTTATCTTCCTTTCTCTTCTTGCATCAGTTTTAATGTGCAGTCATATTGTTTTTGCTTTTTCATCGGTTTCTATTAAATTCTCATCATGTTTTTCTGTATTTTAAATTATCTTCGGTTGGTGGGCTCGATGTAGTTCAGGAAGTTTTTTTAATACAACACAACCATTTCTTTTCTGGAGGAATTTATATCCAGAAATTTTTGAAAAATGATGCACTTTTAGTTGACCACTATAAATATGTAATGCAGAAATTTATAGTTTTCGTTTGAGCTGAAAACCTGTTCCTATTCAATATGAAAAAGGAAAATCTGTCAAATTGGTGATGTTGTTTGCATCATTGTCGTGTGCAGGATCTTGGCAACAATATTCTGTTGAATGCCATAAAAGGTGAGAACACCTAAACATCTGGAGATTTTTATTTATCACATGATTTTTCTTCATGGCATACTCATTTGTTTTCTCTAATGGTTCTATTGGAATCTAAAACTTTCCTTCCAATCTTGCTGCAGCCTTTTCCCCCTTGAAACTTAGACTAGGTGGCAGTTTGCAAGATAAGGTCATATATGGTACTGAAGATAATCAGCAACCTTGTATTCCTTTTGTTAAAAATACTTCAGAGATGTTTGGTTTCACTCAAGGTTGCTTACCCATGCATAGATGGGATGAATTAAACACCCTTTTCGAGAAAGCCGGATGAATTAACCTATATATGTACTCACTAATCATTCAGCTAATCATGTATTAAACTACTAATGTTTGAAGTTTCATATATATATATATATATATATATATTCAAACCAGCCATTAATCTAAGTACCACATGTATACTGCACTACTACTACTAGGATTTATAAGAGAATTATTAACCAAATATAGATATATATATTTTGGCAACATTAATAAAGTCATGAGTCCTGGCTTAGTGATTATACGCATTAATGGATACACACACATGACATACTTAACTCCCACACTCTAGAGTTCAAGCCGCCCGAATGAATTCCCATGACATACATAACCCATGGTGCTCAAGTAAAATGCAATTCCCCTAGCTGGCTAGAGGTCAGCTATATACATCTCTTTCATACCAAATGATCCAAAAGTTAAAAGTAAAAAAATCAATATACTTTGATATCATGGATGAAAACCCTAAAATATTGTCCAAAGCAATATATAAAGACAGAAAATTAATAAATATTTTCCAATGCAATATATAAAGACAGAAAATACCCAATAAAATTGGCAAGCCTCAGTTGCCTCATCTGCCCTACTCCCCGCGCCTCCTCCTCATTTGGTCGCAGTGGGTTGCAAACAGAGCAAGGGAGGGCCTCGGGCTGCTGGGCTAGGCGTAGAGGAGAAGGGGCTCCGACGGAAGACTGGCAACGGCGTCGCGGTGTGGGTGGTTGCGAACGGCGCCCCCAGCGACGGCGATATAGAGAAATCCGAGAGAGAGAGAGAGAGAGAGAGAGGTGAGGCCAGAAAGAAATTGGCGTGGGGGCTGGGGGAGAAGGAGGGGGTGGCCGTCGAGGTGAGGTCGCGGAGGCGTGCTGGGGCCGTTGGCGACGGGCTGTGCGCGGCGGAGGCTTGAGGGAGAAGAGGGACTGGGTAGAGAGAGGGTGAAGGGGGAGAGACGGCTGCAGGAGGGAACGAAATGAGCGGAAAACCTAAGGCGGGGGTTTTAAATTTAATGATCTTTTCTGGCGCTTTCGACTTGCCGCAAATAAGTTTAAACGGGCGCAATCTTTTTTACAGCGACAATGTTCGCCGCAAAAAATAGTTATTATGGCAATTTTATTTAATCGACGGAAATTTAATGAGCTACAGTTAATAGAACATTATTGTGACGACACAAATCGCCGCAACAGGTACAAATTTCGCCGTAAAAAATAATTTGCACATTTTCCCTCCATGATTTCCCATCATCGCATCGAAATTAAGTGGCGACTTAAAAATCGCCAGAAATAGCCTATATTTGCGGCGATTTTTGTTGCGACGATTTTAAAATCGCTGGAAAAGGCCAGATTTCTTGTAGTGGCAAAGACCCACTCTCCTCAACTATAAGGTTCTCGATGTAAAGTTTGAAACGTTAGGAGTCTTAGAACATTGACATTGGTATCTGTATATACAAATGCAAAGATATATTTGTATAATATGACTTTTAGGACAGGTTTGGGAGTGGGATGAGACACAAAATTTTTATCTCATCTCATCTCATCATTATACATTTTTCAAATCTCCATACAAAATATAATAAACAATTTAACTTTTTCAAATCTCAATACAATAATAATACTAAAACATAATATTTTAAACATTAAAACAAAACACAAAATTCTCATCTCACCCCTCAAGCCTGCCCTTAATTTGATTGTATTAGATTATACATTTCTAAAATTTTATATAGTAATGAACAGTATTTCAACATCTTTAGAGATGCCCTCAAATATTATTTTATTAATTTTTTTATCTCTCCTCTCTCTTTCTTTCTCACTCGAGTAATGCTATACACTACACTCTAATCCTATTTTGATCATACTAAATATTATATGACACATTTATCACCATTAAATGATAAAGAAGCATACAATAAATGATCATTTAATAGTGATAAACATGCCATATTATATTTAGTAGAATAAAAATGAGATGATTGTATGATGTATAAAATTTTTTTTTTTACAAACCTTTCCCTCTTCTCCCTTCTCCAACAATATAAGAGAACCTTCACCTTCATATTTATTTTATTATTATAATATATTATATTTTTTTATCATTTTTTTATATTTTTAATATAATATATAAAAAAATTAATACAGCCTTTACGTGTTCGAGTTCATTTTCATGAAAAATTACGTGCCGCCGCACAGCATTGTACGTTTTGTCGTACGTTGACCTTTGATTTTCACGTACGTACACGTCTGTCTGTCTAAGTTTGTTGCACACAGATTCGAGGATTTGTTTCGGGTGAAGTGATACCAAACAACTCAGTCATAATTTATAATTTATAGATAATTTTAAATATAATAATATTTTTTATTATATTTAAATCGAAATAGCTTAATATAAATTAAATTTTAAAATAAAATTTAAATAAATCATTCGTAATTATAATATAATAAAATATAAATTATTATATAAAATATTTTTAAAATTTTTAATAAAATATAATTTTATTTCAAATCTTTAAATATAATTTTTGTAAATTTATATTTACAACAACAATTTAAAATGAGGTCTTAATGTATATTTTGTGTCTCAATTTAACAATATCTTAAAAAAATTATATAAAATAAAAATAATTCATTACATTACTTATAAAAAAAACTCATTGTATTAAATATTAAATTTAGTATTATGGACCTTTCAAACACTGAAAATTATAAAAATTATTTAAAATTTTATTCAATGAAATGGTTTTTAATTTTTAATTTAAAAAAAAAACACCTTATTTTTTATTTTGGAGCCTTACATAGAGTGGGGGAGCCGGCCCTGATTTAAACACATCAAATCAAAAGTAAAAGTTAAAATTAAATTTAAAATAATATTATTTTATTACATTGTTGTATACAAATTGTTATTTAACAGTAACTTTATCATTTTCCTTGTGTTAGTGCTTGCATGCGTATTAAATCATAGTTCGTATCGCAGTGGTCATTGTACAACAACAATTCATTGACCTTTCGGCCCCGACTTCTGCAGTCGCACCATGGGTTTGAAACTCTCGGCAATCATGGAAGAGGCCACGCACCAAAAAAAAAACCGATTATGAGTCAGTCTAGGCTATTTATTAGTGCGGAAATATTACAACCTCGTTTGTGAGGATTGTTGCGTATGGATCGTTTGAAAATTCATTTTATTAGAGAGAAATGAGCTAGCCTTGTAGTAAAAAAGAAAGAAATTGAAAGGGGTCAACTGGGTCGATTGAGGCAGAATTTTCATCTAGAGTTTATCTTTTGGAGTTAATGCTCAAGTTTGATGTTGGTGTTGGCGTTGCGCATTGGTTTCACGTTGGTGCGGGAAATGATTCACGGTTCTTTCGTGAGTCATTATACAGATTCTTTTGCTTTAGTTTGGGTATTGGTTATTTTTATGTGTTTTTGGGTTTTTGACTCATGGGATGTTGGTATGTTGCCATGATATTCCTTCATGACAAGTGAGATTATATTTTTCGAATAAATGTGGGCCAAGATTATTCTTAGACATGTGACCTCGTCTCTTTAAAATAAAAATCAATCTAGGTTAGCTGTATGAAAGTTTTACACTGATTACATGTTTAACTGCAAAGATTAGTATTAGGTACAGTATTAAGATATGCAAGTTTCGCGCACTTATTTTGAAAAAAAATCAGAGTCTATTATTAGAAAAATAATTTTTTCATATGAGTCTAAGATTTATTTATTTATTTCAAAATAAATGTGCAATATTTTCACATCTTTAAGACTGTAAATATTATTTCCTCAAGCTGCAAAAGTACTTGCAAAACACCAAAGAATGAAATACTAGGCAACGATGGAGGACTGGATCTCCTAATAGCTATAGATATTTATTGAATTTGCCACAAGACATGCACTGGGCGCACCCAACGGTGCAACACACAGCACTGCGCGCACACAATATAAGTAATAGAGTGAATATGATAGATCATCCAAGAAACAACCCAACCAGGTAACAACAGATGGGGCTAAAAATCATTCGCGAGCAACGACAACTACTTTCTTTCCAACATTGCGACCACTAAAAAGGCCAACAAGAGCAGCTGGACCACTCTCAAGGCCTTCAACCATGTCTTCCACATACACTATCTTCCCTTCTTTGATGTAAGGCAGCACAGTTTCTATGAACTTGGGATAGAGTTGATGATGATCCAAAACTGAGAATCCTACCATGTGGATTCGCTTGAATAGGAGACACGTCAAATTTTGCACACCTTCAGGCTGCTGATGAACATTGTACTGCGATATCATTCCACATACAGCAATGCGGCCATGGACTCTCATGTTTAAAAGTACTGCATCGAGTGTTTTGCCTCCAACATTGTCGAAGTAAATGTCGATGCCTTCTGGGAAATACCTGGTTATAAATTAACATAAACCAACAGTGAGTGTGTGATATATAGATATATTTCATTAAAAGAACATAAAATATCAGTCGAGCATGGTTATCTGAATCCATTATGCCTAAAAATAAGTCATCTGCATTAGAAAGAAATGTTGTGTTTGCTGTCATTTATGACATGTTATATAGCTTAAAGCAAACAACTAAATCTACAGAGGAACTAGGAAATGCATAAAGGTTTAGAGCACAACTTTTAAGTTCCTTTTATGTAAATAAATACTACACTGACCTTTTCAAAGCTGCATCCAAGTCATGCTCTTCCTTATAATTGAAAGCATCATCATAACCCAACTTGTTCTTCAACAGATCAACCTAATTTACAACAGAAGAAAACAAGTTTTTTTCATACTACAAGCAAAAAGTGTTTTCAGGTAATGGTAACTACATCCCACCAGGCTCTCGCTACAGTAAAAAAAGAAAAAATGAAAAAGAGTTTTGGGGGGCAGGGCAGGAGGAACTAGGAAGAGGGGGAGGCCCACGTCTCAGTTATCTTGGCTCGCCCCTATACATGTTTCATCTTTACTGCTTTTACAGAGAGAGTCAGGGGCACTGGCAGCCAAATTCCACAAAAGCAAAACCAGCAGGTGACAAGTATGGGAATTAGGGATCGGTTCTATGCTAGAATTTACCAGAAAATTAGTGTGAGTATCTTGAAAACAGAGGCAAATGATAATACCATGAACTTTGATTTAGGTAGTTAAAAAGGGTACTCTACAAGAACATCTCAAAGCTTTCCTTCCTTGTAAACAAATACAAAGAAATCTCTCTTAAATTACCACTTGTTAAGCTGATAGGAAAATATCAAATTAATCATTTAATGGATATTCTAACAATCTCTACGTTCATTTGAAAACAAATAAGACTTCGAAGTTCTCCTTGTAACTTTGCCCCAAAAATAATGAAAATACCAATAGTACTTGCTAAGCTTGACCGTTGCCACAGATTCCTACCTAAACGATTGTGGGACACACAGACAAGTATATACTTAAATACATATATATTACCTTTTCTTTACTCCCAGCACTTCCAACAACATAACAGCCCAACAATTTTGCAAATTGTCCAACAAGCTGACCAACTGCACCAGATGCTGCTGAAACGAAGACATATTCTCCTTTCTTAGGAGAACAGAGCTCATAGAAACCAGCATAAGCAGTCATACCAGGCATCCCTGTTTGTGAAAAGGAACTTTTTAAGATTTACACATGTACATGAGGGTGAATTCAACATGGTGCTCAAACAAGCACGCAAAGTATATATATTTTCAAGAAACTACTCTTGATACCTGCGCGCAGCTCAGAAGGCTTTGTAGCATAATCATCTGCTTCTAAATCTCAATACAGTTCAAACTTCATAAAATGAGTAAACAACTTACCAAGAAGTCCAGTATAGTAGGAAAGGGGTACATCAGTGTGCTGAATCTTTTTCAGGCCTTGCTCGAGACTTTTCAGGCCTTCGGTTGGGGTGATTAGGCTGTACTCTTCCCATCCAGTAATCCCCCAAACTAAGTCACCTGCCTTGTAGTCTGGGTGCCCAGAATCCAAAACTTTAGCCACCCCATACCCAGTTAACGGCTGCAAGTGTCCACCGGGAGATCACAATTGCAAGCTCAAAAATGTAAACTATATAAAAAACTTCAACTCGCAAGCACACATGCATAAAAAAATGTTTTCTCCGTTATCTTTTCCTTTCTTATAAAACATTTGTCCATTATTTTAGTCAGGTTAGGCCTTTGCAAATATCAATTATATCTTATAACTATTTTATATGAAAATTTGAATTCTTAAAATAATGGTTAGATACGCACAGCACCAGGAGTATAAGAACTACTGTATCCATTAAGAGTGACTCGTGGCATTCGAAGTCGCATGAAGGGGTCGCAGGACAAGTAGAGGTTCTTTACAAGGACACCATGGAAACCTTCGGGAACCTTCAACTTTATGGTACTAGTCGTCACGTACATGTCCGATTCCTTGGGAAGACCGGTGACATAGTCCCTGAATATTAGCTGTTTGTTGCTCGCTTCGTCTCCAACCTTCGGCATTGTTTCGCTACACTCTCCCAGAGTCTCTCTCCGTCTTTATGCGTGTTTGTGGGCGAGGCTTTTCCGATGCAAATGGCAAAAGAAGATTGTATATTTATACGTTTTCTTGTTGGAGGAGCGACTGCACCGTACGTCCTTTGAACGATCAAACAAAGAAAAAAGGGTAAACCAATGTGATCATGATATAAGTGCTTACGTAGCGACATGAACTTTGCATCACAGTATACGTCAGTGATGAAAGTTGGCTAGCTAGCTAGGAGGATCAGTCAGCAGCAACAATCCTGCTGGAGAAGTCAGGATGCTCTAACTTTTGCCACTGCTGTTAAAAATTAAAATGCTTTCCTGTAGTAGTTTTGAATTTAGAGGAAGTTTGGAAATTTTTTTGTTCTCTCTAATTTCATTTCATTTCCTTTTATCTTATTTTATTTTTAAATATTAATTAAATATAAATTTTTTCAAACTAATCATTACAACTTTTTTAAATAAAAAATAATTTAATTTTTTTAAATATAAAAATAAATATAATATTAAAAAAAAATATTTTAACAATATTTTAATTTTATAATACTTTTTATTCAACTTTTTATCTCCTTTTCCAAAACTTCATAAAACATTAAGGTCTCGTTTATTTTCATAATTCCTCTCAATTCAACTTATTTTATCTAATTATTACAATTTTTTCATATTTTCACATAAAATAAAATAAATAATTTAACTTTTTTAAATCTTAAAATAAAAATAATATTACAAAAATATATTCTAATAATATTTTATTCAATTTTTAACTTTAATCTTAACTCATTTAATTTAATATTATCTCATTTTTGAAAATAAATAAACTAAAATTATCTTATTATTATTCACAAAATTTTCATTTCATCCTGTGTGTATGTTTTGGCAGTGGACAAGGATAATACATATGTAACAGCGATGATTACCAATAGGGAAATGTTTTGAGTCCCGAATTCGGGATTCAAAAAGTGTCTCGAATGGAAATTTTTTTTTATTTAATGATTAAAAAATATTTTTTAATTATATTGTGAATTTTTTATTTTTTTAAAAAATATTTATGATAATTAAAAAAATATATAAAAAAAAAACCTCTATTAGGGACAATTTTTAAATCTCAAATTCGGGACTATAGCAGTACTCTAGCAATAAGTTATTGCTAGGTCATGATGAGGAGGGACTAGCGACTACTAGTGAAACCCAGACATATAGAAGACTGCGATTGGTGCAATTATCTCATAGTAATGATACACATGATATTTTTTACGATATATAATATAAAATGAGAATATTTTTTAAAGTAATATTACTTTTATGAGTAGTGATAGACCTACAACACATTTTACAACACATTGTACAACAATGTGTTAAATGAGGGACATTATTGTAAAATCATCTTATTTTTATAAGATGATTTTACAATAATGCCCCTCATTTAACACATTGTTGTACAATGTGTTGTAAAATGTGTTGTAGATAAATCATTTTCCTTTCATTATTCCCTAGCGCTCTCTCTCGGGGCTGGTTCCCCCGCCCACCTTTAGAAGGAAAAAACAACATTCCTCCCGGAATCCTTCATTTTCCAACTCCCCAATTAAGCACCAGAACTTGCAGAGCCATCCGAGCTCAAAATCTCATTTTGAGTGACACTAGCTCGATGCTTCGTCGATCTCAACCGATAAAATCGTCTTCACAAATGTTTTCTCAATCGACAAGTCAGAAATATGACCGAATCATTAGATTTCATTAGTCCCAAGAACAATGCCGATAATCGTTGTGGGCAAGCTTGGTTCAACTACTCTTGCGTACTCGATCTAATTTGTTCTTGGAGCTTTTTTTTTTTTTTTTACTTTCCTTGTGAGAGTTGTAAAAAGAGTACTACTTGAGGTGCTCCAAATTCTGAAATAGACAAGTTAACTCAGATAGGGATATGTGTTTTGAGGATTCAATTCTGAACTTTTTCTCTAGGTTGAAACATGCTTTTGAATTCTTTATTAATAGGTGCAGGGCTGTAGTTACAAGTTTGAATTGCAGGAACTTAACGCAGAACATGAATATGGCGTTGTCTGTAACGCTGATGATACCTTTTCGCATGCATGTACGCTCCTCAACGAGCCAATTGCTTAAATGGTTGTACCTGGGATTTCATTTGTTTCTAAACTGCTACATTTCTAATTCAGTTGTTATATTTTAAGTCTTCTTTCTGTCATTTTACAGCAGTAAACAAGAAAGTAGAATACCATATGAAAATTTTTATTTCTTTCCATCTTTTGCAGAGTATACACTCATTTCATTCTTTATAAGTATTTCTTTAACCACGAGAAGGAACACACTGCACGCAGTAGTACTACAGAAATAATGGCCGGATTATTCGCGAGCAACTACAACAACTTGTTTTCCAACATTGCGGCCACTAAATAGTCCAACCAGGGCTGCTGGAGCACTCTCAAGGCCTTCAGCTCTGTCTTCCACATACACCACCTTCCCCTCTCTGATGTAAGGCATCACAGTCTCTAAGAACTTTGGATAGAGGTGATAGTAATCACGAACTGTAAATCCGCGCATATGGATTCGCTTGTATATGAGACACGTCAAATTTTTCACGCCTTCGGTCTCATCAAGATTGTACTGTGAGATCATTCCACATACAGCAATGCGGCCATGGACTCTCATGTTTAAGAGTACTACATCAAGTGTTTTACCCCCAACATTCTCAAAGTATATGTCAATGCCTTCTGGGAAATATCTGATGATGAACAGTACCCCATTAATATGTGCTTTGCAGATCAAAATACTAGTGTCTCGCACAGATAGGATTATAAATTCTACAGGCTCTGGTGGATGGGGCACTAATTAAGAATGGTAAAATTTCTTATTATTGGAACATGAAAGTAAAACAACTCATTGCAGCCATATAAAATTAAATCTCTGGCCTCACACTCCACCCATAATTTAAAGGGGGAGTAGTCATTATCTAATCTAGAGATCGTTGATTCTGTCCTCTTTTGTTAAACAATTGTCTAAATGTTCGTTACAATAGTCATATCCCCATACCGAATACAAATTTACATGCAACAAAAATGAGATCCGTGTGAAATGAGCAAAGTTTTCTGAATCAATCATGTCCAAAAATAAGTCATTTATATGGCAACAAATTGAAAATTTTTTATTCCATCGTTATGAATAGGGCTATTAAAGATTAAGGACTGACTACCGCAACTAACATCATCAAATCAATTGAAGGAACTGATCAAATGGAGAACTTGAAACTCTATCATCTTTTTTGTTTCCACTTATTAATTTATCTATACCTGAGCCTTAATACATAACCCTGTAATAAACCCAACCTTAACGGTACTAGAAGGCCAAAGATTTTCTTCAAGCAAATGTCATTTATTATAATAAGTGCGGTGTCAAGTAATGACCCCATCCAGTTTGTTAAAAAATTATACAACTCAAACCAAACAACTAAATCTAACAACAAACTAGGAAATGCTTAAAACTTTAGAGAAAAATTTTAAGTTCCAGTTATGTAAATGCCATACTAACCTTTTCAAAGCTGCATCCAAGTCATGCTCTTCCTTATAATTGAATGCATCATCAAAACCCAACTTACTCTTCAATAGGTCAACCTAATTTATAACAGAAGAAAAATGAGATTTTTTTTAATTAACTGGTTTTTATTCATGAACAACTTGAATAGTAAAAGAAAAAAGAGATCTTTTCATGTTATGGGAATAAAGATAAATATCTGCTGACATGCCCTTATGTTTCATCTTCCTGCTTTTACAAAGAGAATTGAGGGACACGTGGCAGCAATCTTGTGTCCACACAAGCAAAACCATGCAGCAGGCGACAACTACGAAAACTAGGGAATGCTAAAATTCCATGAAATCCATGTTTGATTAGAATTTACTTGGCAAATATTTTTAAATTCTAAAAGAGGCAAATGATAGTACAGAAAAAATTTCTTATGATAGTTCAGGTAGTTAAAGAAGGTAAAATCAAGAGCACTTCCACCATTAAAAATCTATCCACAAGCGAACATATGAGTTTCCTTATACTTGTTAAAGATACTTCACAATCCTTCATTATAACTTTGCCATAAAAGGAAGCAATTTTAATGAAATTATCATCCTGCCTAAGTAATACCATTGTCACATATCTAAATCAACGATTTGGAATAAATCTAGATGGAAGCCACCAAATAAAGGACTAGAGAACAGAAAATTACTCATAAAAATAGTAAGGTACCTTTTCTTTACTTCCGGCACTTCCAACAACATAACAGCCCAGCAATTTTGCAAATTGCCCAACAAGCTGACCAACTGCGCCAGATGCTGCTGAAATGAAGACATATTCTCCAGACTTGGGAGTACAAACTTCATAGAAACCAGCATAAGCAGTCATACCAGGCATACCTATTTTGCAAAAAAAAGAGGTTAAGATATTCAAACATATTTACCACAGAATTTAGCACAGCGCCCAGAGAAGCACAGAAAGTCTTGAATTCAAAAAGCAATCAAAATGCAACTCGAAAGGGTATGTAGCATAATCATCTTGTAAATCTCAAAATCAATCCAAACTTCATATAATAGAAAATTTCTTTTACTTTTAAAAAAAGAAAAGAAAAGAAAAGCAAACAACTTACCAAGAAGTCCAGTATAGTAGGAAAGTGGTGCATCAGTATGCTGGATCTTACGCAGGCTTTCAATTCCAGAGAGTAGGCTGTACTCTTCCCATCCGGTAACCCCCCAAACTAAGTCACCTGCCTTGAAGTCTGGGTGCCCAGAATCCAAAACCTTAGCCACTCCCAACCCAGTTAATGGCTGCAAGTTTCTCGGGAGAAAATCACAATTGCAACCTCAAAAATGTACACGATATCAAATTCGCTCCTCTCCAGGTCTCCAGAAACCAAAAAGAAATACCGGTATTTTTCTTTGAGTCAGGAGCCCGCTCAAGTTACCGCTTTTGGTTTTTTTTTTTAATATTTAAATATAAAAAAAATCTAAATACAGTTAAAATCACTTCCTTAATTACTATCGGTTTGTTTTTGCAGATAAAATGAGTTAAAATTAAAGTTAAAAAATTGAATAAAATATTGTTAGAATATAATTTTTAATATTATTTTTATTTTAAAATTTGAAAAAATTTAATTATTTATTTTATTTTGTATTAAAAGTTGAAAAAATTATAACGATTAAATGAAATATTTTCTGAAAACCTATGTAAAAAGTTTTAAAAAGTGTTTTTTTTCATTCCCAAGCGTTAATTATATCTTAAAAGTGTTTTTTTTTAGTTTTTAAATAATTAAAGCGCGGATGTTCCAAAAATTCCTTAGACAAAACAATCCCCCCCAAAAAAAAAAAAAAAAAAACCCACATCTTATGATCTAAATTCCTAATTTCAATTTCAATACCGAGAAAGAGAAGGGGAAAAGAAATAGCACAAAAGATCAATCTCATCCAGCTATGCTATCAGTATTATGGCTCTTCAAAATTATAAAGAACCCTACTTGAAATAATTCATCAATCAGTAACCATTTCCCATGTAATTTTCGCAGAAACCAAACAGAAATATACTCACAGAGCCGGGGGTGTACGAACTGAAACCGCTGAAAGTGACTCGTGCCATCCGAACACGCATGACAGGATCGCAGGACAAGTAGAGGTTCTTTACAAGAACGGAATTGGAACCTTCGGGGACCCTCAAATTTATGGTACCGGTGGTAACGTACATGTCCGATTCCTTTGGAAAACCAGTGACATAGTCCCTGAATAGCACCTGCTTGTTCCTCACTTCCTCACCTACGCCACCATTCGCCATTGCTACTGAGAACGCTCGCACTTTCTCTGTGCGTGTTTTGTGTGTGTGTGTTACTGTGTTCCGGTTTTCTCGCCAAAAGTTCTCGCAATATGTAACTTTGCGAATGACATTATATACGTCATCATTACTGTCACTTTATTTTTAAAATCTTATATTTTTTTTTTTTTAATTTTTAAAATAAAATTATAAAAAAAAAATTAGATTAGATTTAGTCACACAATTCAATGAGATGATTTGTTTTGAATAATAATTAAATAAAATATTATTAAATATAATTTTTTAGTATTATTTTTATTTTAAAATTAAAAAAAATTAAATTATTTATTATATTTTTATATAAAAATTTGATAAATTATAATAATAAAATAAAATGAGAAGAGAATTTGCGTAGCCTTAATATCATTTCTTAACGTTTTAATACACAACTTTGAAATATTATCATGACTAGTTATAAAATTAGTACATTATTTATACAAAGAGCCGGCCTGCTCTGAATTGTACAAAATCTGAATTGTAAATTATTAATTTTTAACTAATTCAACGAGAGCTCTAAGTAGTCATCAGCTAACAAAGGGCAAACCAGTGTCTTTATCTTTCTGTCATTTACAAGGGCAAACACAAAAGCTACATGCACAGGGACAACGATGCATACATGGCCACAAGACCAACTGTCTTTTCTTTCATCTGTTGTGAAAAACAACGAACCAAAAAATCGACCCTGGCATTAGATAGACACATACTAGCTAGGCTTCCTTATTTCACAAAGCATTTGACGTTAACCCCAACACAACAGTAGTAATTAAAAAGATATACAAACAGAAGATTAGATCGATATCGATCGACGACCGATCACTCGCGAGCAACAACAACAACTTGTTTTCCGACATTACGGCAGCTGAAAAGTCCGACCAGAGCCGCAGGGCCATTCTCAAGCCCTTCAACTATGTCTTCCATGTAAACAATCTTCCCTTCTCTGATGTAAAGCAGCACTTGGTCCAAGAACTTAGGAAATAGATTGAAGTAATCCAAGACAAGAAATCCTTGCATTCGGATCCTCTTAGAGATAACATATATCAAGTTATGAACACCTTCAGGTTGATCAAGATGGTATTGTGAGATCATTCCGCACACAGAAATCCTGCCATGGGCTCTCATGTTAAGCAACACGGCATCAAGCATTTTGCCCCCAACATTCTCAAAGTAGATGTCAATGCCTTCTGGGAAGTACCTGATGATCATCATGACTCAGAAATAGTAAAGCCTCTAGTAAGTGATCATCCAAATAGCATTAGATGCAAACAACTCTCAAGGTCCAATCATTATTGCAATCAGGATTTACCCCGATTACTAGTATTAATCATAATCCGAGAAAATAATAATTATAAGACAATCTCTAGAATTTCCGTTATCATCTTAATCTTCTTTTGTTATTAGGAATTTCAACGAATATGTTCTGGTCGCATTTATATACCCCCGAGAATGAATCTAGGAGATAATTTTTTCAAACCATGTCATGCATGGTCTCTCCATCAGAGGTACATTTTCATGAAGCATGAATAATGGAATAACCTTATCCCCATATGACGTCCAAACATGATTAATAAAATGTTATATGCAATGGGTATACAACTGAACTGACCTTTATAAAGCAGCATCCAAATCATTTTCTTCCTTATAATTGAAAGCCTCGGCAAACCCTAACTTATTCTTCAGTAAATCAACCTGCACAATTGATTTCAAAGCATCCAAAGAGAATAAGAAGATTGAACTTTGCCTGACCAGTTTCTTCTAAAGCAGAGGAGTCTAGAGGATCGGAGGAGAAAGGAAGACAATGCAGAGACAACAACTCCACCAATAATACTATATTCTTCCCAAACCAATTCCAAGGACTTTGATGTGCCGCATGTTTCCCATCCAAAGTTTTCATGAAGAAAATTAGGTAAGCATTGAGGTCCATAAACCATACGGCCATTCCATGGAAAGAGAAAATTAAAATTTATCAATCATTGCTAAGAATTCTGGAATCTTAAAAAAAGAAAGAAAGAAAGAAATCAGATCGAGTATGAAGAAGTAAGATTCAGGCAAAAAAAAAATGTTGTCATTAAGAAGGGACTAGTCGACAAATTGCAGAAAAATCTACAACAATTCATGTCGAATATTTGTGTATGCAAAGCATAAACACATGACATCTGCAGCATTCATTGTCATTAAGCACCCGATTGACTGAATGAGCGTATCACAACTTACCAAGAATCCCAGTATAGTAGGTAAGGGGCACGTCGGTGTGCTCGATTTTGAAGAGGCCTTGTGTTTCCGTGATGAGACTGTACTCTTCCCAGCTGGTTGTACCCCAAACCAAGTCACCTTTCCTGAACTCTGGTTGCATGGAATCCAATACTTTGGCGACCCCAAACCCAGTTAATGGCTGCACTTTATGATCAACACAAAAAACTAAATAAAATCCGTAATTGCAAGTTTGGTATTACAAGACTGATTGGCATATTATCTACTGGAAACGCCCTGATAATTAGTAAGAAACTGCTTCTTTTCACAAGACTCTCGATCGAATCTGGCCTGTCATATTTAAGAAGAAAAAAGCGAGAGAGAAGAGAGAGGAGTGCAAACGGAGCCAGGGGTAAAGGAACCAAAAAGATTAGGACCCTCAACTTTCTTCATCTTGATAAGCATGTTGGGGTCACAGGACAAGTAAAGATTCTTCACCAATATCCTATTGGAGCCCTCCGGAACCTTCAGCTTCATAGTTAAAGTTCTCACACACATGTCCGATTCCTTGGGAAAACCAGATACGTAGTCCCTCAGTACCACCTGCTTGTTCCTCACTTCCTCACCACCACCACCACCACTCGCCATTTTTAGTCTCTGTCTCTCTCAGAGCTTTCTGGATTCTGTCTATCTGTTTGTGCCTGCATGTTTCGATCAGTTTCGATTTATACCAAGTTGTGGTTTAGGTTCTGGAAGTTTGTGGGCTTAATTAGTACAGATGAAACGTGTCCGTCCATGGCTTGGACAAGTACAATATCCATGCATGCTTAGATAATTAGTAGAAAGCTGTTCTTGTGCAGCCAGTTATCATATATATGTTGGACTTTTTTGCAACTGTCTTTGGAATTGAGTTTCAAAAAGACGGAAGAGGCCTAAATTCTAGGAAACGCCCCGTTTGATTTGAGCAATTAAGACTGCACCTAAAGTAATTAAGACAAAAAAATTATATTCTTGTGATTTCGATATATGGAAGATAAATTTCATTGAGCACTCGATGAAATTAACTATAATTTCATTCTCTAATTAATCCAACTTTCAAAATCCCACAAATCTTCAACCAATCCATATAACATAATCACACCATCTCTTACAACAATTCATCGTACAAACTACAAACACCCCGAGAAAGGGGGTTTGAACTTTAATTCGGACTATACTATATAGTATATAATATGATGGTTGCGAGGCCAGGCTCCAAGAAAGCCCAATGGGCTAACAACGCCGCAGGCTTAAGCAACAAAGTTACTTCGACATCCAATGACCTGCCAGACTAACGATATTATCTATCCCAACTACAAATTATAAATTTTTTGTCCCAGAAATCATGCAAGTTGATGGACAAACACATCAATTCATGATTTTCCATCCCATATTTATTCTAACATATATATGGGTTTGTATCTTTCCCCCGGCCACTACTACAAGCAGCCCGAGGGCTGGACTAAACCAGATGATGTTCCAGCAGCATGAACGCATGAAGCTTCGGCAACTTGATTCTTGTAAGTTAGCTTTACATTCTCCAATCTTATTCTGGAACATGGGTTCTTGGAACTGCAATCCAATTTCACAGCAACTTCTGTGGCCGATGTTCCATGTATGTCTTGGTATGTTACATCACTAATTTTTACGCCAGAAACCTGTTAAGAAAAATGATCAAACAAAACCCAAAATGTCAACCATATTAATCTGGTAGTTTTAATTTCAAGAGCTAGCAAACAGCTAGCTAGCTGCATGGTACTGATCCAGTTTAAATTTGAAATATATCGACATATATATATATATATATATATTATCGTACCTGACCGGGGCAATCTTTGTTGTCGGGACAGTAATTTTGATCGATCAGGACGGGATTCTGGACATTCACCATAACAATATGTTGGAAAAGAATGTTCCTAGCAAATCCATTGCTGGGCCTTCCCCAAGACTTAATCCTCGCCCCATTTTGAGTACCGGTAAAAGTAACTGTTTTAACTGTCACATTCTGCACACCGTCCTCTTTCAGGTCCTTTCCTAGACTCCCAATGCTGAACCAATTAAAACAACCAAAGCCATGACCAATTTAGCATCATGCAATCATATAATATACTATTTAATTAATCATGTGAATGTGTGTACATTAATAATAATGCATGAATTCATTATCTATACATTAATATTAATGTGAATGCGATATATTAATTAAATTTGGTCATGACTTAGAATGATTATTATTATTATTTTAATTAATCAGTACCTGATTCCATGGCCAGGTCCACATGCAACGTTCTCAATCCACAAGTTAGTGGTACCGGGGCCAATTGAGATGCAATCATCACCGGTCCCGATCTTGGTGTTGAGGATCGTGACGCCCGAAGAAGATTGTACGTGAATGCCGTCGGTGTTTGGACTGTCGCCGGAGGCGATGACCTTGACTGCTTGCATTTTCACGTTTTGGCAGCCATTGACGGCGATGTGGAACATCTGGCTGTTTAGGGAGGTTAATCCGCTGACCACGATGTTGTTCGAGTTGCTAAATTGCAGCGTCTGCTTGCATACACACGCAAGAAAAGGAAATTCCAATTATTAAATAATTACGAAAACCAAAGATAAGGGGAATTATATTAATTGTGGTTGATCAGGTTTTGTGGACTGCTTAAGTTAATGCATAAGCACATGCTAATTAGCTTTTGGCATTCCCGTAATTAGTTCTAAAGCATGCCAATTAATTAATTTACTGATATTAAAAAACAAGAAAGAAACGGGCAAAATTGTCCTTCAAACATACGTACCGTTGCTCCGCTGGGGCAAGTACTCTTGCCTGAGGATTTGCAAGCCCACAAACTTGTGCCTTTGGCATCAAGAGTCCCACCAGATACGGTAACTCCATTAACGTGCTTGAACAATATCCAGTTAGCGCCATTTCCGAGGACCCTATAGTCGGATGGTGCCACGAGCGTGCCATCGATGCGGACCCTTACGGCATTATTCCTGCATGGCCCGTTGAAAATCACCCCGCGCAGATAGAATCTCCCGACCGGCACGTAAATGGTGGCTGGATTTGCCGAGGCACAAGCTCTTGTCCATGCAGTAACGAAAGCCTTGGTTGAGTCTGTCTTGCCGTCTGGTTTGGCTCCCAAACTTACCACGTTGTACGTCACGGGAGCAGCGGACAAGACCACCGAGGAGTAGAAGAAGACTAAGAGAAGTGCAAGAACAAGAGGGCAGCTAATTCTGTGGTTTGCCATTTCGGTTTGGATATAAAAAAAAAAAAAATGTCCAGGTGTTTGAATGTTTGTGTCTGTCTGTGTGAGAGAGCTAGAAAGAAATTAGACAGCAAGAGAGAGAGAAAGATAGTGGTTTAGGGAGTTGGATTAGGAGTTGAGGGATGTGGTGATTGGGGGAGTTGAACGGTTTGAGATGTATTTATAGGATTTGAAATGCATGTTATTTTTCATGTACAACATCGATCATCAAAGCCGCGGTACACGCAAAGCTGCGCCGAACTTTGGAAAAATATAACTAAACTGTTTACGTTAAAACTTTTTTTGTAATCCCTTCTTTTCCAAAATACGCACGATTACGTGGGAACATATATAGCTTGCATTTATGGATTTTGAATGCTGCAATTGTTTAAGAGTTATGTTACATAGAAGCTCCACATCCTTACATACCACTTAAAAATATATGATTTTATTTTTTTATCCTTATATTTCATACTTCAATTTAATATGAAATATGAGGGTAAAAATGTAAAATCATATATTTTTAAATAGTTAGCAGGGTGTGAAATTTATGTCTAAAATTTTTCATTGTTTAATAGGCCAAGGCCGGAGCATCCAACAAGTAAAAAATAGACAAACCTTTCTTTTAAAATATGCCTTTATTTATACATATTGTCTATGATTGATATATGTTGTGCCACATAGCCCCCATGTTTCAACTCTAGTTTATGTTGTTTTACTCTATTCTTTGAATTGTGCAAGAATCTAGTACTACTGTCTTAGGCCTAGTTTGGGTAATTATACTTTACTATTATTTATTATTTTATTATTATTTTTCATGTAATTTTTATTATTATTTAATATTCTATCATTATTTTTTCACTATTAATCACAGAATATCTGAAAATTCATCACTATCTAAACGCAACGTCCTTATTAGTACTGCAGTTTGAAGCAAATTAATCATCAAACAAAACGGAAGCGAAAGTCTTCACAATTGGCTGCATCATGCATGCATGTACGTATTCTTTTTATAAGCGTATGGGTTAATCATGTTCTTAAAAGTGAGGGAGGTTGGTTTGGGGAAGACTCAATTTCTGGCGATCGAGGGAGCTGGATGAAGAAAACCGACAGACAAAAGGGGATATATGGCTAGCTGGCTAGGCTTTTCAGTGAATTCTCATGCCCGGCCTGATGGAGCTCAAAGAGTTGGAAATTATTAAGGAGTACTGCAGACTGCATGTACGTACGTCGATCGTACGTGTAACGTGGAGCTAGGTTGCTTGAGATGTGAGAATTCAAAAGGTTTGTTACATTAATTAAATTAGGCAATAATAAGGGAATGAATGAAAGCAGTGCATGACCGTCAACGTGACATAGCTACCAAAAAACATCCCCCAAGCCATGCACCGGCCTTCTCAATTCTTGTTTTCGGGTGCTGTGTTCTGCACCTCTCTTTGCTTTAAGCACACGATGATCAACACCTCCTCCAAGATTTCTTATATATCACTCTCCAAGTTATCCCCATATCCATGTTCTTTTTTGTTTTTTTCGTTCTCTTCCGTGTTTTCATTGAGCTGTTTTTTGTTAATTCCCCTGAAAAACCTCGAGAATTTTTCATATAATTGATATTATATGATGGCGATGAGGTTGAATAACTATGTAATTATTCATGGTATTTTAGTTATTTACATTTACAGACATTCATGAGCGAATAGCTAGAATGTTAAAATCGCAAACTAAAAAAAAAAAAAAAAACAGAACAAAGAGCACAAAAAACAATATATATATATATAGAAAATATATTTACAATCGTGATTTGTATAATCTTCGTGTAATCATTTTGAAAAAAGTGAGTAAAATATGGGTAATTTTTTAATAGTGGATCTCATTCTTTTTTAAAGCGATTATATGATATTTACGTATTTCATGGTTGTATGTAGAATTACTCATATATATATATATGTTAATAATTATTCTTATAAGCTATTATTCATTATCACACATCTCACGCCTTATGAAAAAAAAAATATCAGGTGTAAGGGGATAAATAGTTGCTAATGAGTATCGATCCTCATATATATTATATATATGAATAGGAATTATTGAATTAATTAGAACAAACCCCAATCTTGTTAATGTAATTGGAAGATCTCCTCGAAAGGGTAGTACGTACTAGCTAGTTTTAGATCAGAAAGCAACATTTTGCATGCAGCAACGTGGGCATGAACGTGACATGTGGAGGAGAAGACGGAGAAAAAATCGGCGCCCCCCTTTCTAATGCACTAAAGATCGTGGCCCCCCAGAATTAAATTAAATTAATTAATTACCAGATGATGATCTTTGCAGGCCTGGCCTGATCATCATTTAATTAGTTAGTTTGCAATTAATATCGTTATGCGGTTACGGTTTAATACTTTAACCATCCATTAATTTTCTAATACCTGAACTTCTGTTTCAAAAAATAAAAAAAAGAGGCTATCTTTTCCTTACTGTTCAACAATAATAAACAGTAAAGAGACTTGTTTTTTTTTTTTTTCTGATTTTTATGTTTCTTTTTGAGTTTGTCCATGCTAATGTATCTTCTTATTACTGTTCATTAATCAATAGTAATGAACAATAAATATTTTTTTTTCTCGCATGTTTGTTTGGTTTTTCTGTTTCTTTTTGGGTTCATCCGTGTGAATACCAATGTGCGACGTAATACCACAATCTGTGTCCCTCTCTACATCATCACAATAAAACCACGGCAAAATCACCACAAAATAAAAAAACCATCACACAAGTCATCACATAACTTACCAAATCAACACACAGGTTTTTACGCAAATCGCAAATCATAATTTAAGAAATTAAAACCATATAAATAATTAGAATTGTAACATAATTTAAGTATGATAATATCATTTATTAACAAAATAAATAGCATATCATACATAAACTATCAAATTTAATTTATAAAATACTAATCTTCCATCATTAAATAAATAATAAAATTTTATTAAATATTTTTAAGAAATTAAAACCATATAAATAATTACAGTTTTAACATAATTTAAATATGATAATATTCTTATTTAACTAAATTAGGCAAACGTGCGTGGGGAATGAGAGAGAGGGAGAAAGGAAAAGTGGGAAAAAATGTTGATTTTTGGGTTTTAAATTTCAACCATTCATCTTTAATCTTCAGATTTAATCTAACGGTAGAAATTTAAATATTGATTTAAACTAACATAAAATAGATAATTAAAATATAAATATTCTATCATACACTTAAAATTAACTTCAATTTATAAAATACTAATTTTTCATCATTAAATAAAAGATAAAGTTTTACTGAACATTTGTAAGAGAATAATATTATATCATACACTAAAAATCAACTTTAATTTATAAAATACTAATTTTTCATCATTAAATAAATAATAAAATTTTACTATACAGTTTTAAGAGAAAAAAACTATCTAATTAATTTGAATTTTAATATAATTTAAATTTCATAATAAATGATGAACATAAATAAATAATAATTTTATTTTTATACATTAGACTATTTTAATATTCGAAGTTATATTTTATTTTATTTTTCAATTTGGCAGATGTGGTAAACTTGACTGCTAGTATATATATATATATATATATATATGTCCAATATAATTAAGTTTTAGCGGTACGTTCGTACAACCCCGACCATCTTTTGGAATATACAGATCAAAGAAAAACACAATTAGCCAACCGGCCGGCCCTTGTTTTTAGGCCTTGTTTGTTTTTTAAAAACATCTCATCTCATCTCACCTCATCATTACAACTTTTTTAAATCTCCACACAAAATAAAATAAACAATTCAACTTTTTCAAATCTCAAAACAACAATAATATTAAAAAATATATTTTAACAATATTTTATTCAACTTTTTAACTTTAATCTCAACTCATCTCATCTCATCTCTGAAAACAAACGGCCCTTAGTCATTTAGGATTAATAAGTTATAGATTAGTACTGTTATTATTGGGTAATATAAAACTTACCGTTTAGACGTACAGAAGTTTATTAAAAACAAATAAAGTCATAAAAAAATATATTAAAAAGGAGTAAGACAACTGACCATCTACCCTTTATCCTTTTTATGTTTATGTTTTTAATTTTTTAATTATAAACCGCGTGCATGGCATCACATCCATGGTACTGATCATACCACGTACGTCAAAAACTAGACCATGATCAACGTCTAAATGGTAATTAAGTTCAGATGGTCATTATTCTTTTCATTTCTTATTGTTAATTAATTATAATTTGATGGCAGTACGTACTACTCTAGCAGTACCATGGAGACGGGGCCTTATATATTTATATATATATATATATGTATGTTATTGAATATACCCGCGCCCCTTAATTTAATTCCATGACTTGCGGGCAGATTTAGGGGGACTTTTTTGGCTTCCGGCCAGGTGGCATAACTAGATTAATGTTAAGCAATCAGAGAATTATAAATTAAGGCGGGCAGGCAGGCATGTGAACGGCCGGATAAACATATATATAGTCATGACTGAATGGTCAAAAGTGCGTCATCATGTACGTACGTACATAGTCATGAATAACACATTGATCTTTATGATCATAGCCTAATTTCATATATATATAGACATGCCATGTGAACTTATAAGGCATGACATGATGCAGAGTCGTGAATTAACGCTAGCTCCTCAAAATGCCCGGCCCCTAGCTATTTCATTGCCATTGATGACGGGATAACACAAGCTTAATTATAATTGTGTGGAATTAATTATTGCGCAGCCACTTCATGATGGAGGAAAATTAAACAAACGTCGATCCGTATGTACATATATATAGATTGGTAAATTTGATTTTCCTTTATTATTATAGTACGTAATTGAGCAGGAAGTAGTAATCAACATGATTAAAGATGATGATTATGGAAAATAAAAGTATTCTAAAATGAAGATAGCTAGCTCTGTGTGATCAACAAGATCAGGTTATTTTAAGGCTTCAAGTACTATTAATATATAATTTTATGTGCGTACGTATAGCCTTTTTTCCAGCCATAGTGCATGCATTAGATCATGATTAACTTTCAAAGTTTGAAAAATATTTTAATGCATGTACGTACATGACGTATAATTCCACATATATATATATATATGCATGCATGCTATCTATTATATATATATATATATATATATGGATCAATAATGCCGGGATATATATATAATCGTGGCACGCTAGCTAGCTTCGAATGCACGCTCAATTATGAGTATTTTCGTCAACCACTAATTGCTTAGATTGAAATAAAACGAAAAATAATAATAATAATTAGTATGTTAATGATCATGTCATTATAAACTACTAATTATTAATCTACATGCATGAATCCCATGTGTGATCGATGATCATATTGTGGAGAGAACCGGCCTGCCTGCATGATCATGCCCTCAACGACGATGTTGATCATGATCAAGAGATCATATTATTGCATTAAACTATTAACCATATTTGTTATTATTTCAACGAGATCTATATATATGCATGTACGGTGCCTGAAGCCTCTTCGATAAGGTATTGATCTGCAGTACTAGATGCTACGTACTTTGGATCAGGTTGACCAAAAAACTTGGTGTACGTGTGTGTGTGCATGTGTATAATATTTATATATATATATATATATATATATATTTATATGTGTGTGTGTGTATTTTTTAAAAACTCTTTATTCAATGATTGCATATATATATATATAATTGAAATCCTTGAAAATGAGTGACAAATAAGAGAATGATTTTTATTTTTATCTTGTTTTCTTTAACTCATGAGGTGCTTCTGCATTAAACATATTATTGTTGTCTGTGAAATCATTACTTGTCTAAAAAATTTAAATTAATAAGAAGAAATAGATTTTATTATTTATTTTATATAGTCTAACTTGTCAACATTGGCTTGATCCATCACATGCATGCATGTTCATGATGAGCAACCAAATGACAAACCTGCAGCATGCACTTCCGCGACACACATGATTTAGAATGAACCCAAAACTCCTGGCTAGCTGTTGTACTTGCATTGCTAGATAGGCTTGCCCAATGAACAGACAAGGATGGCCTTTTATAAAGAAAATATATTGTTGTCTTATAAATTAATTATGTCTCGCATCGTTCAATATATAATTGATCGATCAATACCACAGCAAATAACACAAGCTGCCATAATTCTCACTGTTTTGGGCCTTTTAATTTTCAGGGTTTCCCTGTTGCATGCAATATTAATTAATTAATTAATTTGCGGATCAGTTAGCCATGCATGCATGCACGTGACGTGCGTTGACATTCACCCACATCATCGATTGCCACATGCACTGTCTTCAAAATTCAAATATTTTCTGATAATGAACTGTACATCATGTTCTACCAAAAAAAGTACTTGGTTTTTTTTTTTTTTTCAAACGTCAGAATTAAAGCATATAATATATATATATATATATAGAGAGAGAGAGAGAGAGAGAGAGAGAGAGAGAGAGAGGGAGGGTACTGGTTAATTAGTTAGGTCCATATGCATGAAATTTTATGTACCGCCGAAAGAACATGATGACTTTGGGGTCAAGCCAATTAGGACCCTGATCATCGTGATCAACCTGATTTTAATATGATATCTGGAGTCAATTTTCACACTAATTAATTAGATTAAACTATGTATATATAATAGGACCCTAGCTAGCTAGCTAGTAATATTTCCAAGTAATTAAAAATTAAGCATTAACACTAGTGATGAGGGCTTTCCTTTAATTGCGGACCAACCCTTTCACCACATGCATGTGGTCATGATGCATATTATTTTCTTCGTCATGAATCTCTTAATTAATTGATTAATATTGAAATATTAGGGTAAGTTGGGGCAATTGACTATCTGCGCGCATGGCCGGGATTTAATTATTTGACTTTCAAATCAATTTTCTTGTACATAAAATTATATAATTTTAAGGCTCAATATATATCGGAATCTTCTCTCGAAACCTTTATAAACTGGAATTAAAGGCAATTAACTAACGACGCCGACGGGGCCATACTTGTCTATGTTCGGTCAAAGAATATAAAAACAAGAGCTTAGCCGGGGTTTGGTTAAGCTCCTATAATGGTTGGGCTTCACCCTGGCCTGGAATAGAGATGTTATAAATTAGGAGAACCATTACTGTATGGTCAAAACTTCTGGGCTTACTTTTATTATTATTATTATTATTATTATTATTGGTGGCTAGCAAACTAGTCGGCAAAATCTTTGGGCTTCTAGACAGGTTTATGACCAGATTGATGACCCCCCGCCACCAATGCATGCTAACCAATTGTGGGGTTTAACTGCCATCCATGCATGCTATACATGCATTCCTACGTAAGCTTGGATCTTCACCTTTTTTGGCTGCCTGTGATGCTGTACAGTATGTGTATATATATATATATATATATATAAAGGGTTAAATTTCCAAAATAAGCTTGTGTTTACAATCTGGCTTATTTCATGTGAGCGCATATATATGATGAAAAATGTCATTATTCATTCTAAATTATATTATCCTTAATACATTCGTTACATGGAATATTTTAGAATTGAGACATGTACTTGTTAAGAGATGGTTTGAATCATGTTGAATAAGCGCCTCTCTAGATTGTTCACTCAGGCGGTGTCTCCACCACTCGAGCGAAGCTTCAACCCAAGAGTTTGCTCATCAATTGCTCGACACTCAGTTTGAGCCAAACGCCAGCCCTAATGTTCACTCAAGCATCGCTCTACACGCCGCTCGAGCGAATGTCCATGTTTAGGGCTTCTCGTGCCGTGGACTATCAATACATGTTATTCTTCATGTATTATTAACTTTGAAGTACCCATAGGGGTGAAAGTTGGTCGGTCCGAACAGGAGAAACTGATCAGACGGGTTGGTTCGGTTCAGACTGGACCGACCCTAGACCAAAACCAGTTAGTCTTAGTCCCTGAAATAGAGGACCGAGACTCTTCGGTCCGATCCCAGTCTAGGGGTTTCCCACCTCGAATAGGACCAGACTGACCGAATTTAAAATATATATTATTTATATAATTACTTATGTAATTTTTATCTAACCTATCGCCATTAAAAATATAAAACTTTAAATATGTTATTAACAAATTAACATTCTATCAATTTACTAATTTATAATATCAATTAACTAATTATATAGTAATTATAGAAGTTAAGAATGTAATTTTCATCTAATTTATTATTATTGATCATATAAAATAATTTTTTATTGAGTTAGTTATATAATCCACATTAATAATTCACTTAATTTTAATTTAGTATTTTAAATATTTTTTAATAATTTAGTTTAAAAAATAAATAAAAAATAATTGGAGCTGACCAAACGGACTAGATCGGACTGATAACTACCGGTTTGGTTCGGTCCCTAAGGATGTTCAGTCTGGTCCAGTTTGGGAAAAATGATAGACCAAAAATTTCAGTTCATCACCCCTCCGGACCGGTCCGGACCAATTTACACCCCTAAGTAGCCATATGATACACACACACACACACACACACACACACACACACATATATATAGAGAGAGAGAGAGAGAGAGAGAGAGAGAGAGAGAGAGAGAGAGATAATCCTTTTGTAAAGAATCTTGAGAGTTCATTGGGTATATTTGGGGCTTTGGGATTTGGGATTATATGATTGATCTCTTATACTCCACCTTTGTTAATAGTAAATTCATTAAGACCAACCCTGCCAATAAACGTAGGCTCACATTGAGCCGAACCACTTAAATATTGGTGTTCTATGTGTAATTGTCGAATTTTCTTTTATTTTTTCTGCTATTTCACTTTAACTTAACCTTTGATGACCAGTTAATCCAAACAGTACTAGTTGAACTAATTTCTGTATAAAGTAACTTAACAATATTTTAGATTATGCTAATATTCTAGGATCCATAATGAATAGCAGTATTTGTTTCTCGAAAATCCTACTTAATCTATTTTCCGTTAAAAACAAATAATTCTATGTATGAAATGATGATCATGTGCAGCTAACTCATGTATAGATATATTTGATCACCACAATTCAAAGTGTGCACGTGTGTGTATATATATCTATTTAATTATATTAAAACCAAGTTTTAACTTGAATTGGCATTCAGTCAGCAAAAATCGGCCTAACAATCCATAAATTATCAGCACATCTTACAAACCAGCGAATCATTTATTTGTAAAGGTTCAAGCGGTGCAATGAACTAGCAAAGTTGTAAACTGTTTATTCGCAAAGAGTCAAGAGATGCAATGATTCAACATATTTACAAATGGTCAAGTGGTGCAATTGTCAACGTGCTCTATAGTTTATTTGCAAAGTTCGTCGAGGTAGTTAAAAACAAATGGCCAAGCACTCTATTTTGCACCACTGAAACAAAGTAACATTTCCCCCACAACCAAGCCACCCCACGGCGACAGACTTCGAAGAACCCAACGTCAATCAGTGGAAAAGATTTAAAGCACCGCCTAGACGTCAATCGGTGTAAAAAAAATAAAAGCGCCGCTTAGAAGAATCTGATTTTTAGGACTACAGTTCAACATAATTCCGTTTATTTACAAACAAGAGGTGCAATGATTCAGCATATTTACAAAGGGTCAAACGGTGCAATTGTCAATGTTCTCTATAGTTTATTTACAAAGTTCGACAAGATAGTTAAAAATAAATGGCCACGCACTCCTATGCAAAGAAACAAGAATCAGAGAAACCACTCCCAAGTACACTTCCAGGCCTAAACCCATGCCAAAGATAGGAGAGTTCCTTATCGAGAGATCATTACATGCGGCGACGGCCTGGGTGACTATCGACGACAGCCCGACTGGGAGTGGTGGCAGAGCACGGGGATAAAATGAGGGAGAGCAAACTATCATTCACGAGAGAGAGAGAGAGAGAGAGAGAGAGAGAGAGAGAGAGAAGCGGCAGCTTGGGGGTGGTGTAGGGTGCCCAGTGGCGCTGCCTATGCAAATGGTAACGTTAAGGTGGGGTTGGCAACGTGGCTCAAGGTGGGGAGATTTTTTTTTTTGTTTTTGGTGGGGTAAAATAGAGCACCCCTTCCAAAGTTTTGTAGTGGCTGACATGGTGGTGTGGGCAGTTTTGTGGAGTATGTTGTCATTGCACGGTGGCTGATCAGGCTTGGCGATTTCCGTCATGCATGAGACTATGGTCACTGTGGTGGGGGGTTGCGACGTAGAATCTAGCTTGGTTGTGGGGCTTGTGGTGGTGAGGCTTGGCAGTGGTGTGAGCCTTTGGTCATTGCAACGAGGGAAAAATTGCGATGAGACTAGCATTTGCGATGAGTTTGCGATAAACTCATGCCCGCCCACAAGTTGATTCCTCTCTCTTTTCTCAACCGTTCTTGAGCCTAACGAATCCTAAATTATTTTATGCTACACAGATGCCTTCGCCATGGTAGCCTCAGTCTAGCCACCAATTTTGTTGCATTCTCTCCTTCCTCTTGGTGAGTCTGTCACATGGCTTTTCGCTCAAGTAAATATGTTTTTACCTCTCGGTGAGATATGCAGCTAAAAGCATCCCTCTTCTTCGTGATATAAAATTAAAATGCATAAAAGCAACCGTATGTAAAGCATAAAAGCAAATCTGACTTGCTTTTACTTCTTTATGGCTAAATTATGTTCCAACCCTTTATTTATTTTTTTTAAAAGTGAATACTTTATTCTTTTGAAGACCTTATTATTTATTGCTCTCGAATTCAAAATCATGACAAAAAGTGATTGCTTATATACGAGATTAATTTGGGTTTGGTTTCACTTGAATTTGTTTTAGTTTGGATTACTGTAGTAAATTGCAAAGGATTTTATTTAAGCATTTTGTTACTTATTTTAATAGATTTATATAAAATATAACTATTCACTAAGTTATAATTTGAAAATAAGATATATTAAGAATATTTAAATAATATTATTATTAGTTCTATATAAAAAACTCAAAAATTTTTAAATTATTTTCTACAATATAATTAGTTAGTGACATGTCTTTTTAGAAATTTAGTGACATAAAGATCATGTTTAAATATTTGTTTTTTGGGATCTTGAGCTAAGTTGGGTTTTTTGTGAATCAAGTTTGGGATTACACACCTCGGACTTTAGAAAGTTCTTATAGCTATCAATTTCAGGTTAATAGTTCATAGTTTTATTCGTTTCTCTTTACCCTTCCGATTTGAGAGATGGGTAGAATACATTTCATGGTGATCGATCATTGTCATCATTGACAAGACGACACCTGTAATAAATTGTTACACTTTTTTTAAGTACCCCATTATTAATGAATTTATTATTTTAATTAAGACTTTACGATCTCCATTATAGTTGAATAAATTGTTAGGTAGGTGCAACCCTCGCACACCCCAATGAATAAAATGGTTAAATTTGAGTAATTGAAAGTAGTGAATACGCAAATATTTGATTGATGATTTTGTTTTACTTCTTGATTTGGTTGGTAGGTTTGCTGGCTTTAATGCCCATCTTTTGTGGGTTGTACAAGATTTCAATATTAGATGGATGCGTATGTTTTAGTAAACTCAAGCTAAGCAGGAGATGGTGGCCTGAGGACAAAAGCTAGCTGTGGAGAGTGGATCGGCTCTGTAATGTTTTGGTTAGAAAGAAATTTGTATTCGAATATATACTAAATCTCATTTTATAATCTACATATTCAGATATATTTTACAGTCACTTTTTTATTTTAATTACGACAATTCATGTATTACGGGAGTTATAGGCTCGTATATATAACTTGGATAAATGAAATTAACAGTACTAAAAAGATACGTACAAATTAACAAAAGCGATGGCTAAGAAAAAAAAATTAAAAAACCATGCACTGAGGTCATCAGTCACTTAATACGTACAATATTGACTAGCCTTTTACTGTATATATAGCACATTAAAACTAATTAACGCAGGTTGTTTATAATGTTCCCGGCGATTGCCTGATCTCAATCGCTATATTTCCGCCCGGTTCTCCGCCAATACTGCTTGCCCTGCATGCGTTTCACATGCATGAGTGCATTAAGGCTTCGACTGTTACGTACACTCAATATATATTCTGCCCCACTGTCACCCACCCCTAGCTTGCACAATATTGATCGATCCCTCTGTCAACGTACAGCTAGCAAGGATTTACATGCTGTCCTTTCCGACCACTCCCATTCTAAAACACGTGATATTGGGAGCCTAACAAAGTCTACGTACGGCCTGATGGGGGAAGTTTCTCTGCGGTTCACTTATGCCCGTACAATATTAGTTAGACCTCCAATTAAAAAGTGCCAACTCAAACAGTATCAAAAGAATGAAAAACTGAAAATGGTTATAAATATTCATGAGTTGAGTTTTACGTTAATATTTTGATATAATGTTGTAATTTTTTTAAAATTTTTATATAAAATATAATAAATAATTTAATTTTTTTAAATTAAAGATCTAATTAATACATCTATAAAAATTAAGATAACGTGAATATCGATGATGTATGTATATGCATGACATGCTAAGTTCATTGGAATGACAGGAGTAACACAACTGCTCCACAAAGAATACCTTGCACGATTAATGCTTGTGCATATATATCATCATGCCATTATTCTAAACCATTTCTAAGAAAAAACAAACGACATATATTATATATAATACAACGCAATGCCACCGTACATACACCTATAACTTGAGGTACCCGACTATACGTGTATTGAGTAACATTTAATTGACTTGATTCGTACGTACTAAACTAATGATTGATCGAACATGCAGTTTGTCGACCCAATACTGGTATAAATTATCGCCAGAACCCCACATCTTCTTTCATCAACGTCCTCTGATCTCCCTAATTATCGAGATCATAAGATGGCTAATTTTAATCTCACGATATTTTCTTGGATTCTCTTCCTCGTCTGCATGGCCTTCAGTCGTTCATCGAATGCAGCATATTACAACGTGGTCAGTTCTGGTGCTAGAGCAGATGGGAAAACTGACTCGGCGCAAGCATTTCTTAAGGCATGGCGGTTAGCATGCAACTCGATTAGACCGGCCACGATTTACGTTCCTTTGGGTACTTTCTTGCTAAAACCAGTAGTTTTTACTGGCCCATGTAAGAGTAGAATCGTGGTTAAGCTTGCTGGAACCCTTGTTGCCCCGTCGGATTATTGGAGCTGGAATTCCCAATATTGGATTTTGTTCATTAAGGTCACTAGGGTTTCGGTCTTTGGTGGCGTTCTTGATGCAAAGGGAGCTGGCTATTGGGCTTGCCGGAGAGCTGGAAGAAGTTGCCCAGTTGGATCCAGGGTATGTTATGGCCGCTTATTTGCTTGAATACGATGCATGTATAAGTACTGCTAATTCCAGCAGTACTGTAAAGAATGTGAATTAATCAAATATATTGCCAGCCTGTTAATTACAAAGTGTTTAATATGAATGCTGACCCTTAATGATCACTATATATCTTAATCGTGTTTGCATTTCAGTCAATATCTTTCCTGTGGTCTAGCAACGTCGTGGTGAACGGCTTGACATCAATCAACAGCCAGAGAATCCATGTTTCTCTTTATCATTGTAACTATGTTGTTCTTCGAAACTTGAATATTAGAGCCCCCAGCTCGAGCCCCAACACCGACGGCATACACGTGCAATCCTCAACTGGGGTCACGATTAGTTCGAGCACCATAATGACCGGAGATGATTGCATCTCCATCGGCCAGGGCTCTAAAAACTTGTGGATTGAGCGTGTTGCCTGCGGCCCTGGACATGGAATAAGGTATTGTACGTGCATTGAAATAATTTATAGGCAAGTAATTAACATATACATGAGAAGGAAAGAAATAAGTACGCTGACAGGATGATCAGCAGCAACCTAGCTAGTTTCAGCATCCTTATATCTAGCTAGCTAGCTAGCCTGTGAAATAATTGTGCGAACCTTTGAAAATGTTAAAAAAAAAAAAAAGGCCAAAATGATGGTATTATTTCTCATATGGATCATGTTTACCTCGTGGATGCAGCATTGGTAGTTTGGGTGCATATGCAAACGAAGATGGTGTAGAGAATGTGACAGTAACGAGCTCGGTTTTCTCAAGAACTCAAAATGGAGTACGTATAAAGTCATGGGCCAGGCCTAGCAATGGATATGTGAAAAACATCGCTTTTCGTAACATTATCATGAAGAATGTCGATAACCCTATAATCATTGATCAGAAATACTGCCCTAGCGCCAAAGGTTGCCCAAATCAGGTACGTACCCGCCATGCATAAAACTTAGATGAATGTATGCATGCATGGCATGTCAGTTTTTAGTTTATATATAGCAGCTGAGTACGTAATTTGTTCACCTCAAAATTAAATTTAATTCAGAATCTTGAAATTGCTTGCATTTTCTTTTCTTTTTTGTTGTATTAATATATATCATTCTCTTCCTTCCCCTCACTAGAGTTCTGGCGTGAAGATAAGTCAAGTGACATACAAAAACATTAAAGGAACATCGGCCTCGCAAATAGCCATTAATTTTATATGCAGTTCAAGCAATCCATGCAAGGGGATCAGATTGCAAGACATAAAGCTTTCTTATAATAAAAATAGCACAGCGACAGCATCTTCTTGCACCAATGCCGGCGGGATCAGTAATGGAGTAGTCATACCAAGAAGTTGTTTATGAATCATGATCGATATATATATATAGTTGATGATCTTGTTTATGTATACAATTAAAAACTGTAAATTAATTAATGGCCTTGTTTGGATAATATCATTTTCTCGCTATTTTTTACTTAAAAGATCAAGTACTGTTGGTTCCTAGCTAAATAGGTTTAATTACGTGCAAGCTGTCATGGAGGATTTGATGATTTAATGTAACACATGATCAATAAGTGTAAATTTAAGTTATTTATAAGATCAAGTACTACATGATGATATTCAATCCAAGAATAGATGCCAAATATTAGATATCCATATTAAGGAAGACAACTCACAAAGTGAATCACTAAGATCTGCAGGTACATGATTCTAGCATCAGTTTCTAATTTGGTTGTAATACTTTAATTTTCTGCAATTATTTACTTGTAAATGCTGTAGATTTCCGTTACTACCTTCCATAGATAACACACTCAAATTCATGTATAAATTACTTACCTTGTACATCAATAAAATTGTGTGTTCAGAATTCTTCCAACAATAGTGTTACTCTTCTATATGGTATTAAGAGAGCCAGTCTCTAACGAGATTTAATTTTTTCTTCTTTTTGAAAAAAAATGGCTGCAATTCTTGGGTCCTCTACTCATCCGATTATCAGCATCAATGCTTCCACTACCATCAACGAAAAACTTACTCCATCCACCTTTTCCCAATGGAGAGTCCAATTCGAAGCACTGTTGATTGGCTACGATCTCATCAACTTTGTTACTGGCGAGCGTATATGCCCTGCCATCGATGCCGAAAATTCTGCAACCTCCAAAGCAGCGAATTCCCACTGGGTTCGTCAAGATAAACTAATTCTTCATGCTCTCCTTGCCTCGACTTCCACTGCCATTACACCTCTTCTTGCATCCTGCAAAACATCTCATCAAGCTTGGACATCACTCACTCGACTCTATGTGGGAAAATCTCGAACGCGTGCAATGCAACTCAAAGAGGACCTCACGTTGCAAACTCGAGGTAGCCGTTCAGTTACTGAGTTCCTCCATGCAATTAAGATAATTGCAGATGAACTTGCATTAATCGATCATTCAATCTCGGATGACGATTTGACCCTGTACATCTTAAATGGGTTGGGAACAAAATTTCGGGAGATAGCAGCTCCAATTCGTGCTCGAGAAACTTCATTAAAATTTGAGGAACTACATGATTTGCTTGTTGGCCATGAAAACTATCTTCGGAGAATGGAAACTAACTTTGCGCAACACTTAGTTGCTACTGCAAATTATTCGCATCGGCATGGAGGACCAAACAACAATGACAACCAGCGTTCTTCATCTTCTTCCAGCAAAAGTCGTGACAGCAAGAAGAAGTGGACTTCCAATTCTGGGCCTCGCAAATTCAAGCCTAAATGCCAACTATGCGACCAGGTGGGCCATACAGCAAAAAGTTGCTTCAAACTTGGGTCCAGTGGAGTTACTACCAATTGTGCAGCGTCCTCTAAAAACAGTGATAAAAAATGGCTAGTTGATTCAGCAGCATTTCATAACATGACGACTGATCTTTCCAATCTTTCGATACACTCTGAATATGATGGTACTGATGAAGTGGTAGTTGGAGATGGATCAGGTTTGCCTGTATCTCATGTTGGTTCATTATCTTTTAAATCCTCTAATCATATATTTCATCTTAAAGATACATTATGTGTTCCAACAATTAAAAAAAAAATTGATCTCTGTCCATCATTTTACCAAGCAAAATGATGTTTATCTTGAATTTCATCCATCTTATTTTTTGGTGAAGGATCGGATAACGGGGGCGACACTCCTCAAAGGTGCATGTGAAGATGGTGTATACCCTTTGCCGGAGAAGTTAGCTATGGCTTCCAAAAATGTTATTGCTTATGTTCATGAACGCATCTCCAAAGATGGATGGCACAAAAGACTTGGTCATCCATCTTCTAAAATTGTTAATCATTTAATTCGTGTTTTTTCATTACCTACAAATAAATCTGACAATAATGCTTTATGCAATGCATGTTCTCAAAATAAAGCTCATTGTCAACCCTTCCATTATCATGGTTGAACTAGCAAAGCACCTCTTGAGTTAATTTACACTGATGTTTGGGGTCCCTCGCATAATGTTGGTATTGATGGTTCAAAATATTAAGTCATTTTTATTGACCATCATACTAAATATATTTGGCTCTATTCGATGACTCACAAATCAAATGTTCAAATCATTTTTCCTCAATTTCAAAATCTTGTGGAAAATAGATTTAACACCCGAATTAAGAGTATTTACTCTGACAACAGAGGTAAGTACATTGCTCTTAAATCATATTTTTCGGTTCATGGCATTGGTCATTATACAACCGCTCATCACACACCTCAACAAAATGGCATGTCTGAACGACGACATCGCCATCTAGTTAAAACTGGGCTCACGCTTCTCTCAAATGCAAATCTCCCACTCTCGTTTTGGCCCTATGCTTTTCAAACGGCTGCATATTTAACAAATAGAATGCCAACTGCTACATTGCAAAATAAAACACCATTTGAAAAGCTCTTACATCAAACTCCCAACTATTTAAAACTCAAACTTTTCGGATGCCTCCGCTACCCTTTGACACGGCCATATAACAAGCATAAGCTTGAACCCAAAGCTACACCATGCATCTTTGTGGGCTATTCTTCTTCTCAAAATGCATATTTATGTTTTGAGCCCAAAGCCCATCGTGTCTTTCATTCACGGCATGTCTTGTTTGATGAAAGGCAATTTCCTTTTTCTGAATTGAGCCCTAAACCGAGTGCGATCCCAGGTCCTATTTCTTCTTCTTCCATTGAACCACTCGTGCAACTCACTTTGCAGACACCCACAGCTCAGTCCGTGCCAGCAGCTGTCTCTCCAGCATTGGGTACTCCTTCTTCTTCGGCACCATTGATGCAGACTTCTCCTCCACCGATTCCTCACCAGGTATGCGTTTCGCAACCATCCTCTTCGGTTTTAAATGAAGTCTCTCTTCCAAATGTGTCCTTCAATTCCGATTCTCTTGTGCCCCGATTGCATACTATGGTGACTCGGTCAATGAATAATATTTATAGACCAAAAAAATCATTCATTGTCACAAAACATTCACTTCCACCATCCCTAGAAACCAACACTGTGAGTGAAGCTCTCTCTGATCCGTGTTGGCGAGATGCTATGTCCTCAGAGCTAACAGCTCTCATGCGCCATGGTACATGGCAGTTAGCACTCCCTCCAAAAGGATGTAACATTATTGGGTGCAAATAGGTTTTTCGGATCAAAAGATTGGCTGATGGATCTATAGATCGGTATAAAGCACGATTAGTTGCGAAAGGGTTCAATCAAAGACCGGGGCTAGACTACAAAGAGACTTTTAGTCCAGTAGTGAAACCTGTTACCATACGCACTATGTTGTCTCTTGCTGTTATGCAGGGCTGGTCACTGAGACAACTGGACGTGAATAATGCATTTTGACATGGATATCGTACAGAAACAGTCTACATGAAACTGTCACCCAGATTTCAAGATCCAGAAAAATCAAACCATGTTTGTTGTCTTAAGAAGGCTATATGTGGTCTTAAACAAGCATCACGTGCTTGGTATTCAGCTCTTAAACAAGCACTAGTTGCGTTTGGTTTTGTAAATGCTAAATCTGACTCCTCCTTGTTTGTATATAGTGCTGGTTCCATAATAGTCTACTGCTTGGTATATGTAGATGACTTGGTTGTCACAGGAAATGATTCAAAATTTGTGGAAAGCATTATCACTCAACATGGACAACAGTTCTCCATCAAGGACATGAGACCCCTGCATTTCTTCCTCGGCATTGAGGTTATTCCTACTCCTCATGGTTTGTTCTTTACTCAACACAAGTACATCCATGATCTTTTGGCAAAAACAAACATGGATGGAGCTAAGGATGTTACCACTCCCCTCTCCACTTCGGTTTCTTTGAAATTAGATGATGGAACCCCCAACGTGGATTCTACAAAATATCGTCGTATCATTAGAGCATTACAATATCTTTCTCTAACTAGACCCGACATCAGCTTTGATATCAATAAGTTATCTCAGTTCATGCATCGGCCCACAATGACTCACTGGATAGTCACAAAAAGATTGCTTCGATACTTGAAAAACACCATTTTTAATGGAATAACCATTCAGAAAAACATCCACCCTGAGCTCACATGCTTTATTGATGCGGATTGGGCAGGAAATTTAGATAATAGAAGCTCCACTTCAGCATATCTTATTTTACTTGGCACGAATCCAATTTCGTGGAGCTCCAAGAAACAAAGAGCCATTGCAAGGTCATCCACGAAAGCCGAATATCGAGCGCTGGCCACTGCAGCATCTGAATTAATGTGGATTCTTTCACTTTTCCAAGAACTGAAGTTTACTCTTAAAAAGTCTCCTCTACTGCTTTGTGATAATTTAGGTGCAACACACCTAAGCTTCAATCCGGTTCATCATTCAAGAATGAAGCATATTCAAATAGATCTTCATTTTGTGAGAGATTTGGTTCAAAAAATTTTCTTCAAGTTTGGCATGTCCATACAAATGATCAGCTAGCAGACTTGTTAACCAAACCACTCTCGCGTCAAAAAACAGATCAACTCATAAACAAGATCGGACTTTCTGATGGTAGCCCGTTCTTGCGGGGGCGTATTAAGGAAGACAACTCACAAACAGGTCAGAGTCAATCACCAAGATCTGTGGGCACATGATTCTAGCATCAGTTTCTGATTTGGTTGTAATACTTTAATTTTCTGCAATTATTTACTTGTAAATTTTGTAGATTTCCGTTACTACCTTCCATAGATAAAACACTCAAATTCATGTATAAATTACTTACCTTGTACATCAATAAAATTGTGTGTTTAGAATTCTTCCAACAATAGTGTTATTCTTCTATAATCCAAGCTAGCTTGATGCAATTAAGCTGATGATCTCTAGTATTCGATAGAGACCCCGGCGGCCATTTGACTATTTTTATTGAGTAATGCTATATACAAATCTAAAATGTACAAATTTTGTATAAGCATTTTGTAAAAATGTGGACTCTCGATCTATAAAAAAAAAAAAGTAAAATTTTCACACTTTTCCATGGTAGCATCCACTTTTCCATTGGCCCAATAAAATTAATATATAACATCCATCTAATCGTTGAGGATTTTGGGTCTGATCAGGTGATATGTTTATTAATTAGAACCAAGGGTACTATAATCAGACAGTGCTTAATTAATTTTGGGGGATAAGTTTATAAAAATAATATTTGTAAACAAAAACTGTAAATTTTATTTATTTTTTAAGGAATCTACCTTATAAATTAAAAAGACATCATAAAACTCCAATTAAAAAATAATAATAATTTTTTGGGCACCGGAGCCAGTAGTTTCGGATCTGCCCAGCCGCCTTTTTGGGTCGTTTGAAAATGATAGATAATATTAAGCGTACTTCTATTCATCTACATCTTTCCCTTGTACACCACACGAAGCATCATCATGTGGCTTTTTTTTTTTTTGGAGTTAAAAGTGCCTTTAGATAAACCTAAATAGTGTAAAATTATACCCAAATCATTCGTTTTAATTTTTTTTCCCTCCCCCTCCCCCCAGGCCCACATTCTTCCTTCTCTAGCAGCATCTTCTTCCTCCGCCAACAGCCTCTTCACGATTGCCATCGTCTAGGACCACCGACGAGAACCTAGCCACGACCAACCCATTGCCACGTTAGCTCGCATCCATGAATATGCACCTCCAATTATCACCTGCGACCACGAAATTGCTCGTGAAATCTTCACTTCTTCCCATTTTTCCAACCGTCCTATTAAGCAATCTACAAAAGCCTTGATGTTCAACCGTGCCATAGGGTTTGCACCAAACGGAGAATACTGGAGGCTTCTGAGGAGGATTTCTTCAGCCCACACTTTTCACCAAAAAGGATTGTTGCCCACGAAGTTGGATGCTAGATGGATTGCGACAACATGTTGCATGCCATCGCCAAAGAGCAATCACTTCAAGGTGTTGTTTTCTTACGAAACTACCTTCAAGCTGTGGCGCTTGACAACATTATGAGCATCGTATTTGGAAAATGATACAATCTGACGTGCAATAGCGCTGAGGCTAGAGAGTTGCAAAAGATTGTCAGAGAAGGGTTTGAGTAGGTGCTTTTAATTGGTCTAATTATCTCCCATGGCTCAACTACATTTACGACCCTTTTCATATCAGCGAAAGCTGCTCAACGCTTGTTCCTCGTGTCAAAAAGCTTGTGAAGAAACTAATAGATGAGTACCGGCATGTTGAGTACTCGAGCAAGTTCTCTGATAACTCAGATTTTGTTCATGTTCTACTCTCTTTGGAAGGAGACGAGAAACTTGAAGAAGATGACATGATTGCAGTCTTATGGGTTTATAATGGAGTTTTTTTATCTTGTGAATTTCTCTTATTTCTGAATGGAGGTTGTGGTAGTCTCGAGATTCATGGAGGGAGAGGCTTGAGAGAGGAAGAAGTTAATTTCTATGTGAGTTGATTCAGGGAGGGAGAGGCGAGAGAGGAGTCTTGGGGAGGGAAAGTCGAGATTTAGGAGACGTGAGAGAGAAATCTGTTTCAGGGAGGGAGAGAAACAAATTGGACCGGAGGAAAAAGGTGGACCGGTTTGTCACGTAAGTTTCATGTGGCATGTGATCAATAGACCGGACTATGAATAGATTTTTCCTAATATTAATCTCTTCCGATATTCCAAATTTGAAAATCACACACACACACACACACACACAAATATATATGCAAATTACTTCCCCATGAACCCTAAAATGATCATAATTTCATTTAACTGATTTTCTCAATGTAAATCAATCAATGCGATATTACCCATGAGCCTTATATATATATATATATATATATTTATATACTTGTATCCTGCATCCTCCCTCACTCTTTTATATATATGGACTTGTCGATACTAATCAATTGTCTGATTAATATTATTTCTTTAAAAAGAGTAAATTCTAGTGATCAAGGTGAATATCATGTACTTCCGTGATCATATATGAATAATATCACATTAGCATTATATATAGGAGGAGATCAGTAAGATCGTATGAAAATTATCTCAGTCCAATTATGAAACTGTAAATTAAAAAAAAAAGTGGTTTAATTTATAATTAATTAATATGCTCTTTAAAGATTATATAATCAGATCCCTATTCAATATATAACTTAATGTCATTATTATTAGAGTAATGACTTGTACAAGTTTCAAATATATAAGTTTCTCACAATTCCTTTGTAAAAAAATGGATCTAACCATGAAAATGTGTAAAAATAAAAAATAAAAAAAATCTACTTTTTAATTTTAGTAAGACCTATGTGAGGGAGGTTGTTCCCAGTGTCGGGCCAAACCATACGGGCGCCAGACCATGAAACCCCGATGGGCCTAAGGGTAGCTCGGTAGAAGGAAATCGATATGAAAGAATAAAATGGGACGGGCCAAGAAGAGCGAGTTTGGCGCAGGAAGACCAGAAAGAAGCGCCAAAGTAGCACGCTAAGGACATGGACCCATGATTCAGAAGGTCTAACACCTCTATTGGCCGACAATCCATACACATATGGTCAGGGACAACCTTGGTCCCTGGACACTAGCGGTTGGACAAACTTGGAAGGTAGATGCGCCAAGCCGAGACCACACTGCATTTAATGAAGGTCGGAGACGGACATGCCACGACATAAAACCTAGACTGTCAGCAGTTGCCACGATCATACATAGATTACCTGTCGGGTGGTAGAACGTTGGGAAAGGGCACGACCTAAGTACGGAGCGACATCACCACGATCGGCTTGCCAGGAGACCACACCAATTAGGTATATAATCTCACCACCCCAAAATTTTTCCATATTCGCAGGAATGGATCGACCCAACGCGAAGTTGCTCAAATTGCGAAACACGACACCCACAACCTACTTTTTTACAAATGTCTATATGTATAAGACTTATATATTTTAAACTTGTATGTAGTATTACTCTCTTATTAACTATAATTTTAACGTGTTTATATCGTCAAGAGTATTGATCAGTGGTCTCTGGAGTATTGATTAAATCCCATGACTTTGCAGTTTTTTTCTTATTTGTATATATAATTCGATTATACTTTTTTTCTTAGCTTGCATGTGATCGAGTTTATGTGTTCAGTTGATAACTTGGTGTTCAAGGATATAACTGCCTCCTCCCCACGACATATTTGGGACCACTAATATCCAGCCACATCAGCCGTGCTTGCATTAGTTAGGCAATTGTGGGCCCAGCTTGATTCCACAGTGGATTCAAACAAACGCCAGTTGACCACGAATTTCGGCGACCTTCTTGCCTGCCAGTTAGTCCACCGCATTTTCTCCACGCGAGACGTGGCTAAAAAGGAGGAATCTGAAACCGTGACACTTGCAATTATCAGTGTTGTATATCTCATCCACTACGTAAGCCACATCATCAAAGATATATAGATCGCGCGCGCTTCTTCCAGCCAAAAGCGGCCGCAAGAACTTGCACCATGCCGGTCTTTGAGAGAAGCTCAAGCTTGATCATTATTTTATTATATATTTAATGGTTAACTAGGTTACATACACTGAATTATGCATGCTAGCTTGTTTGCGTACATTTACATCTTTAAATTCTCCAAAGCTGACTTTTAGCTTTTAATTACATATATAATATATATATATATGTATATAGATATTAACAAGCAATATATATATAGTACATATTATGATTAATTCTCCGAATCAATAAATAAATTTCATTTCTAAATTGATTATCTCTTATAATTGTATCTTGTCAGCAATGAGTACTTATTCTACATACAATCATTTTTACGCAGTTTTTGCGTATTCTATTAATATAATTGGCCAAATAAGTAATTTTATATTAAAAAAAATGATGCAATCAATTATCACATTAGTAGAATACGCAAAAGTGACTGCACATAGAATTTTTAGAGAAATATTATAAACTAATGATTGCACGATCTATATGGCAGGCTATATATATTCAATCGGACTCATGATTTGCAAATAATTGATAGCAGCTTAATTGGTATATAGTAAACCTTGACATGAATTATTAAGTACTACTCATCACATGTCTTAGTTCATACAGCTTGTTCTGCATTCAAACCTTATCACATGCATGTAGCCGTACATATCATTACCTTCATGTACTGGATAACGTGCCAAGAAGTTTTTTCTTTTGCCTTTATTTTCAAAACGAATATTTTAACGACAGTTGACGAAAAGGAGCAATATATATCGAACTGTGTATATATGCCAAAGACAGGAGCAGCAAACAGCTTCATGCATGCACTATAAGTACTACCCATAACTGCCAATTCTGTCTCATCCAACTTCCTCTCTCTCCGGCCTCTCTCACTCTGCAGTCTAGGCAAGAAAAATGGCTAAGTTTACTACTTTATCTTCCTTTCTATGCCTCTTCTTCATGATATCCTTTATCTGTATCCAAGTTTCAAATGCAGCCAACTATAATGTGGTTCGCTTTGGTGCAAAGCCTGATGGAAAAACTGAAGCAACAAAAGCATTCCTCAAGGCATGGGAATCGGCATGTAACTCGGCCACGGCATCCACGATATACATCCCAAAGGGGAGGTTCTTGCTAAAAGCTACTGTTTTTAGAGGCCCATGCAAGAACAGAATCACGGTTCAGATTGATGGAACCCTTGTGGCACCGTTGGACTATCGTGCGCTTGGGAATTCAGGCTACTGGATTTTGTTCATCGAGGTGAACAGGATTTCTGTTTTTGGCGGCAAGCTTGACGCAAAGGGTGCTGGCTTCTGGGCTTGCAGGAGATCCGGAAAGAATTGTCCAGTTGGTGCTAGAGTACGTTATTTTTAAATAGCCATGATTTGAAGTTTTGAAACCAAATTAATAATCAAACTAGTGGACTTTCCCTTTTTTCTTAATTTGTTTAAGGCGATCGAGACATAACTTGTGTGTTAATGCATGCAGTCGATAACGTTCAATTGGGCAGACAACGTAGTGATCAGTGGCTTAACATCGATCAACAGTCAGCTTAGCCACCTTGTAATCAACAGCTGCAACAACGTGGTAGTCCGAAATGTGAAGCTTATTGCTCCTGACCAGAGCCCAAACACCGATGGAATTCATGTGCAGACCTCGACCGGCGTCACGATCACCGGAAGCACCATGCAAACCGGAGATGATTGTATCTCAATCGGTCCTGGCACCAAGAACTTGTTGATGAGAGACATCAAGTGTGGCCCTGGGCATGGCGTAAGGTATATATATATACATACACATATAATCAGCTTGCAAAAGTGGTGATGCATGTTAATTTAATTAATCGTGCCTAAATAAATAAATATATATATACATAACAGCATCGGTAGCTTGGGCAAGGAATTCAACGAAGCTGGTGTCGAAAATGTGACGCTAACGAACGCAGTATTCACTGGATCAGATAATGGAGTACGGATAAAGTCATGGGCCAGGCCCAGCAAGGGGTTTGTTCGGAACATTCTCTTCCAAAACATCGTGATGAGGAATGTTGAGAGCCCCATCATCATTGATCAGAACTATTGCCCCAACAACCAAAATTGTCCTCGCCAGGTACATATTAACAAATTATAACAAGGATTAATTTGTAAAACAATAAATAAAATCATTTTATTTTAAAAAAATAAATTTTATTTTTTTATTATTATTGAGGCTTAATTTTATGCTCTTTTTTTTTTCCAAAAAAAAAAATATATATCTTGTTAATAGAGTTCTGGAGTGAAGATTAGTAAAGTGACGTACAGAAATATACAAGGAACATCAGCTACAAAAGAGGCCGTGACCTTCGACTGCAGCCCAAGCACTCCATGCAGTGGGATCAGATTGCAAGACATCAAGCTTACTTACATGAAAATGGCAGCAACATCGTCGTGTAAGAACATTGGTGGAACCAGCAGCGGAGTACTCATGCCTCAGAGCTGCATATAGCTATATATATATATATATATATATGTATATATGTATAAAGATCATTATTATTTTCCTCAATTATTTTTTAAGGTTTAGCACTGAATTAGCAGTAATGGGGACGCACACCACATGGAGGCACGCGTTAATTAGATCATCTTCCATTGTTGAGTGTTGGCCAGCCGGGGAGAATTCAATCCCACTCATGAATTTATACATATAATGTATATATATATATATATAATTAAGGTATGTGATCATGTTGTGATGTATGCATGCATGCATCCTACCCAAGTGGAGGTTCTTGTACGTTATTGTAGTTGATTTGCTGATCTAGCTTGAGTTCACATTTGGTAATACCATATATATATATATATATATATATATATTGTCAACAAAATCTTGTACTTTTAATTCCCCGAGATCAGTTTGGGTTGCACGATTATTTTGTTTCATACAATATTACTAAAAAGAATAATACTATATACAGTCTTAAAAATCATATATAAGCTCTACGCACTCACTTTAAAAAAAATAAAATCTATCATTAAAAAAATAATTTTGTCACGTAAGTCCTAAACTTATCTATTTTTTTTTTTAAAGAGAGTATTGCCATATGGAAGTTCTTACTCATTGTGTTTTGCCATGCATTTAGCTAGCTAGCTAGCTAGCTAGCTTCTCAAATGTCTCGTATATGTTTAATTAGAATCTGTGATGAATTTACCTTGATCGACTTCTTACCCTAAAAATTATCTATATATCCAAAGAATTAGAGGTTGACCGTAAGAGCAAAATGAGAGTTGATCAGTTGTTTGGAGCCGCCAGTCGATCGATCTATATGCCAGCGAGCCAAATGATCATTATAATCGGACTGGACCCCTACTGCTTTTGGTTGATTTCTGTCCAACTTTTGACTACAAATGCCTGATGCATGCCTTGCATGGACCACAACAGTTTCCTTTGACGATAACTCGTGGAAAGAGGCCAGGTGGTGTCCCATTAGACAATGATCTCTTTTTCTTACTTCCCACGTGTTTTTGTGGACTCTTGGCCCCGTGGAACTAATTAATTAATGTTAATTACTTTGAATAATTAGTTAATCCTAACGAGATAAATAAGTCAAATTTAATAAAAGTGTGGTACTGCTAGAATTTTCAAAAGAATATACCATTATTTAAGAATATCAAAAATTCAAATAGCTGAAAGATCCGAGTGGGTGATAAGATGGCTACGTACGTACCAATTATGAATAATATCGAAAATTCGAGTAATTGAAACATCCGAATGGGTGATGAGATGAATACGTACGTACCAATTAAAATCCATCCAAAATAACAAATAATATATATGTAGATATTATGTGGGAATTAATCATATAGAATATTAATAGATTGATGTAGTTATCAACCTGTCATAGTAGTACGTACTAATAATAATGAGGCTATATTCAGACTTCAAAGCATGAAATTGCATGCAGCCGGCTGGTCAATAAAGGATGCAGTACTTTCCAATTTACTAGATTTAAAAAAACCAAACCAAATAAATAAAGAAAGAATAAAAAGAATGCTGTCCTGAAATACTATAGATGCATGGGTACTTACATGGTCATGGGTCACTGTCCCCGAACAAACATTAGGTATATTTCAACTTAAAGCTGATTGCAGATGACCATAAGATAAACGTGTGAACTGAAGCTCTAACAGTGTATATATTAATTTATATAATTAATATCACTCAAAGCCAAAAGGAAAGTGTTGAAGAGTCGGTAAAACTAAAGTATAGTCAATGATTTTGATGGCCCTCCTGAGATATTTATTTATTTATTTATTTATTTAATTAACAGATTGTATTTCTGCCCACAAAAATACAAACACCATTGACCATTTCAACGTTATTGGGTGCGGTTAATTGGGTCCTCCAGCACCATCGATGATGGAACCATATACTATATATATATATATATGTAATGTGAACATTAATAAACAGTTATTATTATTCACGTTAAAAGTTAATAGTAATAAATAGTAATTGAAAAAATTAAGATTTTAAATTTTAAATCTCAATCCTTTATCTTGAATCTTCAGAATTGATTCAACAGTAAAGGTTAAAACATTAAAAATAAACAAACTTAAAATAGATAATTAAAATATAAAATACTAATATTTTATCATTAAATAAAAAATAGAGTTTTGTTAAGAGAATAAAATCATATAAATACTTAGAGTTTTTAATATAATTTAAATCTCATAATATTCTTAATTAACTAAAATCATTTAGATAAAATGATTTTTTTTAGTGCTCCCTGAGTCATTGAGTAGTGTGGTTAAATTCTATAATTCATATATTTTGTTAAGAAAACTATTGCTAGAATATCCAAATCTTTTAATTTTCATATTACTTATATTATTGTAACATTTTGTTATCATTATGATGCTTGTTAAAATTTATTTTTCTACTTCTATACATTAAATTATTGACTAATTAATTTTATAATTTTACTACAGGTATCCGGCGTTGGGTACTTGTTGTGAAATTGTGTGATGTGGCTAATACTACGTCACTTTTATATTATTATTATAATAAATAAATTAAAAAAAAAAACCCATCCATGTTTTCATCTTAGAAATCCTCTTCATTCCTTGCCAAACTCATTCCTATTTTGCATCAATCATCTCGTTTTCGTGCTGTCAAACCCGTCACGAGGGAAAGCGCCAAGAAGACACCTAATGGCGCGAGGAAAGCAACCATTTTGCTTTTTTCCTCATCTACTGTCGTGTTTCATCGCCGTCGTGTGCTTTCTCTCTTTTTCTTTCTTCTTCCTCATCGACTTCCATTCATCTCGTTTAAAAAAAAGTAAGTCTTTGAGCCTAAATTGGAGGATTCTTTTGGTTTCCTTCTTTGAAAACTCTCCCATCTTTGCCTACCTTATTCCTCAACTTGAAGAATAGGTCTAACTTTCTCTTCCTCTTTCCCATTACTTATTCTCTTTCTACTTCTAAAATCTATATAAAGCTCATTCATTTATCACCCGGTTAGTTTTTACCACTGGGTTTTGACAATTCTAAGAGAAATCTCATTTGGGTTTTAGTCCTTTTTTTTTTCGAGTTTCTGAGTTTTGAGAATTTGAATTTGTGTTGGGTTTCGAGTGAATCTTGAGTAGCTGATACATTGCTGTGGGAAGAAAAAAATATTTTGCAGGAACTTTGATAGATTATCTCGGGTGTTTCGGAGTTCAATCCTAGAGATGAGGTGAACTGGAGAATATTTTCTCAAGTGGAGTTCGATTTCTAGAAGACTGGTAAACTGAGTGGAACTCAATTTCTCAAAGACTTTTACATTTAGAACTTGTTTGTTTTGAAAAAACATCTCATCTTATTTTATCTAATCATTATAATTTTTTTAACTTTCAATACAAAATAAAATAAATAATTCAATTTTTTTAAATTTTAAAACAAAATAATATTAAAAAATATACTTTAATAATATTTTATTTAATTTTTTAACTTTAATCTCATTTTATCTCTAAAAATAAACGAGACTTAAAAACACACCGTTTAATTAAATGTACCGTTTAATTAAAGCTGAGTTAGAACCCGAGTACGCGGGTGTACGGTCCCGGTGAAAGTAGCTTTTTTGTTAATTTTATTTAAAAAAACATATCATTTTTATATTTTGTAGATATTAATTATTAAAAAAATGTACATTATACGTCACTCGCTGCTAATATATATAAAAGAAAGAAACATGATCTCGTGAAGGTGAAGTACTACGACATGTCACCAAATTGACGATAATGATATATAATAGATTATTTTGAAATTTAGATATGCTTCAATTGAAAGTCTAGTGTCCAGATAATAGGAGTCTGACTCACACCTAAAAAATAATATTAATATATAAAATAAATAATAAAAATTTATCTTTTTTTATCTGCTTAAATTTTTTGAAATAAATAATGATTTCGTATAGTATAAATTTTGAGTTTATTAATTGGTTTTGCTTTGGGTTGTAGCCCCAGCACTTGCCCTGCCCTTTATTTTCGAGTCTTTTTTCCCCATCAAATTTCATAATGTATTAGTTTTTTCTAATTTCAAATTTTCTAATGTATATTCAGTTTTCTGTATTCTTAGTCTATAATTTTAATTAGTTCAACTTTTTAAGGAATATATGTATGTTATTAGTGGTTGGTTTTATATATATCTTGTACTTATATTTTATTTTCAATTTTCAAATTTTTTTTTTAACATGACATGTTGAGTAGAGATTTTTCAAGAGAAGTGTCAAAATATAAAGAAATCACATAAAAATAAATTCACACATTAACTTACTTTCATGTAATTCGTTAAATCTATTTTATAATAAAAATAATTTTAAAATCTAACGTATTATATTGAGTGAGCTTATGTTTTTATTTTTATATAATTCTTCTGTAACTATAGTATTTTTATATTTCTAATTAAAAGTATATCCAATCATAATCGGGATTTAAAAGAGTTAAAAATTATTAATTTAGAATTCCAAACATCTTTGATCGAAGTCAGAGTCATTTTTGGATTTCGACTCTAAATATGAGCTAGAACAAACTAATTAAAAGTAAGGTTACTCATCAACTATCTTTTTATTATTTTATAATATGATATTATTATATTTTATCTATAAACTTATTATTTAATGTAATATTATAAAATAATGAAGAAACAATGAGTAAGAAGTGGTTTGGATTCAGAGATGAGTTGAGATAGGTTAAGATATTTGTAAATAGTAGAATAAAAGTTAAATTATTTATTCTATTCTGTGTTGAAATTTGAAAAAATTATTTTAAAATTTAAAAAAATTAAATTATTTATTATATTTTGTGTAAAAATTTAAAAAAATTATAATAATAAGATGAGATGAATTGAAGTGGATTGAGATAGATTACGAATATAAACGAGACCTAAATTTTTTCACTGTGTAAACTCGTATATAAATAAATAAAAAGTTTAGTAGATTTTAAATTCATTCTAAAATATTATATTTATAATCCGGAAAGATTGCGAATATAATTTTTCTTTTGCAAAATGTCGTTTTTTCTTCTCTCTTTTCAGATAAGCGAGTTTATTAAAGAGATGATGGTGCTGAGCGTGCGTATGCTGTCTTAGAGCATTGGTATTGGATTGGCTATTTTACTCTTTAAATTTTGACTAATATGTAACTTTTTCACTTTTAGCTAATCATTCAAAACTTAAAGTGTACATTGAATTAGTCATCACACTCTCTATAATAATAAAGTATTATTATTTTTTTATTTTTATATTTTTATAATTATTTTTTATTTTTTAATTAATTTTATTTTCATAACCTCCTATAATCACCTATAATTTCTAACAATCATTTTTATTTTCATTTTCATAATCCAATAAACAAAATCGATATCAATATTTGTTACTTTTATCCCACCATATTATAATGTGAGGCAATACATCACAACTGCAGGAAAAGGGTCCCGGGAAAGAAGAAGGAAAAGAGCCACTGGAGAGAGGAGCCAAAATATAATAAACAATAGGTTTAGACTTGCTACAGGACTTTTCATCTTTGGAAAGAAAAATGAAATTATTGTAGCTTATAGTTGAGATAAAAAGTCTTTGGCTAATTCAATATGGGCCATTTATTGTTAAAATTAGTCAAATATAAAGATGAAAAGGCATTTGGCTAATCCAATGCCAATGCTCTTAGAAATTAGTATAGAAAGTTCAAAGTTTTTTTTTGATGAATTAGAAATTGTAAGTTGGTGAGGTATCTATGAACAGAAACCAACCATTCGCCAACTCACGGTTCTCAGAAAAACCTCAGGTTTTGAGCTCTTGATCTGCTGGATTTGTTGTCACTTTGTGGAAATCGGTTCCTGGGTTCTCAGATTCGTTGGAAGTGTCAACTGGTTTTCATTTTCCGAATCAAAACTCTTGCCGTAGAGCTCAAACAAAATCAAGGTATAGTTATTGTGACCATTGGAGCTGCAATCTAGTTTCCGCTTAATGTTTCCTTGATTTCAGCTTGTGAAGAAAAAAAAAAAAGAGGTTTTGATTTCTAACATGGGTGACTTTCAGTTTGGATAGCAATAATTTTTCTGAGAAAATGGGATTCCAATTATAAAAAGGTATCTTTCTCGATGTATCTGCTAAACTTGTGTTAAGACATAGTGAGATTTCTGTGAGATTTTCGTCTGATCATGGAGAAATAGGTTGCAGAATACAAGGCATTGTATTTTTTTGAGATTTACAGTAAAGTAAAGTTCAGGGAATTTTTGTGTATGATCATGGAGAGGCAGAGTAGCTTTAAGGGTGCTACAATGGAGAAACAACAGAGTTTTCGCGAGGTAGATGAAAAGAAGGCTCATCCTCGTGGGGCAATGGAAAAACAGCTGAGTTTTCGAGGGGTTATGGAGAAGCAGAAGAGTTTTCGAGGATTTATGGAGAAACAGAAAAGCTTTCGGATAGTGATGGAGAAGCAGTTGAGTTTCATAGGTGGTGAGAGGAAGAAGGGCAAGGACTCACCGGGAAAAAGGGGCGACTTGCCCTTCCATTTGGCGGCTCGGGCAGGGAATTTAAGTAGAGTGAGAGAGATCCTTCAGACTTGTGACGGTAATGAGGCAAAGGAATTGTTGGCAAAGCAGAACCAAGAGGGGGAAACTGCCCTTTATGTTGCGGCAGAGAATGGGCATGCTTTGGTTGCTGGCGAGATGTTGAAACATTTGGACCTGCAAACTGCATCTATTGCTGCAAGGAACGGCTATGATCCATTCCATGTTGCCACGAAGCAGGGCCATCTTGGTAATCCAATTGTCTGTTTTTTATGCATAATGTTCTAAGTAATCTTGCGATTACAACTCTGTTGAGTTAGATAAAAGTCTGGCCGTTGCATAATAACTTAACCGTTTAAAGAAAATAGGTTTCAATCATGCACACAAGTGAAATTGTTGTCTAATTCTACATTCATGCGTTCAATAAGTCGGCTTCCTTTTTCACGCTAATTTCTTGGAAAGGTCAGCACTTCTCATTTTAGTAGAACAATGTTATTCAAATTCTTCATAGCCCGATCCAAAAGCATGAGAACTTCCATTTTCAACCAACGTGAAGAGTCTTTGTATTTCCCTCTTCATTCCTCAGTTTTCATTATTTGCATAATGGCATTTAGATGCCCTTTAAAAAGTAGTGACTTTTATTTCTCTTAGAACTTCGATTGACTGCAATTGTTTTTTTTTTTTTTTTTTTTTTTGGGGAGGGGGGGAGGGGATGATGTAACCACGGTGGTCCTATAATGTGTGTGTGTGTGTGTGTTTGTGTTTTAAAATTGTACTCACATCGCTATTTTCTGAGTTCATTGCATAATGCGTCAGAAATTTACTTGTTTTCTGTTTTCCCTCCATGTGTAGAAGATTTCATGGAATGCATGAAATTTTAGTACTTCTATGGGGTGGGTAAGCACGTGCAAGTTTGTGTGCTGCTTACCGTCTTTCCTTATTTATTACTTCAGCTGCCAATAAGACCCCATAGTATTTAGCAATTAACTAGATAAATAGATGTATTGATTTAGAGAAATACTTGTTATGTTATTACTTCTTTGAAGATTTTCTTCTCTCTTTATTCTGACCAAGAGAAAAAAAATAAATTTTGCAGAGGTGTTGAAGGAACTTTTGCATGTGTTCCCCAACTTGGCCATGACTACAGATCTCTCCAATTTAACTGCCTTACACACAGCTGCTATTCAGGGGCACATTGATGTAGTCAACCTTCTTTTGGAAACAGACTCCAACCTCGTTAAGATTGCCAGGAACAACGGCAAGACTGTTCTTCATTCGGCAGCAAGGATGGGGCACTTGGAGGTTGTGAAGTCCCTGCTAAACAAAGACCCAAGCACTGGTTTTAGGACTGATAAAAAAGGCCAAACTGCATTGCACATGGCTGTGAAAGGGCAAAACGAAGAGATTGTGCTGGAATTGATAAAACCTGATTCATCAGTTTTGAGTCTGGAGGATAATAAGGGAAACACAGCTTTGCATATTGCCACAAGTAAGGGCCGTATTCAGGTAAATTTATACAGCATTGCATATTGAGTCTGTTGTTTCTCTTTGATATCCATGTAAATTTATACAAGTATCACTTATCGAAGAAAAACTTCATATAATCTGGTTAACATTTCCACTAATGCAAAACTTTTTTTTTTTTTTTTACAAGTAATAAGATATTTTATTGATCAGAAAGTAGGCATAGCCCAAGTACACTAGAAGTATACATGTGAATACACCTATTTAGGAACTAGAAACAGTTACAAGGAAGTCATGGAAGCTGAGACCATTCAAATCTAAAGCAATGGCCCACATAAATAAAGTCTTCCAAAGAAAACTCCTAAACTCTTCCAATGAGCGTTCATGATCCTCAAAATGCTGTCTATCGTTTCTTTCACTCCAAATGTACCAAAGAATACATAAAGGAGCCATCTTCCACACAACTGCTATCTGTGATGTCCCGGTGATCCCTCTCCAGCTTGCTAGTAGTTCCACCACCCTTCCCGGCATTACCCATGCAATTCCCATTCTGCTGAAAAAGTAATTCCAGATTTCTCGTGCAAACTCACAATGTAAGAATAGATGGTCTACCGATTCACCACTATTTCTACACAAACAGCACCAGTCCGGGATGATAAAACCTATCAATAGTCAGAATTTTCCCAAAGGCTGCTGTCCAGATAAAGAAAGCGACATTTGTAGGTGCTTTACTCCTCCATATGTTCTTCCAATGAATTATGCCAATGTTGCATGGTAGTTGATTCATAGAAGGAGCGTCCAAAAAAAATCCCTTTCCTATAAGGTCTCCATTCCATCTTATCTTCATTTGTGACAGCAATAGCAGCGTTATACAACAGGTTAAGAAACTCCACCAGCTCCGCCACTTCCCAATCATGTGCATCTCGAGTAAGGCTAATGTTCCATTCTTCTGTGCCATGAGTTATAATCCGCAAGTCAGCCACCATAACTTCTTTGTCCCATGAAATTCTGAATATAGTGGGATAAGCCTCCTTTAACGCCGTGTCTCCCACCCACACATCATACCAAAAGTTGATCCTATTGCCAATTCCCAAACACAGCCGAGTATGACTAACAAAGGAGCACCAACCTTTCCATATATACTTCCATAACCCCACACCATATGCCCCTCCCTCCCTGAACTTTCATATTTCATGTCGATATCCCGTTTCCACAAAACTCCCCTCATTATTATAGCATCACAACTATTTTTCCAATAAAGGCAGCCCTCATATTACGAACCCCCAATCCTCCGTCTCTCAAAGGAGTACACACGTTATCCCACCCCACTAGTTAAACTCATCACCTAATCCACACCACAGGAAGTCACGTTGAAGTTTCTCTATTCTATTTGCAATGCTGGAGGGAGAGGAAATAAAGACAAGTAATATGTGGGAAGATTGGATAGAATGCTCTTAATAAGAGTGATCCGCCCCCTTTAGTTAAATACAACATTTTCCACCCAGCCAACCTACGCTCTATTTTCTCCAACACCTTATCCCAAATTGTCTTAGCTTTAAAAGAAGCCCCCAACGGAAGACCAAGATACTTCAATGGCAACGAAGAAACCACACATCCCAATATGTTTGCCAACCCCCTAATGTTACTTACCTGTCAAGGGATGGATTCTTATGCATGTGATATCTGAACTCAAATGGAGGTCAAAGCATAGGTTCTGACCATCAAGATGGAACCTTCTTTCTTTTCCTTTCCCTTTTCCTTCTCTTATTTTCTAAAAGTTCTTTTAGCAAGACGACATTATTCTAAGGTTTGGATTCAGTCACCATTGAATATCCATGTTCAAAGTTTTCCCTTCTTATTTTTACTTTTACCAAGTAATTTAAGATTTAGCTTTCTATATAACTCCCATTGCTTGGTGAAATGGTCCAATCCATGAGCAGAATCGATGGCAGAATTCTGTAAAACTCTAGACCTTTTTTTTTTTTTTTTTTTTTTGGTTCTTTGGCATTGGAGTACCAAATCTATGCCCCCTATTTATACGAGGAGTCTTGCAGGCCAATTGATAGTGATAAATGAATTGTTTAGTATAACAATATTGGTATTTCGGGTATTGGGAACTTTTTTTTCCAATCTAGAAAGCTCAGTTTCAAATTCATTAGATTGGTATTGGAGATTTCATATCAATGTCCTTGTTTGATAGCAGAATTTTTTATCAGCAGATTATGTCACTTAATTGGTTGAGGATAGGAGAATCTTGCACAATCTGAGTAAAAGTGTCATAGGATGATACATAGGGGATCCGTTATTACCAGCTTTTTAAACACAGCAAAGCTATGTCAGACCACATAATGAATATCTTAGACTTCTTTTCTGTCTTTAACGTTTGGTTGTATTACAAAACTATGTTCAGCGTTTTACTGGGCTGGACAATGCCTGGGTAGAAGGAGGGAAATTAGGGGAAAAAGGGATGAGGGTAAAACGATGAGTTTCATTAAGGATGAGCTGGACTATTGGGTTTATATTTTTAATGGCTTGGTCCTTGGGTTATAGTGGGCCTGGGTGTTACTTTTACAGTATTGAAGTTGGGCTTCATGTTATTGCAGAATGTACGTTGTTTGTTATCAGTTGAGGGTATAGACATCAATGTAATGAACAAGACTGGAGAGACCCCGCTTGACATCGCAGAAAAATATGGAACTCCAGAGCTCGTGTCTGTTTTAAGGGAAGCAGGGGCCACCAATTCTAAAGACCAAGGAAAAACTCCGAGTGCAGCAAAGCAACTTAAGCAGACAGTCAGTGACATAAAACATGATGTCCGAACACAACTTCAACAGACACATCAAACTGGTGTCAGGGTCCAAAAAATTGCAAGGAGGCTAGAAAAGCTTCACATCAGTGGCCTCAACAATGCTATAAACTCTGCAACTGTAGTTGCTGTTCTCATAGCTACCGTTGCTTTTGCAGCCATCTTTACTGTACCTGGCCAGTACGTTGAGGAGAAAACAGAGGGGACTTCGCTTGGACAGGCCCATATAGCAAAAAAAGCGGCTTTCCTACTCTTCTTTGTGTTTGATAGCCTGGCATTATTTATTTCCCTGGCTGTTGTTGTAGTCCAAACATCTGTGGTTGTGATAGAACGGAAGGCGAAGAGGCAGCTTGTGTTTGTGATTAACAAACTAATGTGGCTGGCTTGTCTCTTCATTTCAGCTGCCTTTATTTCTCTGACATACGTGGTGGTGGGCTTGCATGGCCAATGGCTTGCTGTGTGCACTACAGTAATAGGTTGCACAATCATGCTTACTACCATTGGCTCCATGTGCTATTGTGTCATTTTACATAGAATGGAGGAGAAGAAATTGAGGAACATAAGGAAAACTGAGAGCCGATCATATTCTTTGTCTATTTCTAGGGCCTCGGATACTGAAATTTTGAACAGTGAATATAAGAGGATGTATGCACTCTGAGGTCAATGGCGGAGAAATTCAGAAGTTGGATGGATAGGGCGGGCTGTCATTCCTCAATTTATAGCTTAACATAATCATCTGCTCCCCCTGCTCAAGTAAACAATATATGAAGATATGAAATAAGCACCTGTCATCAGCAAACTAGAGCCCAGAGGAGAAGGTATTGAGGTTGTTCAACTCGTCATCTCGTGCTGTCTTTGCACCTTCACATGAACACTTCACATTTCCCTCATATGTCAGGTCCCCTAAGTATTGACATGCCACGACATAGATAAGCAATCAAACTATATCCTAAAGTTGATATAGAGTTTGTTAGAAGCTCACCAGCAGGCTAAGGTGTGAACAATTAATGCCTACCCAACTCTCTGTTTTTGAGTTTATGCATAATCCATTTATGTGCAAATGATGTTGTGGCTTATGTGTGTTGATTGGGACATTGTGTATCATAAGGTTCAGTTAGTGTGCTATGTGACCTTGGCATGGGGCCTTAGAAATGATTAGTTTCGATTGTGTGTGAAAGCCACTTCAAGTAAGAACGAAATCCATCTGGACACGGCTCAAATATATCATGGGTTTAAGGAAAAATTCTAAATATAAGCTCCACACTCCACACCACTTAAAATACGTGATTTTAAGTGGTGTATAGAGTACGGGACTTCTGTGTAGCACAACTCTAAGTTTAAGTTATAAAAAAAAATGCATTAATCTCTGTTTCAGTGGTCTTGGCTCTTGCTGCTATTTGTTGTTGCAGCACCGATCATTTGAGAATATTACAGCCATTAACTTAATATACGGATATCATGACCCAAAATTGTAGTCTTGAAGCAAGTGTTAAGTATAGCGGTATGTTCTTTAATAGTATTTGTCTAATTAAAACCTTGGTCATAGTTGCAGGCTATGCGATTAATAGCTTGGAATAACCCACTGGCATCTGTTATGTCAGATGATGTAACCTATCTGGCATGCTCTTTTTTTTCCTTTTTTTTTATGAGCAAAAAATTTCATTATATCAGAAAGAGATATATAAGTAGAGGGTGAGAGATACTTACAATTATCCCCTCGTAACAAATACAGTGAATAGAAATATAATAATAATAAATAGATATTTTATTATCATGCTGGTATGTAGAGCATATCATCTATATAATTTAAATCGTAAGATTTAATTTAAATTTTAAATTATTTATTTTAAATTAAATTATATCATATAAACGTTTTATTAGATATGATATACGTATCAACTTATAAATAGAATCTTTCGTTACAAAAATAAAAATGGGGCATGCAATTTAGAAGTTAGTGCCATGTCTAATTTCCAAAAGAAGAAAAGACATGCCAACTAGTGCCATGTCTAATTTTATTTGACAATGTATTGCTGTTGAAGATCAACAGTACATAGAAATTCTATGAAACGTGAAAAGATTATGGTAGAAAGAAGAAATCGCAACTTTGACAAACTTTATTAAATAAAATAAAATAAAATAAAAAATTAAGAACCAACACATTTATACAATTATATATATATATATATATTAAATATTTTAATTTATTTCACACATCGCTCGAGTTTGCTTTGCAACATCTATAAGGTAAGTACCACAGCCAGTGCTGCTAATTTGTATTCGGAACCTGGCTCTGCAACTAAGAAATTTATAAGAAACGAATGCTCAAATTCATGGATATCCAGATTTGGCTTTACACATCGAAAACAACAAATACAGAGAGAGAGAGAGAGAGAGAGAGTCTGACTTCCATTAGTATCGAGTTCAGTAATCTAGTACACTAGCGAAAACTAATCACGATAGCCCCTTGTACTTTCGGTAACTGTTTCTGCAAAAAGCATTGGCATCCATCCATGGATGGAGGCTTAGAGAACCTATCAGTACTAGTAAGAAATGAAGAGCTCTGGATTGCTGCTTATACATTTTCCTTTCTTCAGTTGATTGAATCATTTGTCTAAAATTACAATGCGCTTTGGCTAAAAAGCTGAGTTAAGTAAACTGAATATAATAGGTGATGGTATATGAATTGAACCTGTTCTAAGATGATGATTGTACTGGCAAGTAGGCTGGCTCCACAGAAGTATTTACATTTCTAGTCCAAGCACTTCTCCCTGGTGGTGCACCTAGAACTGCCGTAAGCTATTTGTCTTTGTTTCTAGCTTCACAGGTTTCTCATCAATCGCAAGAGAGGAAGTGCTTAGTTGCCGGAATTCAGACTGTTGAAATGGACCTTCTTGGTTCTTTCTAGAAATGTTTGATTTTGAATCAATGCGGATTGACTTGCCTGGGTAGCAGTGGCGGACAAGGATTTGGTGACTGTATGTTTGGGTTGAGCAACTGCCACAAACATTTACTGCCAAGATCACTTCATTCTCTCGGTTGTCTTCCGACCACCAGTTTGGTGGGATGCCATCAGCAATCTCTTCTGGCGTAAGAAAGTCTTTCTGATTTACCGAAACCTCCACAAATTCTTCAGGTTCTATTACGCCAGCTGCTGGGATTACCTAATTCAAACTCACCATGAGAACAAACACTAATTCAGAGTCATGGAACAAAACTACCTTGTGATAATCATCAAAAGAAATAAAAGATCTATAGGAATACATCTGTGCCTTCTAAGATACTACACATAAGGCACAAGATGAAAACAGTTACCCTATCCCTACAATTCTTGTATTTTGACAAGAACCATGCCATTATTGAGTACATGCATACAGACAAATATCCTAAGGACAGCATATGGGTGGGGAAGAAGATAAATATCAATCTTTGGGATGATGTTGCCATACGCTCGTTAGATTCAAAATCTGGGGTTCACATCAACTCTGAAAAAAACTGACTTCTGGAATGCAATCAAATCTCTATCCAATCAAAAGGCAGAACACAATACCTCAAGCCATCGGGGAAAGCCATAGCCACCCCTTGGGTGAAAATTGGGCGTTTGTGCATCCTCCTTGAAAGTCGGCTGACCTTTACAAATGATTTTATATGTAACCGTATCCTTGACACACATGTTGGTGATTCGCAGAATGGATGAGTCATGTTGTTGAAGGACTATGTTGTTGGTGCTCACAATGGTTTCTGGAATAAAACTTAATTCTTCAAGAATAGACCTGATTTTCTCATCATTTCTGAAAACTTTCCCAGACTCCTGTCTCTTTACAGATTTATCAGCATGAGCAATTCTCACATTGAATTTACACCGGACAGGTTTGTGATCGCTGTCAGTCACATCCATGCATGCTTCATACCTGTCAAAAAGGGAGAACAAATTTCACAACAGATTGAAGACAAAGATAAAAGCAAACTATCCCAACCAGAGACCATACTGTAAAATTGATGAGACCACAGGGCACTCTAAACTGCAATCAGACACTGAAGCCGACCGGTTGTCACGGTATATTATTCTGTCACACCAAGCAGGAATTCGTTTCTTCTCACCAGAATCATATCCTGGAAAGAACAGATGATACCAGTTAAAAGTTGACACTTCATTAAAATCCATGAAGACATGATAAGCCATTTAAAGACAATGTCATCTAGTGTGGTGGTGCCTCTCAAAGAGATCTATTGGCAGAGTATCGATCTATTACCAATTTTCTTTACTCTCTGAAATAGAATCCTAGGCTCTTATCTTATACTAGAACCAAGTAGTTCACATGGTTGATTCAGAAAGTCATACGATTGTTTCTACTTTGTACCTGCTAAACCTGCTATGTGCTTTTCAAACTTGTATGTTGGTGGGAATCTGATGAGTGCCTCTCGCATTCCCTGGAAAACTTTCCCAGCTTTCATCTCTTCCCTCAGCTGATCCTTTTCTCTGAGCCAATCAAAGCATCTTTGCGAAACAAAGTCCCTTGCCTCATCATAAGATATACCAAAAAGGCGGTAATTAAAGTCGCCAAGAAATACAACCATATCTGCTTGAGATAACTCAGGTCTTGGTTCTTCGGAGTTGCCACCCCCAGCCTATCAAAGCAGCAATGCCTCATAACTGTTAGCCAATGAAGGTGACGACAAAAGTGATAAAAAGCAAGAGATCATGTCAATGAGAACAAAATACATTTGTGCTCCGAGGCATGTGAGCAGTTGTTGAGACACCGGCTGCACCGAAGAGGACCAACAATAAGCCAGAAGAACAAAGCTGCCAAGGTAAATATATGGAGAACACGAGAGCAATACACAAAAAAGGGTATGGAAGTTTACCAGCAGCATTATTAAGTAGATTAGATGACCGGCTGAAGACCATATTTCGAAATATGTGGTCAAAATCAGCATTGCGGCGATTGACAGCTTCCAGATGTGCAGCCAAGTGACAGTTCACAAAGCACATGATCCGATCGTACACTCTAATTCTCAAACCTACACCTCCCTGTTTGGGCAATTATAAACAAGTAAATGTTTTAAATTGAGAAACAAATGCACATCCCGTGTACTTGGGCTTCGCTTCACCTAGTCTTCTATTGATATTAATAATATTTTTACTTGTGAAAAAACTAAATAGATTGAGAAGCAAAGGCATGCAGAAAAGAGTACTATTAAGTGAGAGATGGTTTTGAATCTAAGTACTGGTAACGCTGAACAGTTGAGTCCAACTTCAGTAGTCTATTTTTTTATCTTTCAGAGAACAAGGTTATTTAACAGCAGTTACTTTCATACAACTGTGGTTTTCGCAGGTGAAATAGCTTAGATTAAAATTCAGATGACAGGATGATTATTGAAAACATTCAAAACAATGCAAGCCATCAAATAAGCACTGGTGTATATAAACCTTATTGCCAATTGCACGACCAAAGCCACATGGAACTGCTGCAACATCGATGTCCCCAACATATGGTCTATGATTCTTTTTCACCCTAATTGAAAAGCATTGAGTCATTAAATAAGAAAGGAATCATTATGAAAGTAAAGAACCCCAATGGCATCCAGAGGGCTGGGTAGGATGCCTCTTCAACGAAAAAAAGAAGTTGAAATACAAATCTAATCTCATGACAGCCTAAATCTCCAAAAATTTCCATGACAATTACGTACCAGAGAGAGATAAGCAAGCCTGCTAGCTGCCTAGAACCCATACGCTCAAAAGTTGTTGCTTCCTCTAAGGCCTTTCCAATCGTGTCCAACCACCATTGCCCAACAGAACTCCCTTCAAGTCCTACCTACATTTGAAAAGGCAGCAGTAAGCAAATAATAAATGCCTCTGATACCCACACAAGCTTGGAAGATGGAGAGTAAAAAACTGACTAGGATTGAAGTAATGACAATCAAGTGGTCAGCAGCATCAATGAAATCAACAGGAACTTACGGTTTCTTTGGCTGCAGACATTGCAAGAAAACCGGCACCCATCTCTACTTCTTGCAACCCTATAACTACAATGCCAACATCTGATACAGCAGAACCCAACCATGACTTAAGTGAATCATGAGAGGCTCTTCCTTGACCAACATTCCAAGTGCCAACTAAGATTCTGACATTATCTCGTCTTGTATATGTCAGTTCTTTTGCTGCCAATTCTGATCGTATTATATTGTCAAGAGGCCCTGGAGATGTGATGCTCCATCCACGTATGCCACCATGAGTAGCTAAGCTGAAAACATAATCAGTTCCAGCTGCCAATTTTATCACAGGACTGTTATAAGCCACCCATCCTGCAATCAGATTTCCCTCAAGATCCAATACTTGGACAACACCAGTCACATAGCCTACATAAATTCGTGTCCCAGAAGTGCAAAAGCATTGAACAGAACAAGGATGGTAGCTAAATTCTTGCAGTCGATTTCCATTCCCATCCCACTGCACAAGTAAACCACTTGCACACCCACTCCAAATCATCCCATCAGCAGCTAGCACTAGTGCTTCTGTTTTCTTACTATCTTCTACAAATGCTCCTGCCCCTTTAGTTGCAACTCGACGCACAGCATCTGCTGCTCCCATTATGGCATTACGAGACCGTTGCAAAAAGCTGCTACCCTGGGATTTCTCCTTTTTTGACGGGGAAACAAATTTTATCTTCGCCTCGTCTTCTACTGCTTGATCTTGTTGCACTGATGACATGTCAACTTTATTCTCTATCTGACCATCTACATTAAATACCTTTAGAAGCTCCTTTGTACGCGCATCCCTGTAGGAACACCAACTCTTGATATACTTATGATGTAGGTTGGGATATTATAAGAATTTCTTTGCAAGGCATTTTAAAATGATATATTTCCTCCCCTGAAAATTCACAACTTTGAATGAAAAATGTTCGGGATTCTTTTTTGCTGCGCAATCACCCCACCAAAAATTCAAGTTTTCATGGGATTTAAAGAAGCACACAGCAACTACATGCATAGGCTTCTACCGATTAAAAAAAAACAATGTGCATAGGCTTCTATACTTCCAAATTATTTTGATATGAAGCATCCAATAAATATGCTACCATGAAAGAGAAACGTACCACAGTGAGAAGGACATGGGAGTAGCACACCAAACTTTAGCTCTAACATGATCGGATAACAAACACTTTACATCTTGAGAAGATAAACTGCAGGCACCATTAACAGTGACTTGGCTCCTTAAGTCAATAAATGACCTCTCTGCCAGTAAAGCAGCCATGTGCTTTTCCTCCGGTTTTAGAGAGAGAGGTTTTTCAATGGATTCCCATGGCCAGATCTTAATGACACCACCTTCAGAACCTGACCAAAGATCACCTGGATCAAAGCAACATGAATAATTAAACATGGAAGGGGTGAACCTGGAACTCCATCATCTACAAAAGCATTTGGACCACAGACACCTTGTTGTTTAGCATTCTTTAATAAAGATACCACAAGCATAATTATCATCTCTATTAGCGCTGGAACATCAGCATGACAATGTCGTAGAGAGATCAGTTTTCATGATCGCCCATGTAAGAAAAAAAAAAGGTATCAAACTACCAGCAAGCAATATATCAAGTGAATAACAATACAATTGGGTGAACCAAATAGCATAGTTTTTTTGTAGGTATTTGTCGAGGATCGATAAACAATAACGAAGGCGACAATAACCATAAATTTAAGATTTAGGGCATGTTTGAACACTTGGAGTATCTCCCAAATAGCATAGTAAGAAACAGTCTGCAGGGGATAACCTCCTATACTAATACAATGTTCCATATATCCTCCCACTACCATTAAGAAAACAGAGAACGCTTTATCCAAATCAACATCATAATGTCCATCAATTCATACCAGGATTGAAAAAAATTCATCAACTAAACATATGCTAATGGGCTCACCGTGAGATGTCAAAACCATAGAAAGAACAGGACCACGATGCGCCTGCCACGAAAGACCTTCTTTGAATGGGGTATCCTCCAAAGGCTGATCCATCTTCCAGGACCTAATCTTCCCATCCTTATGCCCACTCCAAACCAACCTATTCCCACTATCAACCATCAAACACAGGGTGGGGGACGTGTTCACAGACTCATGAAACGGTGCCGCATCCTCATCACCCCTCTTCACTCTCCCACCAAACCCACCAAGCCCGCACCCGGGATCATAAACATTATCGAAATCCCACATTCTCACTCCACTCTCTTGGCCTGCCCACAATTGGGTTTCCGTGCATGCGATGTTTCTCAAGAACTTTCCCACCTGGGTCTCCCTCAATGGATGTGGCCTCAGCTCGAGGCAAGGCGGGCGACCAGGATGGACCGGCGCACGAGTCGGAACCTTGAATATTCCGCTTGCGCCTCCGCTACCGATGAACTCCGGCAACGGTTGGCATTGCCTGGAGTCATCAAAACCAGCCTCCACGCAGAGGCTCTGGTCGATCCTCTCACCAGTAGGAGAAGTGGTGGATGAGGAGGAGTAAGGAAAGAACTCCTCTTCGGAAGAGTCGTAGTAGGGGTTGTGGTGATGGTGGTCTATGTTTTTAAGGACTTGAACTTCGTCTAGGCTGTGCTTGCGGACATGAGAGTGGCATTTGTGGGAAGAGGTGGCGCGGAGTTGTTGGCTGTAAGACTGGCTCTTTCGGGGAGGCGGAACAGACAAGCTTAGCCCAGCCAAGGCCTGCCTCTCGTCTTCTTCGATAATTCTGTTATTATCTTCATCCATGTTTGCTCAATCTTGAAACACAAGCATCAGAAGAAGATTTAGAAATCAGCATAACCCAGAAAGAAGGAAAGAAAATGAGGGGGAGGGAGGGATAGAGAGAGAGAGTTGCAAAGGTGGGAACAAAACTAGAAGAGAGAGAGAGAGAGTCTAAAGAGAGATCCGAGAGAGAGGGAGGACAGGGAAGCAGGTGGCACAGGAGAGCGGGAAGTAAGGCGAGGCATTCTGGGAGCTATATGGACAGGAACGTTTCTTTCGGTTGGCTGCTCGCTCTTTTGTAATAGGAAAATCATAGTATGCAATGTTCCAAACCACGTACGTGTTTCCACGAATAAATAAATAAATAAATTTAGACATTTTAGTTAAGACTAATTACAAATTTACTTTCTGTTTGTTTAATTTTGCAAAAGAAAAAAAATCCACCTACCTTTTCAATTCTTTTGTAAACACAAAGAAAACAAATCATTAAATTTTCAACTTTCCCACATTATATCTTTGAGTTCAAATAAACTCTTATTTTGTAAGGCTGGGCGCTATCTCGGAATCGGAGTCGAAGTCGGTATTAAGAAAATCTGATTTTAATTTTAATTTTATCATATCAGAGCCGAAACTGAATCAAATTTGAGCTTCAAATTTAGCCTATTTTTTAATAAAATCTTACATATAACAGTTTTTTTTTTTTTTTTGGCTTTCAAGCTTCAAGTTTATTAAAATCATTACTAAAAAATATATTTTAGATATGAAAAACCAAAAATATAACTAAAAATATTTCATATATCATGCAAACGTAAAAAATAAAAATTTAAAAAAATTAAAAATATCTACTAGATAATTTAGACTATTCTTGATATACTATCATTCTTGCTTTCATATCAGAGTTTGAAATTCTTAAATCAACTAAAAACAATAAAATGATCCATCTAACCAAGGCCCAAACACACCCTAGGCCCCAAGTAACAACTAGAGCAACTCATGGTCCAGTGGCAATGTTCATTATCCAATCGTTCAATCCTGCATAAATTACAAATAGGAAACACAAACAGCCACTCAAAATAAGCCAAATATTGTATTATAATCTAGTTACATACTACTATATTAGAGTCTAGATAATAAATTAATAGTCTTACAGACTTACAGTATATACATTATACATGATACATGACTCATTATTTCAATTTTAATCTACCATAATATATGTAATATGTATGATAGTAACAATATAATGTGTAGTGTATACATATTGTAAGGGGATCCCTCCCTCTCGAGGCTCAGTGGGCCTGAGAATGGCAACCAAGAGAACAATAACTAAAGGCCTAGCCCAGAACAAGTAAAGTCTTCAACCCGGCCCATGGGTAGGCTCCTCTAAACGCAACCTGCATGAGAAAACGTGCTGCAGGGAATAGGACTCGTCGACCTGGAGACCTCTCAAATAGTGTCCAGCTCTTGAGTGCTTGTCCGTGTAGTGGTCGTAATGTACATGGGACCCTCGATCCTCTAACAGGAGGGGCATCAACGAACCACCAAGGATGCTAACGGGGTGAGGAAAATAGAAAAACCACACCGTATTAATGACACTATAACCCAAGTTACACGCCACATTAATGACGATATCTCAGAGCCACACCTCATGAAATTACTCTGACAAAAGGAACAGTACGAAGGACACGAACTTCATAGGGGCATACACGATCTGTCCCCAAACTCATGGTATAAATAGCAAGTTTCATGTACAAGAAAATTCTCTCTAATCACTAGACTCTCTCACTTATTTACAACCTTCCAAGAGAATTTACTAACTATGACATCGTAGACTCTTCGGCCCCAAGGCCGCCCTCTCCTAGTTGCCTCCTTTCTCATCTTCTCCAGGCCCAAGTTCTAAAGACCTGAGTTGTCAAAATCTGGTCCAAAAGCGTGCAAAATACAACGTTAACACATATAATTGATTATTAGTCTATTAATATTATTATTTAATAATCATCACATTGATTATTAGTATATTAATATTTTTTTAATTTAATTATATAACTTCTAAACTTTTATATGAGTATATGATCAATATATAAATAATACATATTTTTATTAAAATCAGAGTCAAAGGTTCGAGTCGGATTTTGAGTTGGAGTCAAAATCAAAGTCTATTAGACAACAAATTCGACCCTAACAATGGGAGTCGGAGTGGGAGCCGGATTTTTGCAAAGTCCTAATTTTCTCCTATGTTCTTCTTCCTTAATTTTTTTAAGATAAAATTTTAAGAAAAAATCTAATCTATCTTTACAATCCACTCCATGTACTACATCCAAAAAAAAAATATATATACATGCACAACATTTTTACCAACCTTTTTTACTACATATTCCCTTTTTATCATGTACCAGGGACCGAAACCACATTTTCCTTCTTTATCCTCCCTTTTTAGTTGGTATTAACTATGAAAAATGATAAATACATAATACTTTTCATAACATATTTCAGAATCATGTTTTAAAATTATGGGTATTATTGTAAAATATCATATAAAAATAACACCACTTTACAAAATACCTTCATTTTACATCATGTATTGTGAAAAGTATTGTGTGTGTATCATTACTCATTAACTATTTTGGTTGGTTTTGAGTGATTTTGGACCTCATTCTCTTTTGCACTAGTTGATGAGTAAGGCTGCGTTTGGATGTTGAACTGAGTTGAGTTGAGATGAAAGTTAAAAATTGAAGAAAATATTGTTAGAATATTATTTTTTAATATTATTATTATTTTGAGATTTGAAAAAGTTGAATTTTTTTATTATATTTTGTGTTGAAATTTGTGAAAATTGTAATGATTAGATAAGATGAGTTGAGATGGGTTTGAGATCCAAACTGGCCCTACAGAGAAGCCTTAAGGCCTTTAACACCGCACACCCCTGCCAGCGTTGAATTTATTTTATTTTATTCTTCTCTTATTCTAATAGCCTAAAATGCATGTTATGTCTCTTACCCCAATTCATTTCAAATTTCATCTCCCTCTCGATCAACCTTCGTCCACCCCCCCTCCCCGCCCCTGCCGGCCAGCCAGTCGTCGCATTCTCCCCTCCACCACTCTCTAAAGTTGTAGCTCTTGAAGGACATGAGTTCTATCTAGTTGTTTCTCGTGGAGGAAAACTATACATTTGTCGAAAACGATATGAAGATCTGTGTTATGGACGTATTTCACCGCCACCACCTCACGATTACCTGCAAACCAAAGTGTAGAGAGCTCGGGGGTTTGAGGCAACGCCTCCGATGCTTAAGTCAATAATTTGAGGATAATAACAATAATAATAATCATTCGATCCCTTTACTTACTTGGGTTTTTCCTTTATATAGAGCTTCGTGATCTATCTTTATTCCCTCATGGATAGTGGTTATCTTTTATCCAAATTCAAATTTAGATATGAGGATTCATCTCTTAGCAAATTTGAATAATAACCTCCTTTATTTTTTATCATTGGCTGGATAGTTATCCCATCGGTATTAGCTTATCCAGTCGTTATTGGACATGGGTTGGTTTCTTTTGTACTAGGCTGGGCTCATTGGTAATGATATGGGCTTTAGCCGTTAGTAAGGGCTTAGGCTAACTGGTTGGAATATCCTTTCCAGTTACCCCGCGAAATCTCATCTCGCATGGCGTGATGAGACTTAATTATTAGGCGTCGTTTCTTTCTTTGAGGTGTGTCAGTACGCGGCTTCGTTTCCTCTTCTCGGGCACGTCAACCGTTACTTCATTTCATCTTCTATTTATTGCCTATTTTCCCTCCTCTTTTGGCATTCTGTTACATTTCTTGCTTTCCTCTTCTTCTCTGAGTTCTTGCATTCCTTCTCTCTGGGTTCTCGCATTCCTCTTTTCTCTCTGAGTTATTGCCTTTTTGTGATTTCTTTCAATCCTTCCATGGCTTCATCCTCTTCCAAGGGTAAGGTAGTTGTTGTTTCTGACTCTTCTTTACCTCGGGACTCTCCTCCCCGACTCGTTGTTGCTTTGCCGACTTCCATTTTTGCAGGTTCTCGCTTCTCTTTCGTCGTCACTTCGCGTGAGTTGGAGAACGCTCGGAATAATTTCAATATTCCTGATTCCGTCGAGTTGAAAGCCCTATCTCCCAACCAGAAACCTATTGACGCCAAATGTATGGTTGTCTCTGTTGCTCTTTACCTTGCTATGTTCACCATAGGGCTTCGTCTGCCCTTTGTGCTCTATCTCGATTTTTCCTCTATCCTCCTTTTATTTCCTGCTCACTCATTCTTTCTGGTTGGGTGGTCAAGGCAATCAAGGTGTCTTCATTATTAACAAAATTATCAGCTCTATCCATGAACTCTCGTAAGGTAGAAGAGGTTTTTCGGGCCAGCTCGGCCATAAAATGGCTCCTTGGCCAAATACCTCACAATAGTGCTGCTAACATGATTTTCTTGTCTTGGTCGCCGGTCGTCATCTTTTCTTTATTGAAGCGTGTTAAATACTCTTTTAAACTTTCATCCTCCCTGTGTTTGACAGTCAATAAGTAAGCGGCGGGTCTCTTGCATTTGCTACTTGCCATGAATTGGGTCAAGAACTGTCGGTCCAGCACTTCAAAACTCTCTATGGAATTTGGTTGCAGTGCACCAAATCATCCTCTTGTCGATCTCTTTAGAGTCAAAGGGAAAGATCTACAAGCAATTTCCCTCGGGAACCCGTGAAGCGTCATATGAGCTTTGAAAGTCTCAAGGTGCTCCACGGGATCTTTCTAGCCGTCGTATAGGTCCATTGTCGGGACTTTAAATTTCGTGGGTAAGGGCATCGCCAGGATTTCTATAGAAAACGATAGATTTGTGCTTGACAGCAATTGATCTACCGAAGAAGCGTTCCTATCTTCTTAGCCATCTCCTCATATTTGTCCATCAAGCTACGCACGTCGTAGTGCAATTTCTTTGCTTCCTCACTCTCTTGATGGGCTTTTCTCACACTATTTGCCTCCATCTCTACCCTGTCAGCCTGACTGGGTGTCGCATCCTCGCCTGACGGCCCATTTCGTGACTTAAAAGTCTCTTTTTCCTTACGTAAGGAATTCATCTTCGTGGTAAGTTTTTTTTTATCATTTTCTCCATTTCCGCGATCTTCTCCTCCATGTTTTGTGAAGTTTCTCCTTGAATTGCTTGAGACTGAGTAGTGATGGACATGTGAAAAGTACGCAAAATGTGAGACTTAATCAATCCCACAGACGGCACCAACTGTTATGGACATGTTTCACTACCACCACATCACGATCACCTGCAACCAAAGTATAGAGAGCTCGAGGGTCCGAGAGAACGCCTCCGATGCCTAAGTCAATAATTTGAAGATAATAACAATCATTCAATCCCTTTACTTACCGGGGTTTTCCCTTTATATAGAGTTCTGTGATCTATCTTTATTCCTTCATGGATAGTGGTTATCTTTTATTCAAATTCAAATTTAGATATGATGATTCATCTCATAGTAAATTTGAATAATAACCTCCTTTATCTTTTATTATTGGCTGGATAGCTATCCCGTCGGTATTAGCTTATCCAGTCGTTATTGGCCATGGGCTGGTTTCTTTTGTACTGGACTAGGCTCCTTGGTAACGATATGGGCTTTAGTCGTTGGTAAAGGCCCAAGTCCATCTTAAGGGCTAACCGGTTGGAATATCCTCTCCAATCTGGGTAACGATGTGGTGTTCTTTGCATCCTTCTCCAAGGCTTCTTTTTTTATAAAACTTGTGTAGCTTTCAAAAGTTCATTTGCTCGAGACATCCATACCATCATTCTTGTTTGAGAGATCAAATTCTTTATATTGTCTGCCATTTTATTATCCAATTTTTGTTTTACTAATTTTTTTTTATATTTTTTTGCAAAAAGAGCTATGATAAGGATTGTCTTGTAAGAGATTTCTGATTTATCCTTTAAGAGCTGCCCAGCTTTCTTCTCAGGTTCCGTGCTCTCTATTTCATTTTCTTTGTTTTTTTCGTTTTTTTTTTCTTTTAAACATGGAAAAATCCATTATCTTTCTGTAATATATCTGATTTAGATTGTTTTAACATGGAAATTTTTTTAATGGGAGGAGATTCATAGAGAGAGGAGCACGGGAAGGGGAGAGAAAATGAAGGGGACTTTGCAAGATTTCAAACAGGATCAGGAGATTCACAGAGAGAGGAGCGTGGGAGTATAGAGAGAAAGAGAGAGAGCAAGACGATTTTAAACATTATTTGGAGGACTGTTAAGAGCCGTGACGTGTAATTTAGACCATGTTTGCCACGTTAGAGGAGTATGCGGTGTGCTGTTAAGGACCGGCCTCTGTCCAGATTTATTCATTTCGTAAACAATAATCAATTACACAGATGTTTCTTTTTATGTAAGCAATGCAATTTTATTAAAAAGCGTACATAAGTACTTGAATGATTAAAAAGTCCAGAAGTTGTGTCTTTAAACACGATGACCATGGTTATCACAGTCATCATGGTTATCACAGAGAGGATTGAGCTGAGGACCTCTTCCACCTCCCAAGCTTCTCTCTTCCCTGTAAAGATTACAAAACCAACTCTTAGGCTTCGTTTGGTTTTCAAACTCATCTCAACTCATCATTACAACTTTTTCAAATCCCAATATAAAATATAATAAATAATTCAATTTTTTCAAATCCCAAAATAATAATAATATTAAAAAATAATATTCTAACAATATTTTATCATCTCAACTCAACTCACTTCAACATTCAAACACTACCTTAGAGTTTGGTATTATGATATACAGGAAAAGAACAGAAAAAGAAAAATCATTATATCATTATACTGGGACAACTATCGCATATTTCGCATTCAAAAGATCTTGAACAATTTGGAGCTAAGATGCCTTGAGTATGACTTCAATAAAGTGGTTGGCATTGTGATAACCTATACTAAGTGATAAGGATAGGCGGTGTACAAGATCCCATATTGTTTGGGAATGAGAAGTTCTTACTCTTTATAATAGTTCTAATGCAACTCTAATTGTATCATTGACTAATCTTTTAGAAGAATAGGCCCAGATGTGACTTGGGTCTCACTTGGAGCATTATAGGCATGTCGTAAGATATATTGACTGGAAGTTCCGTTAGTTTAGTTCATCAAAGTGAACATTCAAATGAAGATAACAAAAGCAGAGCATAATCATCTTTTTAGGTGTAAATAAATTAAGGTAATTACATCCGGTCAAAACCATATGTAACGACTGCAACTAGGCACACAAAAATTGGTGATAACAATAAAGTCAAAAATCATGAAGGAAGAGCTTCAACAAATAAAAGCAATAGACCAAAAGGGATACACATGATAACAAAACCTATTCGAGGGAAATTGTATAAATCTATTAAAAGAGTAGCTTCACTTGCCTTTACTTATAACAAAAAAAAATTATACAAATATCTGAAGTTCACTGTTCTGCAATTTTAAAAATGACTTTCTTATTAACCAAATAAGGGATTTTTGTTTTTATAAGTAAAAAGAGATTTATGCACACTGACAGAAAATAGGCAAAGTCGGGTAGAATCCCACTTCTAAAGCCCTAATCAATACATGGAGTTCAAGAATCTTTTGTTACATCAATAGTATGAATGCTTTTGCAAGCACAAACATAGCGGGTTATACATTACTTTGAAGAAATTTTCACATACCTGACGAGGTCTGATAGCCAGTTCATTATCTACAATGGAAATTGCCTTGAAGCCCATGGGATGCAATACCTCTTCATAACTGCAAAGATTTAAATCATTGACATTAAAAAAAATCTTGTAAAGATAGACTAATATCCATGCAAAATTACTAGATTTGAGTGCTCACTCGTTTCCTACCGCTCCAAGGGGGGGAGGGACGGTGGGGGAAAAAGAATACAAGAGAAGGAACCCTGACAGAGGATTTGGACGAGAAAAGAAAAAAAAGGGAGAAGCTAAATAATTACTATGAAGAGTTTTGCTACAAATCAACCACTGTTCACATCACACACCCCACACTCATAGCTTTTCATAAGGTGTGGGGGTGTTTTTCATAGGGTGTATAAGTGTTTTTCATAGGATGTGGGGTGTGGGAAGGTGAATAGCGACTGATGAGAAGAATTTTTCTTACTCTGAAACGGATACTTTGTATGGGGGCCCACCAACCTGATCGCTGATCTGCCACCACAAAAACTTTAGATTTCGACAGGGCCATTAGAAAAGTAGAAAACTATTTAGCAAATATGGTATAAATTTTAAAAGTATTAATTAATCTGAAACTCAATACTACAAAAGGAAGAATACTAAAATTTTAAGGACACGACTATTCAACACTTGTAAAACGCAGAAGAAAAATCTTTTTGATAAGACAAACAGAAGGAAAAACTATCATGAATTCAACATGACCTCATCCAAACAGAAAGTAAGAATCTGGGTTCTTATTAATATTGGATGATTGCATTCTTGTTCCCTCACAAAAAAGGTATAGACACAGAGAAAATAAGATAATTACTGGAAACATTAGCGTTATGAGCTCTCCCCCAGGTTTTAAAATATCATGGATTCGCTTTGCCCATGCTAACCTCATGTCTGGTTCAATTGCACAAAAGAACCTGTAAATTTTCAATTAAAATGTGATCATCTGATCATTATTTCTCATGGACAAATAAAACCAATTCTCATTTGTACTTACGTGTAATCAATAATGAGATCAAACAATTCAGTTGGACTCCAAGTGAAAAAGTCTGCCTTCGAGAAAGTAAAATAACTTGCATTCGGTGACGAGGAAGACAACTGCATCAAAATTAAAATAAGAAATCGAAAAAGATTTGGAAACCTGTATTAGACCACCACCTTCAAACTGAGAACCAACTTAGATTCCATGGCTTCACAAGTTAAAATCACCAATATCGCAGCTTTTCATTATCCTCCTAGGTTGTGCCTTCCACTTTACAGTGCTATTCAATGAACTAGGAACCATACGTATCAGGTTCAGCTCTTTTTTGGCTAAGCCAGTGCATGAGGTTTGCAAATGATAAATAGGGATTAGTCTTTCCGATGCTACCCAAATTTTCTATAACTTTAACTTCACAAGAAATAATGCTATATGTTGAGAATTAGAACAACCCAGCTATGGTTCTTAATTCAATTCAACTGAGATCACCAGTGAACTTAAACTTCATAAGGAATAATGATATGTTGAAAATTAGATCATAAGTCCACTATGTCCAACATCTCAATTCCATCTCAACACGCCAATGTCGGTATCCTCATTCCATTAAAACAAAGAACTTTGGCAATAAACAGGTGACAACATTGACAAGGAGAGGATGGTTGCAAGTGAGGTTGTAAACTACCAAGGGGATAAAAGAAGAAATCTGGATTAAACTGCTAGTATAGCTGCATTTACTGCTGCTGCTAATACTAATGCTACGACTACTATTGTTAATTATTATTCTAGTCGCTGTCACCATTAATAATAATAATATTAGTATCATTCAGGTTATGCTGCTTCCCAACTAGTTCTGTGAGGCATTCCACAAAGTTGACAAATTAGACAGTAATGGCCAAATTGACATGGGACTCAACTATACCATTGGAATGTTAGTTTTTTGAGAGCGGATGATTGGGAACTTGGAATGTTTGCTGACTTTTTTGATTCCTTGTATGCTATGTCATTCAGTAATGTGATCGAGGATAGGATGATTTGGATTTCTGTTGGGAGTAATAGGTTCTCGGCGCATTCCTATTACAAGGCTCTCTTGGGATTCTCTAATGATCATTGTTTTCCTTGGAAGGCTATTTGGAAGAGTAAGGTCCCTCCAAAGATTGCTTTCTTTGTATGGACTCCTTCTCTTGGGAGACTGCTTACTATTGATAGTTTGAGAAAACGTGGTCTCACCGTTATGGATTGGTGTTTCTTGTGTAAGAAAAATGGGAAATCTGTGTATCATCTTTTGTTACATTGTAAGGTGGCTCGGTTCTTGTGGAATGATATCTTTAACCGGACTTGTGAGGCATGGGTTATGCCTGGAAGAGTTACGGATATTCTTAGGTGCTTGAAAGGTACTAGGGGAAATGCTCACATTGTCGCTTTGTGGAAAATGATTCCCCTTTGCATTATGCGGTGTTTGTGGATGGAGAGAAATAAGAGGCGTTTTGAAGACCAGGAGCATTCCTTGGATGAGCTGAAGAGATTCTTTTATAATATTTTATTTTCTTGGGTTTTGGTCATTAGTTTCATTGACAGTTTTCATGATTTGTTTGTATCCCTCATTAGTGCTTAGTGGTAATTGGGCATTTTCTGCGTATGCTTCCTGTGTACTTAGGCTATACCTATTCCTATCAATAAAGTCTAACTTTTACTTAAAAAAAAAAAAATAACCATCACAGCAACATCCAAAGGAAACAGAAAATGAAATAATCTAGGTTAACCTTACGATGCATCCTTTCTTTCTAAGAGATCTCCAGCCCTGTTAAAGTCAGGATTTTCTGATTGACTGCTCTTACCTCCTCTGCTTTCATAATGGCACGGTTTGATATGTCCAATCCAACTACATGGCGTTCAGGGCATGCAATTGCAACTACGTCATAGCCCTGCCATATGCAGGCAGTTTGTTGTTGGCCACAATGGCAATACAAAAAAGGCTAGTGAAAACTTAAAGATAAATAGTAGCACATAAACAGTGGAAAGCGCTGATAGGGGAAAAAACAGGCAATCGCCATAGTTTACGAAAATCTTGATATATGTTGCACCTTCTCTTCTTTGTGTTTTTTTTTTTTTATAAGTAATTAAGAAGTTTTATTCATAGTAATAGGCAAAACCCAATTACACGGAAGTATAAATGTAAAATACTTATCTATAATGTACAACAGAATCACCTTCTCTTCTTTGTTATAATGGTCAATTAAGTCATGGGAATAACTCCAATAGTAAAATATAGAAAAATAAAGGAAAAAGAAATGGAATATACCATCTGATAAAGCGGCATAGTTGCATCAGAGATTTGTTTAGTTGATTGATTTTCACTTCAAATTCGTACTCAATTACAAATGGGACACAAACAGTAAAGCTTAATTCATCATGCTTAATCTTTTTGTTTATGCTTTATCTGGTGACTCTGGTCTTCTTTTCTTTTGAGTTGCTAGCTATCATATCAAATATCATCTATCATATTTTAAGATGTGACTAATTATACTTATAAGCAATTATTTTTTCCCATACAAATATTACTTTTTTAATTAAAATTTTCATAGAGTAATATTTTGTAAGAATGAAATAGAACTTACACTGCCACACCCAGGTACTAGAGCCCGGCCCTTGGGAAGCGCTCCTGTCTGATGAAGATGTAAAATAACAGGCGTTGGTTGTCCTAGATCCCATGGGGTCACATCTTGCTCCCAACTATCTTCCCAACCACCTGATGATCATTAAATTCCAACAGTAATGATTACTGAAAGACCCCAAACAAAACTAAAATACATTCAGCTCCTTCAAATGCATCTGAAAGCACGAAAAAGAAAACAACTAAAATAAACCTGAGATTTCAACCTTAAATAATCACATATGCATGGGAATGCAGGAGTACCACAACCACGCATGCGAGTGAATGCAGGAGTACACACAACCACACATGTGAGCAAACGTCCCGGAAGACTTCTTTGAATAATGCTCATATCACACTGTAACAGAATGGAATGCAGAGCAGGAAACCCAGAAATTGGTGAGAAAAAGGAAAATCTCTTTCTGTTATATGTCTCTTCTGTGCATCGACCCGTCTATATATAATTACATAAAAGAATATTCTAACAACCTATGAAATGAAAATATAATGTTGCCCTTATGTACAACTCAGCATAAACATATCAAAGAATAAAAATAACAGACTAGCTCTCAGCATTAGTTGGCACCTTCCCTCTATTCAATAACAGAGATGATGTTGAGGATTGCTTGGTATGCTCCAATACCCCCCCGCAAGATAGAGAGTGCAGATTAAGAACTCTCATCTTGGATAAGTGATGATGAAGAACAATGGAGGGTAGAGCCTTAGTTAAAATATCAGCCAATTGATGAGTACTTGAAACATGACAGGTTCAAATGCTACCCATTTGAATCTTGTCACGTATCAAGTGGCAATTGAGTTCTATATGTTTCGTCCGCTCATGGAAAATAGGGTTGGCAGCGATGTGGATGGCAGCTTTGTTGTCACAGTGCAAGAAGGCAGCTTGAGGATGAGATACCTGAAGGGCAGAAAGTATGTAGCACAGCCATGTGAGTAGAGGTGGCAATATGTGACACGACCCGTTAACCCAATACAAATACGACACGATAAAAGCGGGTTAGGGTTTAGTCTTAACGGGTTCGGGTCAAAATGAATTGACCTGTTAAGACACGATTGCTTAACGGGTCACTAACGGGTCAACCCATTATGACCCGTTAAGAAAATTAAATTTACCTTTAAACCCTTAGACCTAAAGGGAAAGAAGGACGCTCCACTTCCTTCTTCAAGTTCTAAATTTGTTTAGATCTGTGTTTTTAATTTTTTATTATATTTGAGATTGTAATATTAATATATTTACATTGTATGTTTTGTTTATTATATTTGGGATGTAATTTTAATAATGAATATTATTACAAGTTGTGTGGATCATATTTGTTTGGATTATAATTTTAGACTTGTAGTTAGTTTTTTATTTTTTATAAATATTATTTATATTTAAAAATTTATATAAAATCAATCAAGTCAAACGGGTCGGGTCGGGTCGGGTCGGGTCGGGTCGGGTCGGGTCGTATCTTGTCTGTTCAATCCATTAACATAAACGGGTTGAAACAGAACAGGTCGTGTCGTGTCATGTCAATTTATTTTTTATTCATTAACGGGTCGTATCATGTCAACCCGTTATCTTACCGTGTCGTGTTCGGGTTTGGAATTTTGACAAGAAATCCTTAACGGGTAGTGTTTGTGTTGACCCATTAAGTGTAATGTACATACCTTGACACGACACGAACACGAACACAAACACGACCCATTAACACGATTTGACACCCCTACATGTGAGTTCCGAGCATGCTGCTGCCATCGAGCGATACTCGACCTTGGCTGAGAAGCGAGACACAATAGATTGCTTCTTTGATTTCCAGGAAATCAAATAGGAGCTAAGGAATATGCAGTAACCTGTTACCGAGAGCCTGGTGTCAGGACAGGAGGCCCAATCCAAGTCGCAATAGGCATTGAGTTGAAGAGATGATGAACTAGAGAGAAGTAAACCCTATCCAGGTGCAGCCTTAAGATACTTAAAAATTTTCTAAGCTGCTAACAAGTGGAAATCAGTAGGATGAGCCATAAATTGACTCAATGTTTGCACACTATAACAAATGTCAGGTCGAGTGATTGTGAGATAGAGAAGACGATCAATTAATCTCCTATACACACTCGGGTTTGATAATGGTTGGCCTAAAGATTGACTTAACTTGAGATTTTACTCCATGGGAACTTTAGTTGGCTTGCTGCCCAAATTTCCAGAATCTGCTAGAATGTCCAAAAAGTATTTCCTTTGGCACAAATGAATGCCCTTGGAGGATCTCACAATTTCAATTCCAAGAAAATACCTCAATGAGCCGAGATCCTTTATTCTGAATTTGCTGTCAAGAAAATACTTCAAGGCATTCACACAAGCAATATCATTACTAGCCACAAGTATGTCAACAACGTAAACAAGTAGAGCTATGAAAGAACCATTAACCTCTTTGGTGAAAAGGCTGTAATCAGCCTTAGATTGAGAGAAACCAGATCCAATTAAAGAGGTGGAAAACTTAGAATACCATTGCCTCGAAGCTTGTTTGAGGCCATACAAACTTTTGAGTAACTTACAAACTTGAGTGGGTTTTCCTTTAGTGTAACCGGGAGGTTTCTTCAAGTAAATGTCCTCATTTAAATCTCCATGTAAAAAGGCATTATTTACATCAAATTGATGTAAATGCCAGCCCTTAACTGAAGCAATGGCAAGAAGACACCTCACGGTTACCAATTTGGCAACAGGTGAGAATGTCTCATGAAAATCAACTCATTCAAGCTGAGTATAGCATTTGGCTACTAAACGGGCCTTTAATCTCTCAACTGAGCCATCGGAGTGATATTTAATTTTATAAATGTATTCACAATCAATTGGAACTTTGCCCGGAGGCAAATTTGTAAGTATCCAGTGTTGTTGGCTTATAAGGCAGCCAATTCAGTGTCCATGGCCTGACACCATCCCGGGTGGCTAAGGGCTTGTCTATAAGTTTTTGGTTCAAAATGGGTAGAGATAGGAGTGGAAAAAGCTTGATAAGTGGGCATGATAAGATAAAGTATTTTCAAGAGGAAAAAACTTACCTGGTAGAGGTCCAAGCTTCGTGGTCAACAATTGGTTGGAAGGAATGAGAGTTACCTGTTGACAATGGAAGTCCTGCAAAAATTTGGGTGCACTCCTATGTCTGGTTGACCAACGAGGAAGAGGTGGGAGTGAAGGAAGGAGAGGAGGGGAAGAAGGGGTGGTAGAGGGAGAAGTTGGTAGTGTAGATGGAGAAGAAACAGGTGGGGGAGGATCAGGATTTGGTGTGGCAGAGATTGAAAATTGATAAGCATTGTTGGGAGGGGGGGTAGGATTGTTTGAAGTGAGGTTCTGGGAATGAAAATTGAAAGGAGTAGGTGTGGTGAGGGGGATGGTGGAGGGAGGTGATGTATCATGCTCGGAAGACTTGGTATTGAATGGAAAAACTCCTTCATGAAACACAACATCCCGAGAATACAAAATCTGGTTGGTTTGTATGTCTAACAGCTTGTAACCTTTCACTCCAAACGGGTAACCGAGGAACACACATCTCCTACCTCTCGGATCAAATTTCTTTCGTCCATGAGATAAAAGTGGAAGCAAAACTAAGGCAACCAAAGACTCTCATGTGATGATAAGTGGGGGGTTTATTGAAAATGGTTTCAAAGGGGGTTTTATTGTGAAGTAATGATGTGGGGGTCTTGTTTATGATGTAAACTGCAATTAGGATACAATCACTCCAATATTTGAGAGGAACATTAGATTGAAATTTTAATGCCCGAGCTACATTCATGATGTGTTGATGTTTATGCTCAACTATCCCATTTTGTTGGGGTGTTTCGACACAACTTGTTTGGTGGATAATGCCCTTGGATTTGAAGAAATCTGTCATAGAGAATTCTTTGCCATTATCACTTCTAAGCACTTTGATTCTTTTGTCAAATTGTGTTTCAATTAAGGAGGAAAAACTCTCAATACATTGTCTTACTTCAAACTTGGTTTTGAGCATGTAGACCCATATGATCCTTGAGAAATCATCAACAAGAGTTAGGAAAAATCGAGAACCATCAATTGCAACAGTAGGGTGAGGGCCCCATATGTCACCGTGAACAATATCAAAGGCATGAAGAGACTTAGTTGTGGAAATTGGAAAAGGAAGACGGTGTTGCTTGGCCAAAGGGCAAACACAACAAGGTGATTGATTAATAGAATTCATGGTCTGCCGTACAAGGGGATCAGTGATTAAAAAAAGTCTAGAAAATGAAATGTGGCCAAGCCTACAATGCCACAAATCATAATTGGAATCCTTGCAAGTAACAGAACCACTAAGAGGCTGGTCTTTATGAAGGAAAGCTAGGAAAACATCAACCAAAGTTGCGGGTGACTCACCAACTCACAGCAAATGATATAGGCCTCCTCTCACTTCACCCATCCCAATCACAAAGCACGTTTTGAAGCACTAGAGTTGGTGAGAGACGCACAACACCAATGTGAGTAACAGGAACATCTGCACCATTAGGTAATTTAACCAAAGAGGAAATAGTGGCAGTGAAGGATGTATAAAGAGAGGGGCAATAGATCATGTGGTCTGTTGCTCCGGTATCGATAATCCAAGGGGTAGTTTGTGATGAAACAGGTGTGTGTGTGTGTGTGTGTGCGTGTGTGTGTGTGTGTGAGTGAGGATAAACAAGTGACCATACCAGAAACTTTGGAGTTGTGAATAGGATGAGAAGATGTTGAGGGTTGAGCAATCGAGATGGAGGCCATGGCTGAACTGGAGTCCTTAGAATTCAGTAATGCAAGGAGTTGATTGAATTGGCTCTTGGTGAGAGCCATGGGCTCAGTAGGTTCCTCATCAATATCTTCATTGGAACAGGGCCGAGATGAAGCAACAGCAGCAGTAGAGCTCTTAGTTTTTCCATGGAGTTTATGACCAGGTGGATACCCGTGTAGTTTATAACACTTGTCAATGGAATGACCAGTCATGTTATAGTAGGAACACAGAGGTGGGGTAGCATTTCCTACCTTAAAACAATTCTCAAAGGGAATGACCCTGAATTTTGCAATGAGTGCAGTAAGGGCGGGCTGATTTCTGGTTTGGTTTGGAGGATGGAAAGGTAGTTTTAGCCAACATAGCCATAAGGTCAGGAGTGGGGTATTGGTGAAGCATGAGGTGTTGACGTTCTTGTTGTTGAATCATGGAGAAAACTCGATTAAGAGGGGGTAGGGGCTCAATAAGCATAATCTGATCTCGTGAGGAGGAATAAGCATCATTGAGGCCGATGAGAAACTGCATAACATAGTCTCTGTCATAGTGATCGTGAAGAATTTTCAGCTTGCCACAATCACAATCAGGTAGAGGGTGATAAACAGCCAATTCATCACAAAAGGCTTTCAAACAACCAAAATAAATGCTAATAGAATTCTAACATTGAGAGAGGCTAGCAAGGTCGCGTTTCAATTGGAAAATACGATGACCATTTTGCTAAGTAAAACAGTCCTGAAGTTCAAGCCAAAGAATTATGGAATCATCGACCGGAGCAAGGTTGGATTTAACAAATGCGCTTACCGAATTTTGAAGCCAAGAGACTACGAGATCGTTGCAATGTTCCCACGCTTCAAGGAGGGGATCTGCAACATCGGTTGGTTTTGGAAGAGTGTCATTGATAAAATCAAGCTTGTTCTTGGCGTGAAGGGCACGGCTGATGGCGCGAGACCAACTAACGTAGTTATCGGCAGTTAAAAGGTCTGAGACCAAAGCAGTGGCTGGATTATCACCATTGTTTATGCGAAGGGATTGAAAGGATCTGAAAAGTTAAGATGCCTTTCATTCGAAGTTTTGAGGAGGGGGTTAGAATCTTCTTTATCAGAGTTGCTTGACATAGCGTGGATTTGGGATTGAACCTGGGTCTCTAGTACCATGTAACAGAATGGAATGCAGAGCAGGAAACCCAGAAATTGGTGAGAAAAAAGAAAATCTCTTTATGTTATATGTCTCTTTTGTACATCGACCCGTGTATATATAATTACATAAAAGAATATTCTAAAAACCTATGAAATGAAAATACAATGTTGCCCTTATGTACAACTCAGCATAAACAAATCAAAGAATAAAAATAACAGACTAGCTCTCAGCATTGGTTGGCACCTTCCCTCTGTTCAATAACAGAGATGATGTTGAGGATTGCGTGGTATTCTCCAATACACACGCAAGTCCAATAAGGAAATCAAGGAAATAAATCAAACTTAGAAGTCCAGTTTTCTACAGGAATTTACTGTTAAAATTGGATTCTAATAGTCCATCTAGCATGCTTTTTAGGTGCTTCTGTAATAGATGACTAGCTGTCTAGTTGAGGAACCGTTAATGGGTTCCTAAGTAGGTAACTTCCGTCTGAGCAACTGACTGATTGGAAAAGAATACGAAGCTTATGTATGAGAGTCAGGGCAAGGATGCATGTCCAACTCTTGTTTGAAGGACTAGTTTATCAGGGGCAAGCTTGTGCTATCTGTCCATGTAACTTTTGTGTATCCCGGAATTGGTGATGTATGACCAATAAAGAAATGTAAACTCCCACTCACGACTGCTACCAACAAACCGCCACCCCAATGAAAACAAGGCTGATATGAAAGGTTTCCGGTGGATTAGATAATTTACCCTCTTTCTAATCGATTGTACTGTGGTCTAAATGAATTCTTCAAATTTGACTCTGATGAGGTCATCTCAAGATGACCCATAAAAGTCATTGCTGCCAAATTATCTCATGAGCAAATGATGATCCAAAATGAGATTCAGTAGGAGGATTCCACTTCCAAATTTCCGTATTTTTCATGCACTCGTAGACTACAAGTATAAAAGTCGAGCCCAACTATCGCTGCCCCACAAATATAAGTTTACTGAGCCAAGTAATTATCATGTTCCTACAACCCATAATAATGGAAACATATGATACAAGAAACAACTCGATCCGAGAAAGTGAATATTAGAAAGAAAGAAACCCGACAGAATAGATTCGCATCTTGATAAATGACAGACCCATTTGACAAAACAATCAGGAAAGAACCAAAATTTGAAAAAAATAATTAAATTTATGATGCTGCGTACCAGTAGAGTCACTGCGTACAAATTGTTGAAGCTTATCAACACGGGGGTTGATTGATCTTGCGGTAGTCTCCACGCCATTATTCCCGTGGCTTTCGTCTCTCTTCTCCATCCTCACCCGTTTCGACGCAATAATCCCAATGTTTCGGGAAGATATTGCCCGGGTTTTGGACTGCAGGCTTCGTATCGGGAAGAGTATGTGACCCATAAAGAGGCTGAGGGGCCTCATAAGTGACTTAAAGGCTGAACTAAAAATCGTTTGGATATCTGGAAAATGTGTGGAACCGTGCGCTGGGTTTCATCTCCAAAATCCATTCAAAGATCGCAAGAGAAATAATTTGTAAAACTCTCATATAGATAAGATTCATATAGGTCCTTATAAAGAAGTGTACTTCACCTCAAAGAAATATAAAAAAAAACTATATTTTTATTAGTAAAACTTATTTTTTACAAAAAAAAAAAAAATTATATGAGACTTGTTTATTTAGAATTTATATCTAACATTACTCAAGATTGTAACGTCTGTACGGTTTGACCAATTAAAATTGTTAGTTCTTCGTGTGTGTTTTTATATTTACCGAAAATAAATGTTGGATTTTAAAGTGTAACACCCGGGTCGAGAGAATTAGTTATTGTCGCCTAAATCGTCTTTTATAACATAATTATATATTTTTTAAAGATTCTATAAAATATAAATTTATTTGTTTAACATATATATATATGTATGTTCATTTACGAGGACATCAAAGAAATACCTGATCGTAACAAACTAAAAATTAATAAATCTGACTCCAATAAATATTTGTGGCATTTAGCATTTATTCATTTACGATCATATAATCTTTCTCAAGCTTCATACTCTTGATTTTCATATGAACTGTCAAAATTATTTGAAAAATATTATAAAGATAAGGGGTGAGTTATCAACAACTCAATAAGTAGATAACATATATTAATATGTAAACATAAGTCTTTTCATAAAGTTTATAATGCATATCCAAAACATGTTATTAGAATATAAGAGCAACAATTAAAAATGTTCATATTCAAAAGTCATTTAGCATAGCATAACTGAACATCATTATTTTATCATATCGTATCATATCGGAGTATCATATTAGAACATATACCATATTTAACTCTCGTGGTCGAATTGTACATTATGTGGAAAGCCAAGTAGAACATAAATCACCATGATACCAAAGCAATTGTACTCAAAATAAAGACCACTATTATACCCCATGGCGGGGGCCAGATGCTACTTTTATGTCCCGTGACAGGGTCAAATATCATTATTATATCTTGTGATAGGGTCAAATATCACTATTATATCTCGTGACAGAGCCAAACGTCATGATTATCACCGGTCAAAGACCACTATTATCACCTGTGGCATGACCATATATCAAAGTAAAATAAAATCAGAATCATCGAATCATGACCAGATACAGAATCAGAAAATCATGTCAAAAGTTTTTTAGATGTCACATTATATCAAAACAAAGTACTGAACAATTTTATATTATTTTCACATATTCAAAACAAATTCAGAACATTTTCTCATAATATATACAAATTTTCAGATTTCATATTCGTTTTTTTTTTGCATAGTCAGAAACATAATGCTAAAATTTTGCTCATATTTACATCAATCATGACAAAAATATTTTCCTATTTTATACAGATTTCATGAGTAGTGCAGAACAAATAATTGATGTTGTTTTAAATTTATTTTCATAACAAAACATGCATATTTTTCCAAAATCAACTTTAGTTCATTTCTTTTATGCAAAATCTAACATATGAATCCCGTTTACTTAGACTTTTACTATTCTAAGTTTTTTCCACGATTGTGCTAAACGAATTTCAATCGTCACTTATAAAATAGACACGTAATTTACTTAAATCCCTAATTAAACGCACATTTTGATATTGAAGCCTAAAACACTAAAATAACATATATTTCATAAAATCTAAAAATCTCATAACCCTCAAATACCACCACTTTCCAAATTAATTGATATCCACTTAATTTATCCGCTTACTAAACTCTAAATTATTTATATAAAATAAAGTATGACTAACATATTTACTCAATCAAGACTAAACCCATGTAAAATACATTTCTAGTTTAATATTTACTTAATATAATCATAACAAGAATCACAAGATCTATTAAAGTAACAACAGAATTTCGTTCAATAAAAATAGACTTGACTATATTTAAAGTGTTTTAAAAGATGGTTAAATACTTATTATTTACTACTGAAATTCAATTGTAAACAAAAAATTTAATACCAACTAATATAATTTAAATTTTTAAATATTTTCTGTTGGACAAACTTTTTGAGCTAATATAAAGTGAGACGAAACCCAGTAAAAATAACAAAATAGTTTTATGTAGTCAAACTTAGGCTCATCTTAAAATCAACCCCAACAAAATACAAGTTCAAAACACATTAAGATTTGGCTTATAAATCAAAGGGCATAATTATAATATCATCTTAAACAATTTTTTTTTTCCTACCATATGTGTAAGAAACTTTACGGAAGAATTTAAAAGATATCACTTTCATTTTTTTATAGAGAGGCGGCAAGGCTTACTGAGAGAAGAAAGAGATGTGGCGGTGTAGGGAGCTGGGCTGAGATCAACATTGGTCATGAGCACATTGGCATGACACTGAGAGAGAGAGAGATAGAAAATGATGAGAGAGAGAGAACATAAAGAGAAATAGACAGAGCGTGAGAGTGTGAGAATGAGAGAAGAATAGGCAAAGGCTTACAGTGTAATAGTGATCAACTTGGGGCAATGTCTCATGGTTGGGCTACGGTGCACAGGCAACAAGTGGCTGGGCAACTTGCAAAGGAGTCGTGCTTAACGGAAGAAGTTGTGCTTTGTTTTTGTTGTATAGAAACAAAGCTTGTTGTGTGGGTTGAAAGTGTGGAGGAAAAGTGGGTTGCAATGGTGCAACTCGTGGCTCACAATGCATGTGAGTAGGAGGAAGGAAGCGATGATGGTGGCCTTGTCGTGGCTGAGTGTGGGCTTTGGTGGGGTGGGTTGACTTTTGGCGTTGGTCTGCGTTGCTTGCAATGGCTTCAATAGCAACCGCTTGACGTTGTGGTTCGGTGGGGGGAAAAGGCAGCGATGTTCTAGTGCAGCGGGAGCTTACCACGGCATTGAGGTTCTACCATGGAGGATGAATTGCGGCAATGGGGGTCTTCTCGCGATGCAGGGGCTTGCTGCTATTTCGTGCGACAATGGTGGAGGGAAGGATGTGGCAAGCTACGTGGAGGAGGAGTTTCACATGGAGCAAGAAGAAAAATATTTCAAGATTGCAACAAACCTAGAGGAAGATGAGGATTTCGGGGAAATCTTCTACGGGGGTTGTGCATGACAACGTGTATTTACGTGTATATTTATAGGTAGCTAAAAACCTTGGTGAAAAAGAAAAATCCATGTGCATGGTTTGTATGTGGGTTGGTGTCACATTTAGCTTAATCCTTACCTTCTGCATGAGTCCTGGTTCTCTGGGCTTCCTAATATATAATCCATTATTAACATCCCAAAAATAATCCACTAAATTTTAATAGACATAAAAAAAATATATTTTGAACTCTCGAGTCAAAAGAACATTTTTCCTAGAATTATAGCCCATGGGCTTAATTAAAACTATTCAATAAATCTCGATTGAAGTTTATGAAATATTGGCCCGTTAAACATAATTTATGTTCAAAAATTAAGATTCTACCAAAATAGAGTTTTCATTCAAAATCGCTCGTTAAATTTCAAGTGGGCTACCCATACTTATTAACCCTAATAAAAAAAAAATAATGGTACACGGGCTTGGACTGGCTTTGGTGCTGTACCTAGGTGTTACATAAAGAGTTTTTGCGAAAATAAAAATAAGAAGTGAAAACTATGAACTCCATTTTATAACAAGTGAATTTACAATTAACCTAAAAAATAAGGGGAGAAAATATTAAAACGAGTTCTCATTAGTTATATAAAATGTAATACATTTATGGTTTTTAGATATTTTTATTATTATTTTTAAGGAAAATTTAAAGATTGAGAAGCAAAAATAAAATATGGTACGTAAAATTTTGTTATTTGGAAGATGTCTAACATTCAAAAATTCCATTCAAATCGACGTCAAAAAACAAAAAGTAAAAATAATTGGTTCTATTCAAATAATCTCTTCTGCCAACCAGATTTTGATTGTGTTTAAATATTAAAGTGAGTTGAGTTAAGATGATAAAATATTATTATAATATTATTTTTTAATATTATTATTATTTTAAAATTTAAAAAAATTAAATTATTTATTATATTTTATATTAAAATTTAAAAATATTATAATGATGAGTTGAGCTCACCTTCCTTTTTCCCTTCGCGCGACAACTTATCAATAAGGGAAATGGGAGTGATAGAAAACGGCGCCACATCCGGTGTATTGCCGAGCAGTGAGGCTTTCGCCGTCCACTATCCCGGCTACCCTTCTTCCACGGCACGTGCCGTTAAGACCCTCGGGGGCACCGAAGGAATTCTCAAGGCGCGTGCGCAAACTCCAACCCCTGCCGGTGTGCTTTTGAATTTTTTCTTTCCAATTGATAGTTTGTGTTCTGAGAATCGTTTTTGTTGATTTGCAGGCTCGCAGTTCACAATCGAACAAGTTGGAGCTCCGTTTCCGCCCTGAAGACCCGTATTCGCACCCGGCGTTCGGGGAGCTCCGTCCCTGTGACAATTTGCTGCTGAAAATAGCTAAGAAAGAGTCCAGTACTGATGGTGGCCAAATTTGCGCTGACATCGTTGCTCGCGTCCCCGAGGCTTATCACTTCGACGGGATGGTGGACTACCAGCATGTTGTGGCTGTCCATGCGGACGTTGCCGAGAGAAGGAAAAAGAGAAATTGGGCCGAGATGGAGGACCCACATTTTGGTGACTCTCTCTCTCTCTCAAGTTCAGAACTTGATTTGCCGTGTAAGGCTGTAACTAGTGTTGACTCAGAAGCTCAAGGCTATGGCTTTGAGTCCAGTTTTATTATATCAGTCACTCAGAACAATTACCCGAAGGGTGATTCTGCCATTCACTCGAGTTTGTGTTATCTATTTTATGTAACTGTCTCACAGTCTAGTATTTCTTTTGTTTTGCCTGTTTTTCGCTTTTAAAGAGAAGGGTGGTCTGATGGATGTGGATCAGGAGGATGTTATGATTCTGTTGCCCCCGCTTTTTTCGCTTAAGGATATGCCTGAGAATCTAGTGTAAGGCATCCATCTTATCTGGTAATCTATTTGATGCTTTTTTCTTGTATTCGGCATCACAAGAAAGATTTAGGAGCTGCCGCAAAGAGAGAGAAGGATGAACAGAGATCCTCACTAGTTCTTGGAACTGTGTTTTCTTCCTCACGTTATAAAACTTTCAATATTTGAGGTTATGCTGTATATTAGTACTTGAACTCAAATTTAACTAAATTTTAATAGAATAAAATCATCCAACTTAGATATGTGCTTCTGATGGAGCCATCGGATATCTATAGGTTGAATTCTGTTCATTTCTTGAGCTGGTTTTTATTACCCTTATGTCTTTCAGGTTAAGACCACCACCCACATTAAGTTCAAAAACAAAACAAGATGAAGTTGTGCAACAAGATTGGAAGGTATTTTTTTCACTATAAGTGGCAATCATATAGACATGAAATTTTATTGTTAGAACAAATTGGCTAGTCTGATGCTATGGTAGTTCTCATTAGCTGCTTCTTATATGACCTATGACGCATATGAGAATATTCTCAAACCAATTGCATCCATGTACTGAGAAACATAGCTTTTCTATAGCTGTAGCAGTTTGATAGGCTTCTGAGTTATATAGATTCAATCACTTGGAAGTAATCAAGCAGTTATTACGAGTTTCCATTATCATGGCCTTTAATGTTTATCCTGCAATTTAGCTCAGTATTATGAAACTCAAAACTAGAATTTGTACTACTTGAGTGAAGTTGATGTTCGGATTATACCCATCTATGAAGCTTTGTAAGCTTCTATTAATAAGATCTCCAGAATCTTGGTTGTGGTCTGTTTTTAGTCCTCATGGACATGTTTGAGGAAAGCTGAAGGTCCTCCTTATTCAGCAAAAAGCTTGACCATTGATATATTAGGATTTATTAAATGAGAAACATGTTAGGCCTAATTTTGATGAAGATTTTCCTTCTCTAAGAAGATCTGGAAAAGGATATGAGTTTTGAAAGCTGTTTTTGACTGCATTACTTTTCATTGAAAGAGAATATTTGTGGAATTTTGGTGGTCAGGAAGAATTCACCATGCTTGTCTACTGGATTATGTTGTCTTCACATGTAGTTGGTTGCAAGTTATTAAATCATCTAGTCCAGAAATAGAAGCGTTTACAATTAATTTTTGAAAGCAACGAGTGAGCAACATAAAAATCGACAATTTTTTTAAAAACAAGAGATTGAGGAGGGCTCATACTCATGTTTCCGTTGAATTCTCTGGCACAATTATTTTTGCTGAGCTGTTTGCTTGGTGAGTTCTAGTGGAACAATCCAATGGAAGAGATGCTAGATTGATTGGTGACTGCATGTCTTAGTTTCTTATGAATTTATTGTTCCCTGGAGTCTTGAATATATAGCCACTGCTTCTAATGTGTGGAGCGATCAATCTATTTCTAAGTTACCTCTGATGTAGCTTAGACTCCTTGCCTCTAGGAGTTTGAGCTGGAGTTGTGACACTCAGTGTCCTATGGATTTTGTGCCTTTGGATGGTCAATCTGACCTTGACTAATTACATATTTTTGGTGATCTGGCATAGATAAATGCTTGCCAAGCATGACCCATTTGTATATCCACTTCCAGGCTTTATTGCTGTCAAAATTGCTTCTTTTCTTCCTTGTTGATTTTGACAATTCCTTCTAGTTTTGGATGTAATTTCATTTTGCTTGCAGGGATCTTTATTTTGAGTTATTTCATACTTCCTCTCAGAAATCTTTCTTTTCACTTAGTACTCCTATGTGTCTTTTGAGTTATTCATGATTTTCTTGTATCTTTTGCTATTTCTCATTAGATGTTCCTCTTGTATACATCTTATGCATTTTTTGATAAAATTTTCGTTTACTTATCCCAAAATAAAATATGTTTCATTCCAAATATCATACAAAGTGGTTAAGTTAACCTATTTTTCAACTATCTTGTCAGTGTATAATTTTTAAAAGTGACGCCTGTTTTTTTGGGTGCAGATGGATATGGAGCCAGTTCTTGCAATTGATTTTAACATTAAAGATATCCTGTTTGTCTGACTTCAATATAAATAATTATTTTAGAAATCACGATATGGCGAATCTAGATAGAGATACATAGATGCATATTATGTAGGTATAAGTTATTATAAAAGTTAATCATGCACACACCCTTAGATAACAAAGAGCCATATGTCACGCCTAAAGGGTCAAAACCTATGTCATAAATGCTTCTTACATCTCCCAAAAATTATTTTTCCATTTAAATAGGGAAAAAGCTGTATCCTAATGTTTGAGGCATCTCCAATACATGTCCAGTAGTATCCAATAAGTATTGGAGATGTGTTGGAATATCTGAGAAGTACCCAACACTTATAAGGTGCAAACATGGTTTCCCGTAAAAGTATCAATGCTCAGGCAGTGGCAATATCAAATGCTTGAATTTGTTCTAGCTACTGAAGTGAAGATCATACCTACTTAAAATTTTCAATGAGAAAATAAAAAATCTTTGTGAGTAAATAATAAAGCCCACATAGGGATAGATACTTTGGAGTTTTAATGCGACTTTATGGACCATTAGCATGAAATAAGTAAAACGTGAGAAATCTCAACATGTGTTTTCAATCCTTTTCTTTTCATCCATGTTTCACTTAACAGTCATACAGATTCCTAAGAGAGTCAATTGGGAGGGATATGTACCTCAAGGATCAGATCAATGGGAGTGGCAGATGCTTCTATCCAATCTTTTTGATGAGCGGCCTATATGGCCCAAGGAATCACTGACTAAACGTTTGCTTGATAAGGGCTTAACTTTTACAGTCGAGATGTTTAGAAGGTATTCTCCTATAATGTATTTAAGTGTTTTCTTTTGTATAATTCCTGTATACATGGGCTTCGCCTGTACATTCGTTTCTAATAAAATTACTTCTTACTTATAAAAAAAAAAAATTAGAAGGTATTCTTTGGAAACTTCCCCATTTATAGTTAAATTCTTTAGTGGGCTGGTTGAAGATGATTAGATTTGAGAATTTTGTGGAAATTGGATGAATCTGATATTTGGCAGTGACCTTGCATTTGTTTGATCTTGCAGGCTTCTTTCTAGGATTGCATACTACTTCTCAAGTGGACCATTTCTCAGGTTTTGGATCAGAAAAGGATATGATCCTCGCAAGGATCCTGATTCTCGCATGTGAGGATTCTTGAATAATGTCCAAACTTCTATTTCTAATCAATATCAAATGCATTAGTGAGATCTCTTCAAATTTTTCATTTTGGTTGTGAAAAGACAGAGTTAGCTATTTTTGCAAGGAATCATGAAGACACATTCTTGCTTTTCATGTTTTAAAGTATGAATAGTTAAATTAATGATTCAATATGTGTGTGATAGGATAAGCCATAACTGCTTTAATACTTGTTTGAAGTGCTCTTCTTAAGTGTGGTGAAAGCATTACTTATTAAAAAAAAAGTTTGGTGAAGGCATTAGAAAATGCTTGTCACATAGTTTGATTTGGCATAAGTCCATTTTGCAGCGTAAATTTTAACCAAAGCTGGAGACTTAAACTATTCAAAACATGGCGATCTTGTTATCTAATATTGCAAACTCCAATAAGATCCCGACACATCCTTGCTTTCTCATGTGATGTTCTCTCTCTTCCGGTTTGATGGGTGTCAGTGGTTCCATGTAAGTGAGTTAACTTTGTTGCTCCTCTCTAGCTTCTCTGGATATGGAATTGTTAGCAGTAGCAAGATTTTACTCTTGACCTTTCAGAAGGGTAGGATCAGGATAACCTTTGATAATTCAGTGTTTTTCTTCCTTTTATGAGGGTCAGAGTTAGGTCCTTGTACCTATTCATATTGTTCTCTTATATGACTACAATACATTTTCATTTTGACTAATCATTTCTGTAATTGGGGCAAGGAGGACTAAATCAGTAGGGAGTCACCCTTATTTAAAACTTGCATTTTTGTCACTTGTGAATAAAAAAAAAGAAGGGGCAGAAAGGACAGGCACCTGATGCTGTTATAAAATTGAAGCAATTGACTAAAATAAAATCTCTGTTTTGACTTAGTTGCAGCATGTGCATAGACCTGCCTTTATGGTACTTCAGAGTTTTCATCTGTTTTAAGACTCCTCAGAAGAAAAGTGGGTGGAAGTTGTTCTGAAACAGTTACACTAACAACTTGCATGCTCATTATTCTGGAAGAAGATACATAAGATAAAAATGTGGTGTGTTTGTATATGCATATACTTCTATTGCGTACAATTAATGCTTATTGGAATTAGTGTGATTTAGAATATTTACTATTTTGATGCTTAGCTCCAAAGTATCTACTTTAGCAGATATCAGAGAATTGATTTTCGTGTACCACAACCATTACGAAGTTATTGTGACGCTAATGCAGCCAAAGGGTAACTTCTTTTCAGAGTTTTCTCCTTTTGCTTTAGGCATCTTTTATTCTTTTGTAGGACACTAATTCATTGTTGTATTTAGTCTAAGCACAATGTGTGTCTCATAGTTACTGGAATATGCATTATTTCCAGAATATGCATTATTTTTGGATTTGTTTGAAAAATAGTACCTACTTTGTTGTTTTGCATGCATTTTTTTTTTTACAGATATTGGTATACTCTACTACCGATAAAAAAAAAGAGAAGATATTGGTATACTCTACTGGATATGCTTGATGTAAATTTCAGGTGCCACATGAAGTTTAGTTTCATGCAGGGCACCTTTGATGAATTTAATTTTAGAGTTGTTTGCAATGAAAGGCGGTCACGATTTATTTTTTTCTTTTTTTTGGGATCAGTAATCAATAGGTTTTATTAATAGAAAACAATAGGCATAGCCCAAGTATACAAGAGAAAGGTGGTCACAATTTTGGAAGTAAGACTAAGATTCTGTGGACTTTTCATGATTTATATTTTATCGTATGGATTAACTAAAACTATTGAAACAGGGAACAACTGCCTATAGTTGGAGGAGAGGAATAAGAATAGAAATAAGAAGAGTGCTGAATGAAGAACCTAGGCAACGTAGTAAACTGAATTGTTCGGTTTCTCATAAACGAAACTCTATTGTACTTGGAGTACAATAGAGCATATTTGTGAACTTCAATTCCTTCATCATCAATATGAATGTTGATGTTGATGTTACTCTTTGTACTTGATGCAGATTAAAGCATAGATGGGAGGAAATATGTGCATTTCAAGTTTTTCCTTACAAGTTCCAGACATCATTGCAGTTTTTTGAACTCGCCGATGATTACATTCAACAAGAGATAAGGAAGCCTTTAATGCAGACAACTTGCACGGTGATTTTCTTATATTGAGCTTTGTTAAAAATATTTTTCTTCTTCCCTATGTGTTGATGTATTTGTCTATATCTGTACCACACACATATGCAATTCACAACTTGCTTAGTTTTCATTTATTTTTTCTCAAATTTTTAGTTTAATTTTCTCTATGGCTCTATCATCTCTCATCCAAAGCAATTTAGTCTTGAGGGTTCATTTGGAAATCTCTTAAGGTGATAACTAAGCTCTATTATCTGCCACTGTTTCTTACTTGGTACTTTCTCTTGTATGCATTGTGTGTACTTGGGCTATGCCTGTTGTTCTTATTAATAAAATTTTTTATTACCTATCGGAAAAATATCTTGGACTAGGAATGACTCGTGGCAGATCAAATGATTATTTTCTTCAATTAGTACTTGGGGCAGATCAAATGATTATTTTCTTCAATTAGTACTCGGGGCAGATCATCATGCCTTTACTTATGTCAGATGATTTGCTGGCTTGAGCATAGTTGAAGCCGTTACTCCACTTACAGGTTCAGAGAAGTAGAATGCCTGCTGTTTGACAAGGTTGTCTTCAAATGATATTTTCTCAATGTCTTGAACTTGTTACTATAAATTTTACAGGTCACTTAGACTCCTGTACGATACAGAATTAAATGAATAAAAGAAAGCTTGCTAGAGTTTGGTCCACCACCAAGCTGAAATTGTGATGGTTAGAAACACTAATCATGAGAGGAACCAAGGGGTGACGGATGACCACAAACTTAAATATTTATGTGAAGAGAAATTTGTCATGACCCAAATTATTTAAATACAGGATACATCATGTCAAATTATGTATGGCTTGATGCCGATATGACAACATGAAAGTGAGAGAGTGACTTCAAGTTACAATTCCAAAATGAAATCTTATATCATTTAGCTGTTGTCAAAGGAGGACCAAAAGAAAGCATCTACTTTCCATAGAATAACTGTAATGGTTGGATTATTAAACAAACACTACTAGGCACTTAGGTATCCCACTCATAGATTGAGGAAACACTAGTCCCATGGTAAGAAAACACCATTTCCAAAAGGAAAATAACACCCCGCCGTAGCTCACCATAGGGTACCTTGTGCAAAGATCCCAAATAAAGAGTACACTGCATTGGCTGAAGACCAACACTTAACCCCCTGATGAAGCCATGGAGGAATCCTAGAAATGCTGTTTCCTTTTACATTTCTTTTTGTGTTTTCTTCCTTGAATAAATAGGTTAGAATTGATGGCCATTTTTGGCACAAGAGGTTTTACAGAGTTTTTTGATAGGTAAGAAAAAATATTGTTAATAGAAAATAGTAAAGAGGCATAGCCCAAGTACATAGGAAGTATGTATGGAATACACCTAGTAACAACTAGGACTTAGAGAACGATACAAGCAAATTGTGAAGACTGGTCCCATTACAATCAATGACAGAAGCCCAAGTAAATAGAGCATTGAAGAAGAATCTTTTCAGCTCCTCCAAGGAACACTCCTCATCTTTGAAACACCTACCATTCCTCTCCATCCAAAGGCACCACATAATACACTGAGGAATCATTTTACACACTGCAGCAATATGAGTATTACCCCTAAGACCCCTCCAACACCTAAAAATATCCACTACCCTTCTGGGCATAACCCATGCCACTATGATCCAGTTGAAAATACCATCCCATAAGAGGTCTTAAAGATTTTAGAGAACATTTGCCGAATTTTGTTATAAAATTATTTCTTACTGCCATATGATTGATTTAGTGAAAGAGCGTTCATTGGGATACCTTAGGGATTTCTTCTTTAGTATTTTGAGTTTGTGGGCCAAAACTTTTGTAATGGATGATAATTTCTAGAATTTGTTTTAGATTTCCTTTTGTTTTTAGAAAGTAGTAGGTATCTCCTTTGTATTCAACCCTAAGGGGTTGACCCAAGTGGTGAAGGCCTTGGTCTTGGGGTATCACTTCCTTCAAAGTCCAAAGTTCAACACCTCATGGGTGCAAATAATCCTTTGGGGTCACACCCCTTAGTGAAAAGCCAACGATTTAACCAGTTTCGTGTAGGGAAACTTCCGAGGGTGCGGTGCACGGGACCGGGGTTTACTCTGCAGGTGTGGGTCCGAAGGGCCTTGCCTTGGAGAGTTCCCTGACATAAAAAAAAAAAAAAAAAGGTATCTCCTTTGTATACGTCCTATGTACTTAAGCCTATGCCTATTGTTGGGAATAAAATCTCTTATTACTTATAAAAAAAAAAATAAAGTGATAGAAATCCTACTATATTTCTATGTTTAATATATATGTTTACTATTTGCATATAGTGTGGGTATCTGAAATTTGCTAGCTATCTACTTGGTTTTATTATATTTAGCTTATCGTTTAGTCTGCAGTTTGGAACAGGATGGTTCTCATACCACATGCTGAATTGCTTAAGACAGCGTCTTATGGTGAGGTTCCTATCAATCTTCCCCAAACCTGGTGCAGAAAATTTACTTAGAGCTGCTTCTGAAAGGTTTGAAAAGCTAAAGAAGGAAGGCAATAAGATTGCCTTAAAGCCTGGTGAAGTGCACCAGCAAACCAATGCAGGTACCAATTGATGACTAAACTTGAGGACTCTTCACGATTGTAAAATCGTTTCAATTATAATATTAATAGTTGGGACTCTTCCTCACAAAAGCAAGATAAGCTTCAAAGACTACCATAATATGGTAAACTACAAATCCCCCCCACCCCTGGATTTTCTTCTCAAACCAATGTGCAAAAAGACACCAAATTCAAACAACCTCAAAACGATGAGCTGTATGTCATTTTACTTCAATCTATCCTTTCAGATGATCATGCCAGAACTGAAATGATATTACTATAAACGCTTTCAGAGAGATGGAATATAAGTTGAACCGTAGGTTTTTGAATCCTATACGTGCACCCTAGGATCAGTGTGATCAATGGTAACTATTTTAAATTGCTGAGATTTTTGGCATAACTCTGCTTTTTGTGCTTTTCATTATAGCCTGTCAAAGTACTACTCCAAAGGAACTCTGATAACAGATCAGCAATCATGTCAACCTGACATTTAACAAGAACATATCTAGCCTAGCTCTTTAGTTCCATCCTTCTATTTGTTAAATCTATTGAAACCTTGTCAATGTTATGATAATTGTTTAACTATTTTTCCATTAGAAAAGTATCAAATATTTTTGTTACGGGACGTGTACCAGAAGACCCCTTAAACATGAATCACTGCTGTAATAAAAGGCCAATGATGGCCTGTTATCCCATTTTGCTATCTGCATGAAATCTTGGTATTAAAAATTTGGTTTCGTGTTCATTCCTCAGAATTGTTTACTTCTTTTCATGACGTGTTACTTAACACCCCCGCCACCGTCTCCCCAGGGCACACACTCAAAAGGCTTATGGTAACTCTTAAATTTTGAATTTGTGTAACTTACGAAAAAAAATTGAGTTTGTGTTTTGTATCTGTGTGCGACCAGCCCATTGTGAGAATCTTTACTTGCATGCTCATTCAGTTTTGTAATTTTGATGGCCCTGATTAAATTTAATGATGCAGAATCTACAAGAAATGAAGATGAGGAGCCCAATAATGTTGAGGATGAAGAAGAAGATGAAGTTGACAATGCTGAAGAAGAATTGGATCAATATGAGGCACTTGATCTGATATTGGCTTCTCCATGTTCTGACTTTACATTTTGCTGGATATATACTGTGCCTTTTTTATCCCAAGTGTGCCTAATATCATGCTCTCATGTTTCCAGGCCGAAGAGGACGGTGAAATATATCTGCAGGCACAAGCATGTATCCTTATACCATGAAGATCCTGGCCTTTTTTCATGCCTTTAATTTTAGTATAATAATTAGTAGGCTGGCCCTCTCACTAGTTTTGCATAATCTTTATTGAGAGTAAAAAGAGAAAACCAATGAAAACAATATTTATTTGAAAGAATGGTGGTACTCTGACCAAAAAAACATTTCTATACAATGCAATGACGGAGATGCAAGTACACTCCCATATTCACAAAGATTCCACCAAGAAAGGTTGCTCGTTCTCGTAAAAAAAATGTCTTGGGACAAACTGATACTAATTGTTCTGGAAATGTTTTTGAAGATCTGCTGAAACCATTGGATTTCCTATATCACGCCTAGATGTCAACGTGGAGAACATCTCAGCAACCCATTTGCAAGAGATATTTGATAGTTTTCCATCAACTGAAGTAGGTGGTGATAATACACATGATGCAAATATAAGTGACGAAGAATATGAAATATATGAGCCAGATAGTGATGACTGCTACTCAGATGACAATGAAAGCTAGCATCCATAGTTTGGTGAAGCTATATAGAGGTTTGTTCCTCTAGCATTTTTTCCCCTTATGGTACGAAGTTGCAATACAGATATGGTTTCCAGCACAGTTGTAAATTATCAAAGGCTACTCCGTGCTTTGTTTTCTACAACTAAAGAGTTTGATGGGTAATGTGTTTTCATAAACAAAACATGTGCCAAGTGTTGGCCATATGTCACATTCCAAATTATAACTTACACATAATCTAGGTTTGTCAAACTTAAATGTGCGTGAGGTTGGAAACGGTAAATTGAATGAAATACCAAAAGTAACTCAAATGTATACATAGTAGACTAGTAGTACCTTGTATGTGGATCAAAACCTCAATTAGGGATACTTCAGATTTGATGCAAGTAGGTCGGTTGTATAGGTGTCTGTTTGTTTGATCTTTCAGTAATATAGTTTAGCTTTGGACTTTTACACCTTGGTTTGGGGTTTTTGAATCATCATAACCGATGGTGTGGATTGTAACTATGGTATTCTTCCACCACAAGTGAGTGCTTATTAAATTGAATTGGAGTCTGGTCCTCTCCCAAAAACAAATATGTGGATCAAAATCAGGTACATGCGGTGTAGTTAAGATGAATTATCTGTCGTCAGCAGCACATTGCTTTCTATGGATGCATATCTTACTGAGTAGGGTCAAATGTTTTGTGTAGGGGTGTAACCGGTCCGGTCCGGTCCGGTTTTGGATAAAATCTAGGACCGAACCGGTATGTACCGGTTTTATATTTTTCAAAACCGATTACGCACCGGTTACCCTCCTAAACCGGTACTTCCGGTTTTACCGGTTTCCGGTTTTTTAAAAATATAAATTTCACAATTTGTCATTAAAAATTTGTTTATAAAAAAAAAAAAAAATTGATTTAAAAAAAACTGTTTTATACTTTTATTAATATATTAGACTATATAATAGTATTAATATTAGACTATTAGTATAGTTATAAGTTATATATTAGTATTATTTATAAACTTTTAGTGATTTAGTATTAACATTTTATGTAATAATTTATAAATTATAATAAGAAATTATTTCATATATGAATATATATGTTATATATAAAATTTCACATAAAAATTTATAATTATACATTATATATAAAACTTATATATATTAATATTTAATATATATAAAATATTTTGTATAAAACTTATATATAAAAATATTATTTTTTATTTTTTTTAATCAACCGGTCCGGTCCAAAAAATTCCGGAACCGGAACCGGACCGGAACCGGCCGGTTTTTACGTTTTAAAAACCGGTTCTGGACCGGACCGGTTCAAAACCGGTCCGGTTCGGTCCGGTCCGGTCCGGTCCGGTCCGGTTTTCCGGTTTGAGTTTACACCCCTAGTTTTGTGTAGTCATGACTGTCTTGGCTTCAAGCTTAAATGTGTGAGTTGAATCTTGAGAGCAGTCATTTTTATGCAAAAGTCGCTTTAAGGTTAGAAACATTGATTTTCCCTTCCAAGACCTTGCTTAGGCTAGGCAGCAAGGTAGGCACAACTCCAGGGAATGGCTTATCGGCTCAGAGTATTGAAGTTACACTTTTCAGCATGCCCAATTTTTTGAGTTTCCCAGTCTTGAATTTCTGGATGCAGTGTTGTTTACTTTAGGTATTTCATTCTATTTGCAAGCATTGGACACTGGAAATCCAGCTATAAAAAAAACATTGGACACGGGATAGAGAAGAAAAAAGTATTTGTTCACATTCAATCTGATATTACTCGAAGAGGCATCTAAGTGATATTCATGCTCTGTAGCAGGGGGAAAAAAACTGCTCCAGCTTTCGGATCATATGTCAAGAACAATGCTGCCGCCGCCGGAATAAAAATAAGTTTGATCGAGAAACTTTGGGATAAAAATGTGTAAACATGAGTATAGATGACTCTTTTGGGGGAAGTGAAAAAACCAATGCTTTTATATTTGTTAGTATTGTTTGTTCTTTTTGGTTTATGCCTATGGTGCCTAAATTGCTAGGGGTTATGCACCTTTCATATGGTCGGTAGAGCAAAACATTACAAGTTGGACCTATGAAATTATAAATGATCTTCACGTATAAAGTTAAAGTGGGGGAAATATATATCTTTTGAGTTGCGTACGTCAATTAAAGATGGCATTCTAATAGACTGTAAAGAGAATCATTTAATCAAAAGGACAAGTTTGAATATGATAAATTATAATGCTAAGAGACGAAATAGAAATTTGAATATTTTTTCACAGATAAATATATTTTAATTTTCACAAACAATAAAATAAGCATAAGTAACTAGATTCTTGGCTATATATATGTTTCTTCCAAGTGCCTAAGGGTTTGGTCTATGGGTTTTCTTTAATTAAAAATTATGGAATTTATATTTTAATTTTTTTAAAATATTATTCGAGGAATTACCAATGTTTTCCAAAACAAGAGTATGAAAAATGAAGAAAGGGGATAAGTACATTTTTGCAATGTTCATTTTCAATTACGTATAAAGTTACCATGCACCCCCTATACATACTATCAATAGATTTCAATAGCCGTCAAGATTATGCCACCTGTCTCATAAAAAAAAAATTTGTCACCTGTATTAGTTTCCATTCATCATAAAAGATGGATCTTGACCAAAAGAAAAAACTTAATGATAACTCAAGAAGCATGTTGCAACTTTTCTGCATTAGAAGATATAATAAAAAATGGGTGGTAATTAAAATGTAACTTTCAAGAAAAAGTTATGATGCCAATGCAATGTAAAGTGTATGCATTCGCAATTTGAACCACGCAAGAATATGAATGAATCAAATATACTGCGTGTATGCAACATGCATAAGCATACATTCAGATTGGTACATCTTGTAATAATGTCATTCCTATTAATAATAAAACCAATAAGAAATCACCTCTTTCCAACGAAGGAAAGTGGGGAAATTGACCCCATTTCTTACTGTTACAATCTACAGAAACAATATCCGTCTCATTTCTTCTCCTAATTTATAAACAAAGAATAAGAAACCTCTCTCTCTCTCTCTCTCTCTCTCTCTCGTACGAACAATGCATAGACAGCAATGGGTAATTAGCTCTAGTCCAAGTAGAAAAGAGTCACAATCTTCCGCATATTTTTAGCCTCTTGACAAGTTTCCATAAGCAACTTACTATCATGGAATGCAAAGCAAATGACTTGTTGTACATGTGAAATGATATCCATATTGCACAGCCTGCAGTTTCACCATAAAAAGTTAAAACGCTATAAATTCCTGTTGCTAACAATAGATAAAATTCATAAAAAGATTTGGCTGCCTGCCTCACTCAAACCTTGACCAATAGTTGCACCCATGCATGGAGCAGGGTGTTCACGTAAAACTCAGCTCTCAGATCATGTTAAGAACTCGTCAGCTTATAAGATGGATTATTTACTAGCCTAGACAGATATAAGTAACCTTAAGCCCGCATTTCAACACGTTCTATTACATTGAAACTCAGAAAGAGTGCATCTAAAAGAAGAGCCCCGTTTGGATTGCAAGATGGTTTCATCTCATCCCATCTTATATCTCATCTCAACATCCAAACACCCCAAACATGAACACTTTTTAATTTCAAATCTTCAAGTTTTTCATCTAATCACTACAATTTTCCCAAATTTCCAAACAAAATACAAAAAACAATTCAACTTTTTCAAATCTCAAAACAAAAATTATATTCTAACGGTCTTCTCACTTTATAATATTTTTAGTCAACTTTTTCTCTCTCATTTTCCAAAACCCCATAAAACATTTTAACTCAAACCATTTCATTACTATTCACAAATTTCTTATCTCATCTCATCTCAATATCTAAATGAGGCCTTGCTATAGCCCTTTTCTATTCATAAGAAGACAGATGGAAGCAGACTAGGGTTAGAAACAACGAGAGCAGATCACCATATTGCAAGGAGTTATGTGTTAGATAAACTAGATTGACAGCAAGACCTTCCGTATTTAGCTTTCCTAATTGACAGCAAGACCTTCCTTAGCTTTCCTAATTGACAGCAAAACCTTCATTATTTAGCTTTCTTAATCTGTATATATATATACTTCCTTACTTAGACAGATCATGTTCCTTATTTAGACAGATTATGTAAATAGTCCTAGTTTCCTTTTGTAGACAGATTTGATTGCTGTAAATTTGGCTTGATTCTAGCCTTGTATCAGGCACACTTGTGCCTATATAATGAAAGGAAATCCTCACAAAGGAGACATTCAATCCAATTTGACATGGTTTCAGAGCCAAACCTTAGAAATATTTCTAGTTCTTCCTTGTGGGAATTGTTTTTCGTTGGACACTAGTGTTGCCATTGTCAGCACTGTCTGTGAGAATTGTTGCCTTCGTTATTGTTGGGCTGTTTCCTGGCCTTTTTTTTGGTTCTCGGTACCATCAGTGATTGTGATTGTGATTGTGGTTGTGGTTGTGGTTCTTGGAAGGGAGGATTTGTAGCTTTTGGAAGTTTCTGTGGTGGATTTAGTTCTCGGAAGTTTCTGTGGAGGAGCTTTCGGCAGGTTCTGTGAAGGACTCGGACATTTCTGTGGTGGATTTGGTTCTTGGAAGTTTCTGTGACCTTCTCGGCAGTTTCTATACATGCAGTATTCTTCTTGGCAGTTTTTTTTTTTTTTGTTTTATGAGCATCATGTCTTCAGACTCTTTTGCTATGAAATTCACAGGTAAGAATTATTCTGCCTGGGAAGTTGAATTTCACTTATTTGTTTTGGGGAAAGAATTATGGGGTCATATAGATGGTAGTGATCCCGCTCCTACTTAGCTCTCTAAATTGGCTCAGTGGAAAATCAAAGATGCTAGGGTGATGATATGGATTTTAGGTTCTGTTGATCCTTTTATTATTCTTAATCTGAGGCCATATAAGACTGCAAAAACTATGTGGGAATACTTAAAGAAAGTGTATAATCAGGACAATTCTGCCTGGTGTTTTTAGTTGGAGTACAAGATCGCCATTTACACTCGGAAATTTCTCCATTCAAGATTATTTTTTTGGGTTTAATAATCTCTAGGGAGAATTTACTGACATAATTTATGCCAAGGTACCAGAAGAATCTATCTCTGTTGTGCAGGAAGTTCATGAACAAAGCAAGCGAGATCAGTTTTTAATGAAGTTATGACCTGAATTTGAGGCAACTCGCTCCAACTTGATGAACAGTGCTCCATTGCCTTCTTTGGACGTTTGTTTTGGGGAGTTACTTTGTGAGGAGCAGCGTCTTGCCACACAGGCCACTTATCAACAAGACAAAATATTACCAAATGCAGTGGCTTATACGGCTCATGGGAAAGGCAAGGGATGCAACATGAGGAAAGTTCAATGTTTCAGCTGCAAGGAATACAGCCATATTGCTGCTCCCTATGCAAGGAAATCTTGCAATTATTGTAAGAAGCCGGGGCATATTATCAAATAATGTCTTATACGTCCCCAGTATCGTCAGGCTAATGTTTATCAGGCCACTGTGAGTCCATCTACTTCCTCTAACTCTGCTAATTGTTGGTGATTCATCTACTCTTACTCCTGAGATGGTGTAACAGGTGATTATTTCAGCATTTTCAGCCTTAGGGCTGCAAGGTAACGGTTCATTTCCATCCTTATTGTGGCTTGTTGATTCGGGTGTGTGTAATCACATGACTAGTTCTTTTGATACACTTAGCAATGTTCGGACTTATAATGGCTCGTCGCACATTCAGATTGCTTATGGTAGTCAGTTTCCTATTCATGCTATTGGAAATGTTAATTCCAAAATTAGAGATGTTTTTGTATCTCCTGAGCTTTCCACTAGTCTTATATTAGTAGGTCAGTTGGTTGATAACAACTGTGATGTTCATTTTTCTCGTGATAGTTGTCTTGTGCAGGATCAGGTGTCGGGGAAGATACTTGCGAAGGGGCCTAAAGTTGGACGTTTATTTCCTTTGCATTTTTCCATTCCCGTTGTTCTTTCATTTTCTTGTGTAATACTATAAACAATAAGGGTGAAGTATGACACAAACGGTTGGGTCATCCTAACTCTGTTTTTTTATCTCATTTAATAAACTCTGGTTTGTTGGGCAATAAAGATCAATTTTCTTCTCATCTCTCTTCTGATTGCTCCACACGCAAATTAGCTAAAAGTAAGTCTCTTTCTTTTCCCTCTCATGGTAGTCATGCTGAAAGTTGTTTCGACTTGATTCATAGTGATGTGTGGGGAATTTCTCTTGTTATCTCACATGCGAATTATAAATACTTTGTTACTTTCATTGATGATTACACCAAGTATATTTGGATTTATTTTCTTCATTCTATATCTGAGGTATTTTCTGTTTTCCAACAATTCATCACCTATATTGAGACTCAATTTTCTTCCAGAATCAAAATTCTAAGGTCTAATTCCGGTGGTGAATGTCTCGTGAGTTTCATGATTTTCTCCAACAAAAAGACATTGCTTCTCAACGGTCTTGTCCTTATACACCTCAGCAAAATAGTGTCGCTGAATGTAAAAATAGACATTTGTTGGATATTGTTCGTACTTTATTGCTCCACTCATCTGTTCCACCTAAATTTTGGGTCGAAGCATTATCAACAGTAGTTTATTTAATTAATTGATTGTCGTCCAGTGTCTTGAATTTCGAAACTCCTTACTTTCGTCTTTATCATCAGCATCCTTGTTATCTTGATATGCATACTTTTGGTTATGTTTGTTTTGTTCATTTGTCATCCCATGAAACGTCATAAGTTCTCTGCTCAATCTGTTAAGTGCATTTTTATGGGTTATAGTGTTTCACATGAAGGCTATATTTGCTATGACCCATGCACTGATAGATTTTGCATTTCCTGTCATGTTGTCTTCTTTGAAAATCAGTTGTTCTTTTCTTCTCATGTTGAGCCTTTGCCTAAGATGCATGTTTTACCGCATTTTGATGACTTGACTCCTTCTCCTGACCGATTCAAACGTGGACTTGTATATGAACGACAACGACCCACTTTGCCCCTTCCTGAGCCTGATCCGCCATCTGAGCCTGCTCAGACTGTATCTTCTACAGGTGAGCTGGACAACCCCACAGTTCCTCAATGTTCAACCAAAGTGTCTCGTCCACCGGGAGATCGGTATGGTTTCTCGCATACCTCTCTTCATGTTGTCTTCCATTCCCATTCCGTCAAGTTATTCCAAGGCGGCTAAACATGACTATTGGCGTGAGGCGATGGCCGAAGAGCTTTCGGCTCTTCAGGATAATCGTACACGGGATGTTGTCCCTTGTCCTCCTAAGGTTAAAGTCATTGGTTGCAAATGAGTTTATTCTATCAAGTAGCGTTCTGACGGGACTCTGGATTGGTATAAGGCACGGTTGTTTGCACTTGGCAATAGGCAAGAGTATGGGGTGGACTATGAGGAGACTTTTGCTCCAGTTGCTGAGATGACTACGGTGTGGACTGTCCTTTCTGTTGCTGCATCCCAAGGTTGGCCTCTTCATCAAATGGAAGTAAAAAATCCATTTTCTTCATGGTAATCTCAAAGACGAGATATACATGACCATTCCACCTGGTTTGTCATCCTCTTCTTCCTTGGATGTCTGTAAGTTGAGACGCTCTCATTATATGGGCTGAAACAAGCTCCCCGAGCATGGTTTGATAAATTCCGATCCACCTTGCTTCAGTTTTCTTTTAAGCAGAGTCAATATGACTCTTCTCTATTTCTCTGCAAGACATCTACTGGCATTGTTCTTCTTCTGGTTTATGTTGATGACATTGTTATTACTGCGACAGATTTCGCCTTGATCACCCGACTGCAGTAGCATCTTCAAGCCTCATTTCATATGAAGGATCTTGATCCTCTTATGTACTTCTTGGGGTTGGAAGTTCATACTGATCCATCCGGAATATTTTTGAATCAGCATAAACACTCCGGATTTGATTGCTTTGGCTGGCCTTCAAGATACTTCTTCTGTGGATACTCCTCTAGAAGTAAACATGAAGTATTGTCGGGAGGAGGGTGATCTCCTTTCCGACCCTACTATGTATCAACAGTTAGTGGGTAGCTTGAACTATTTGACTATTACTCGACCTGATATTTCATTTGCTATCCATTGGTTTCGTTAGTTCATGCAGGCTCCATGTCATCTACATTTAGCTGTTGTTCGTCTTATTATTCGATATCTTTGAGGATCTCCAAGCCGTGGCCTACTCTTCCCAACTAGGACTTCTCTTCGCCTTATGGCTTACAATGATGCTGATTGGGTAGGATGTCCTGATACGCGACGATCTGTTACGGGTTGGTGCATGTTTCTTGGTGACTCTTTGATATCTTGGAAGAGTAAGAAACAAGATCGTGTTTCCAAATCTTCCACCGAATCTGAATACCGTGCGATGTCTGCTGCTTGTTATGAGATTCTATGGCTTCGTGGCCTTCTTGCTAAGCTTGGTTGTGTTCAGTCCGATCCTACTCCTCTCCATGCTGACAACACTAGTGCCATTCAGATTGCCGCAAATCCCGTTTTTCATGAATGTACAAAACACATCAAAATGGGACTGTCATTCCATTCGGGAAGTCTTGGACACTCGTATCATTTCTCTTCCTCATGTTTCTATTGACCTCCAGATCACTGATGTGTTTACAAAGGCCATGACACGACAACATCATCAGTTTCTTGTGGGCAAATTGATGCTTCTTGACCCACCAGCATCAATTTGAGGGGGATGACAGCAAGACCTTCCTTATTTAGCTTTCCTAATTGACAGCAAAACCTTTCTTATTTAGCTTTCCTAATCTGTATGTATATACTTCCTTACTTAGATAGATCATGTTCCTTATTTAGACAGATTATGTAAATAGTCCTAGTTTCCTTTTGTAGACAGATTTGATTGCTGTAAATTTGGCTTGATTCTAGCCTTGTATCACGCACACTTGTGACTATATAATGAGAGGAAATCCTCACAAAGGAGGCATTCAATCCAATTTGACATAGATTTCATTCCTGATTCTCAAAGCAGTTTTTGCCAAAACAAATTTTGTGGGTAAACAACTTTAGGTAGGCTTGTCACAAAGATTTGTCAAGCTCAGAATTCTCGGTCTTGCTCAGTCACCTAGAAAGGTAAAACTCAATCAGCTCATCTCATTGACAGTTGAACCCATTGGCTCATGCCTGATACCAGTGAGTTTAGCTTTGATAAAACAGAATTTGTGGCACTTACTGCCACAGTTTCGATGGAGAGAAATTTGCAGAAAGAAAACTGATTCCCCTAGTTTCATAGTGAGGAGACGACTTTCCCTAACAGGCAACACCCTATCCAGTACACAACTAGCCTTTTGCCTAACACCTAATATGAAATAATATTAAAAAAGAAAAGAAAAAGAGAGCTACTACGAACCTGCTTGCCTCTATCAGAGGTAGATGATCATTGTAAGGCTTCTCTATCACATTCTTCACCTGCAATCCCACAAAAATGATCACATTTTTTCCTTATTTTTTTCTGTTTTCAATTCTTTTTAGAGGTCAGAAAAAGAATAGACTTCATAGCTGGAACAAATGCGAACTGTGACTGAACTTCCTAAGAATTTTTTTAGAAACATTTCAAGTCAGACCATAACAACTGAGGGTCAAAACTTTGCCTCAGTTGTTTAGAAAAATTCAAACCAGTCAGTCATAATATTTATCATCAGCAATAACAATCTCCCAAGTAGGATTTGCATGGAAAGTTTTTGTGGTGTACCGCATAACAATTACTTTGTAAACTTATTACATGGTTGAGGCTAAAACAGAAAATGCATTGAATCTAGAATTTGATAACTGTATGAACATCACCATGAAGAAATGATTGCATTTTAGAACTTTTTTTGCAGCTATTGCAGGATGATTATAATATTTAGAATTTCCTTTCAGAAATTACGACAAATATTGGTCAAGCACATCAAGTAAGAAACAATGCTAAGTAACTATGACATGATTTGTATTTGGTTTATCTGATGGTTTAAAAACCATTAGAAAAATAATTGTAAAAAAACTAGTTCAAAATCAATGAGAATGAATGTAATGTAAGTGTGGATATAACCGAACTCTTACTTTTGATAATAACTCTTGGCTCTCAGGAGGTTGCCTTTTTAAACTTTGAGGCAAAATCACTGTAAGCAGCTCTGGTTTCTCAGCCCTTAAAGCACCTCTAATGACAGCTGCATTAGTTCCAGATGCTCCAGATGTAAAAATGTGATTTTTCTGCAAGAAGTTATGCAGCAAGTCAGAAATAGCAAAAGTGAGGCAGCAAATAAGGAACATAATAAACATCTGATGTGCTCAATGAGTGCCCACAATGCCACACACAAGATACACCAAGTTCAAATTACAGCATCTTACAGTTATAACCATAGCATAGCTAAGAATCTCGATAAGTTCTTGATGCATGAAACCCATATTCCGTGTTCCAAAAAAGCCAATAGCTCTAGGCCCTTGCTGTTGAATGGCCAATAACTCCTGCATAAAAAGAAAAAAACAAAAGGCTTGTCAAAAAGGAAAAACCAAAAAGAATAGACAAAGAACTAAATGTGGAAAAAAAATTCTTGGTATCTGACAAATTGGCACATAGGAGAAAACTAGGTGTGGTTGCTAAATGTGTGTGTACATAAGGGAGAGAGAGAGATGGTTCGGAGAATGCAACTGTGCTAGTGGTGCACGAGGTTGAGACGCAGCCAGCAGGTATGGAACCATAAACCAAACATATATGGACACATGTAAGGTATGTATAACAAAGGGCAAAGTTACATATTTGGGGCAGCCTTGGACACTTTCAAAGTCCTGAATCCACCTCATTGTCCATCTGAATAACCCTTTATTTTTGTTTTTTGTTTTTGTGGGGAGGGGGGTGAAGCAGCTTCAATTTTTCAACCAGTCACATTGTCATCCTTTCGTAGTTAAACAACACCCACTGCCCCCCAAAAAAAGGAAAGGAAAGGAAAATAAATAACAGAATTCATTAACCGAAGTACCATTTTCAAACACAATAATTACATACCTGTAGATAGTCTACATCTGGCACAGGGTTAAACTCTGATACCAGAACTGTCCCTGATCCTTCTACAATAGATTGAGCTTGTGTTGGAATTTGATTGCCAACCTCTTCATCTGAGCCAAACCTGCTAATCACGTTCTCCTCTTCATATTCCCAATTTTCCATGCCTTGATCCCTTCTCATATGTCCACAAAGCCACTATAACAGTAAATAAAAACAGAGCCCCTGGTAGTAAATCATTAGCGAAAACCAACTGCCCACAAGAGTGGTGATCATACAAGTTCAAGCCAAAATGAGCTTTGATTCATGTTGATAGTGGAGTGATAGTCTTACAGTGCAATTTCCATCTATCAAACCTGATCATTTCGAGACCAAGGAAGTTTAACGGGAGCCTAATTCTTCCCCGCATGTGATTATGCATGGTAACAAAGACATAATCACATCTCAAAAAGGTAAAGTAAGCAAAGCCTTATATTCTGACTGTTAGATAGAGTTCGTATGAAACCAAAAAAGCAACTTTGAACATTGCAGATGTAGAGGATTATTGAAGTTCCATAAATGTGGATACATTATTATTTAAGTTCCATATATATGGATACATTAAGGTCTATGACGTGGCACTTGGCAGGTTTGAACAGGCAAATAAATCTACCAGGTGGGGTTGTCTCTGATTGAATAAGCTATGAACTTACAACAACAATTTTAAATCTGGGGATCCACTTAGTTCACAATGCTTTCTAGAATAAGTGTAAGATGGCATTAAACCAAAAAACTGAGCAAATTAATGGGATTTACACTTTCCAAAACATGAAACTAAAATGTAAATAGATCACAAAGAACCCCATTACTGCATCTTTATGTCCACTCAGGAACCCTTCAATCACTCAACAAACAAGACCCATTTTAAAATCTTCGTCGTAAATTAACATATGTAAAGCTAATTGCAAATGGTAGAGACAGAGAGACAGACAGAGGGAATGCGACCAATGAATGGAGACCCATTATAGCCTATGCATTTAAACAGAAGCTAAGGATAAGAAACTTCCCCAAGCTAACAAATTTACAAACTTCTGCATCTAAAACATCTCAATCAAAAAATCCCAACTCTTAAATTCACCTAAACGCACGCGCGCGCGCACAGAGAGAGAGCGAGAGAGAGAGAGATACCGTTGGTCTGGAGAGAGAACGTCTGTGTTGTCGAATACATCTGCGGTGAGAACGAGTAAACGATGAAGTTGAAGGGGAACAGAGAGAATAGAGACTGAAATTGGGGCTTCCAAAACGGAGGGTTTTCAGGGATTTGCAAGGAAAATCTGTTGAAGAAGAAGTGGAGGAGGGAGAAGAGAAAGAAGTGGTGGTGGTGGTCAGAGGCAACAGCAGCCTCAAAGGTAAGGGTGTAGTCATTCTTTCAGGTTGTCGGTTCCCAACTCAAAAACTTCTAATTTCTTTCTTTTCTTGGGCGGCTTTCTTTCTCCTCCTTTCTTCCTGAATCCTTCTTTCCGAACACCCTTTCAAGGAAGCTAAAAGGAAAATCACACAGAAAATCAGGATTTTTTCTTTAATGCGGCATTGGGATATAATATAGCCCGTCCGAGATGTGAAAGGTTTCAAAGGAATTTCAGAAAAATGGGTTTCGCTTTTTCATATGCCCTTTTTGTTATTTTATTTTTGACTGCTAAAAGCCAAAAGGTAACTCAGGATGCTTTCTAGTTAGCTTTGAATCTTTACCCTTCAAAAGTTTCTCAAAAAAAATTGAACGAAAAGGAATATTAATTATTACCACGTGATAAATAAACACAAACTTTTAAGCCGAAGGAAAATAATTTAAATGAATTGAAATACCCTATGATAAGCTAATAAAATTTGTAGTCTCGTTTATTTTTATAAATAAAATAAAATAAGATAAAAATTAAAAATTAAATAAAATATTATTAAAATATATTATTTTAATATTATTTTTATTGTGAAATTAAAAAAAATTAAATTATTTATTTTATTTTATATAAAAATTTAATAAAATTATAATGATTTGATAAAATAAAATGAAAATAATTGTAAAAACAAAGGAGTAAACCTTCACGTAGCGGCCAAGATTTTCAATCTAATGTTGCTCATTATTTTGATATTGTTTAGTGTACATCAACCCTTTGTTCAATGTAAAGCATATGGCAATAGATGTTCTCCTTTTATTATATATGATTTTATTAATTTAACTTTCTGTAGACTGCATAGCTTACTGTACAAAAACTGATAGCCTTTACAATTTGTTGCAGAAATGATGGTACGTATTTGATTGCTGTTGGCTTTTTGTTCCATCTTTTGGGTAAACGATTCCAACAACGTGCTGTTTCAAGTTTGTTTTTATTTATTTATTTGAAGATCTTCAAATAATGAAACATTCTATTTTGTAGTTTTGCTTTATTTAATATGAGTAGGAAGCCAATTCTTCTGCCTCTTAATTTGTTCGAGCTCAGGCTGTTCAAAACATATATATAAATATATATATATATATATATGAGTAATGTTATATTCAGTTGTAAAGTGCGCAAACATCATGTAGTCACTTTAAAAAAAAATATGATTTATTATTAAAAAATTAATTTTTTTTTTTATATGAGTCTTATACACTCACGACATATATATATATATATATTCAATTTTCTTGGCAGGCTGTTTCTGATAATTATTTTGTAGAACGCAGTTGAAGGACAAAAAACTCTAAAGAGATTGGGTATGTGCTGGCAGAATGCGATACCAGCTTGGGCATTTCGTATTCATTTGCTTTGCTGTGAGGTCCCAGGAGCAATGTTTTTTAGTTTGGATTCTCACACATGACAGTTGGTTGACATTTGACTAGATTTGACATCATTAGTACTTCAGCATCCTAGATATTAATACTGTTATCTAACATTGGCCGGTGGTGGACGACAACGAACACCTTTCACTTTTCTTTCTCAAATGCACGGGACGGTACAGAAGATAGAATCTCATAAGATTACAAGGCCACCACAGTTCGTCTTTCTCTGCAGAATTGAGAATAATACATAAAAAGAAAACAGTAGCAACATCGATTAATTCCTATGAAGTTATGTTATTCAAAGCTGGGCACGCGCTTGACAACATCATGGCCTTGGCTCTTTAGACAACCGGTTTCAATTATCAAGCTCAATGAATGAAGGATAAAAAAGATGTATAAGAAGAGAGGATCCATGAAGGTTTATTGCTAAATCACCAGTCTTGGATATCCCTAAAGAATTCTATTTGCAGTCCCAAGTGAGAGACTACGTATACAGTCCCATTGATGAATAAGGATAAAAAGGAAAAAAAAATCATTTTAAAAATTATATTATTGTAATTTTAAATTTTTTTTAAACATAACTGTATGAACTTGCATGAATAGTCTCAAAATGGAGACTGTATGTAGACTAACTCCATGCTAAATAGTGCTGCATGCGAGAGAGGAACCTTATAAGGCACACTCTACTCTGTTTTTCACTTCGACTAGGCTGACATCCGGAGCAATGTTCTTAACCAAAACAGAGTGCAAATATTATGAACTCTTGATTGCTGATGAAGCTTTACAAACATGCCCACACATAATGCTGCAAAATGGATATTTTCGGAAGGGAGAAAATTAGCAATGAACATCATTCAAACAGGAGATGGCCTTTCTCATGTGGTTAAGATTCTCCTATCTCTGGGTTTCGTGATGACTACTAAAAATATGATTTTAGAAGACGAAACAACCAATAGATGTTCATTATGTAGCAATCAGCATCATTACAACGGCAGTGTGCCAATACTGCACTACAGTATAGAAGAACATCTAATGTATCAGAAAGGAAAACAAAACTTCTTTACCATGCAGACGTATTAAGAAAGGGAAAGAGGCCACAAGAGACAGTCATATGTCCCATCTCTTTTTGACCCGAAGCATTAAGGCTGAAGCTTTGATGTCATCTTGCGGCACCTGAAGCATGAATTGCACTTTCATCTTCAGTGGAGCTGTCTTTGATTTACCACCTTCATCTCCAACCTGAAACCAGATCATTATGAGGCCATGAAAAAAGTGAGGTACAATTTCCAAGGAAAAATTAAGAATTTCCAGCAAATTTAAACAATTAATCCATGGCTGCAGAATTGATACGCACTTTGTTTCTAGTTACTTCCTATGCATTCCCAAAACTCTGCTTTGATAGCTTTTAGTGATGGATACAGTAAGAGTGTTGAAAGCTGCCTACTTTGTTATAAGCCAGTGCCTTAACCAAAGAAAAGACAGTTTTGATAGAATGCTAGAGCTTTACATCAGAATTGATAGATACGTTACTGATGTCTTTTGATCATTTGAGTATCTTTTTTCGATAGGTTCATTTGAGTATCTTTATGAGCACCCAAAGAAAAGACAGTCTCAACCAACCATGAAGCTTTCTTTTTATGGGTACTTAAATAACCCAATGATCAAAAAACATCAGAAAAATATCTGCGAGTCCAAAATCCCAACAGTATGTCTGGAGGGAGAGGAGGGAAGGTGAAATCCATCTTTTTGAGAGGAAAGAAATATAGAGGGATCTCCACCTCCTCCATCCCACCCATTTACCAGTGCTTGTACTGAACATAGTGTAATAGTGACTATTGAGGTTATGTCCTAACAAAAGAAGGCACAAGATTATATTAGACCCATTCTCTGAAAGGTTGAAAACCTCCCCTTCTCCCTCCAGCTGAAACCTTCCACCCCTCAACAGTATCTCGACAGAGGAAGGGAGAAGCCTACTCTCCTCTCTAGAACCAATCCCCTCTCCTTGCTTTTTTCCCCCTTTTTTTTGCGTAGTTTTCTCTTTCCTTTTTGTAGTTCCCTTCTGCTGCTCCTGTCCAATCTCCACTCTGTTTTCTCCTTCATTCCCTCCCCCCCTCCTCCCTTCATCTTTCTCCTCCTTCCTCTCGATTGCCTTTTCTCTTCTTATTCTCTGATTTTCCCCATTTTGGTCCACAATTTAGAGGCTAGATATACGATGGCCCACCCACCAATAGCCTACATACACCCCATCATCAGCTCTGCCACTGCTTATCATTTCCATGCCACTCACCACCCATTCTGCCAATGCATGACCGTCACATGCTGCCCTTCCTAAGCCTCTTTCAACCTCTATTTTGAATGCCAGCCTATTTTGGCTGATCACATGCTTGTCTACTGACCTTGTTTTTTTTGTTCCATTTCTCTTTTTCTTTTCTTATTTTCCTCCTTTTTATGAAACTTTAAAACTCAGATCCGCAACCAACTGCCACCCACGTGCTTTGCTGAAAGTCTCCTTGTGTCCGGTCCACCAATTCCACCATTCGGATTCATCTTTTGGCCGCTGTGAAAGTCACCGGCACAGGTGGTTCCCACGTGCCACCATGCTCTACTCCAGGTCTTTTGTGTTTCCTTTTTTCATGAGCTCCATGCTCTTAGCTGCAATGTGGGACTGGATTTCCAACAGCTCCTCAGTTTGGTCTTCTACTGAGTGTACTTTTCAGTAGTCCAACTCTGAACTATCTCAAAAATTTGGTGGTGATTTCTTCTAGGCATTAGGCCAAGAAACATGAGACTGGTACAACAAGCCATTTCCAGATTTATCCATTTTTATTTCTTTGCTGTGTTATAAGGATTGGGTGTTTGTTGGGGTTCCCTCTCACACCTTTTGTACTTGTTATTTTAATTAATTCCTTCCAATAGAGAAAAAAAAATCACTTACCCAAAGAGAAGCCCAACCAAGGCGCACCTCTGAATCATAACCAGCTTTAAACTTGAAGTCCTTGCCATATGTGTGCTTGTACACCGCACTCCAGAAGTTGGAATCAAAATTGTAAAAGTAGCTGGCCATTTATCAGAATCAATAACAATTTTTACAATCAAGCTGGAAATATTTGGATGAAGTAGAAAAAAATGAAGTCCAATGAACAATAGAGTAAAAAACCTGCATTCTCCAATACCCTAAAAGATTTTGTATTTCTAACTTGTAGTGGACAGTTGCCATATATGGGCAATTCCTTGATGGGCTCTGGGGGCTAGAGACTATTGGAGATTTTGAGAGTTATCAACCCCTTTATGAGATGCATACTTACTAAAATTAGAATATGAAGATTTTTTACTGTATTCCAACATAAGCATCATCTTATCAGCTTGATCGCTAGTATATTAGTAAGATGTTTTTTGTATCCAGGTATATAATAGTGCACCTAGTGTGAGGATTCAGTTACAACGGATAAAATTAAACTAGAAGAGTACTTATCTAGCTGTTAATGAGACCAAAGGCATGAGCCACAGAAGGAAACATTTTCAGTAACTCGATGAGAGAGAGAGAGAGAGAGAGAGAGAGAGAGTCTAAGTTCTAACCTCAATTTGTCTGAAGGACCAAACTGACGCTTGAATGCAAATGAAAATGCATTTGAAGGTAATGAAATGCTTGGGATAAATGACATTTCCTCATCCTGCAGTACGTTCAAAAGTTCAATAACATAGTCCAAAAAATGGAAACAAAGAAAGGATGGAAAAATAAACAGAGACCTAAATTCAAACAACTGCTCCATTATTCAGAAGAGACTTAGAATATCACACTTCTAACCACCAGGCACTTGTATCACACGGAATTTGGAAATAAGGTCAAATGAATTAAATGAAATGCAAACCTTGTAGGAGTATCTTAGTTTCAAATCTTCATCCCTGAATTGAGCCGTGCAGACTCCATTCAGAATTTGGCTTTTTAGAATCCCATTTATGGACAATGTTCTTTTTACTTCCTCATCTTCTCTTTCCTCAACCGATACTTCACCGAGGGGAAATTTAAGAGTTGCTCTTGGCTGTAGAATTACGAAGGTAATCAACGCCCCCACAGCACCAACACTTACATGGCTAAAATGAGAAGAGACCGCAAGTTTTGCTAAGGATCATACTCACCATAGCAACAACTGGAATTAGAGATGACAATTCCAATGCATAGCCGGGATCAGCAAGGTTTGCAACCATTGAAAGCTCTCCTTGTTGTGCCTGTGTACGACATGTTTAAAAAATATCACAAAATTCTGAAATGGTTTACATAAATTACAGAATCCTAGAAAAACGAACCAAATTTGGCCGAAGAAGCATTACATGGAACAACAGTAATAAATATCACGCCTAAATTTCTCTAATATAAAATATGAAAAATCCTCACAAAAAGGAAAAACCAAGGTTCAAACTTTAAAGCCCGAGGACATCACATTCGCGTTACATATGCAGAAGCTCTTAAAAATGAACAATAATTTTCAATTAAATCATAACCAGATCCCTAGCACGTAGAACAGTAGGAAAGAAATAGAAATCTCCACATTTTCAATAAATATGAATGGTCGGAGTCTAAAACAAACCTTAGACACTCCAAACTTCAATTGCGAGAAGAATTGAATCTTAAAACTTAAAAAAACAAAAAAACAAAATACAGATCACAAAACCACACAATAAAGACTTTACCATCTCGGGAAAGATAGTAGAGTCAAGTAAAACCCAACCAAGCAACAAACTTTTTAAGAGTTTCATCTCAATGACTCAAAAAGAAACAAAACCCATCTCCCAAAACCACCCAACATTCCAGAAAACCAAAATCCATTTTGGGAGGAGGGAGTGTTTTTGGACCTTGACATCATGGGCAGCTCTGAGCTGCAACCTGGGGCCAACCTCGAGGGAGGCCTTGAGAAGGGCATTCTGGTCCTCGACATCGTAGTGGATGGAGAGGTGCTTGGAGATGAAGCTGACTTGAGGTTGGATTATATCACCATTAGTGTCGTTTTGGAATGAGAACTTGAGCTTGGCGAGGGTGTTGAGGAATTTGCAAGAGATCTTGTGGAAGAAAATGGAACTATCGCTATCAAACTCGGAGGTTACTCTTATGGGCGGCCTCTCAGGGAAGGAGAACGTGGGTTTGGTCGGCGGTGGTGGTGGAGGCGGTAGTGGTAGTGGCAGTGGTGGAGCTTGTTGGGCCATGTGGTTGTGGCTCGGAACAGTTGCTCTACTTATTTGTTTACTTTGTATCTGATAAATCACCTGTGAATCGGTGGAAATTGGAATCGGTGAGGAAGAGAGAGAGAGAGAGAGAGTGGGTGAGTTTGGAGTATATTACATTTTTATTTTTATTAATTTAGATGTTTTGTATGCTTTGCATGATTTTTTGTGGCGGAAATGTAGATAGAGAATGTATGACTCATTTGCTTTGCCTCGATAATTCAGATTTCATTCTCTTTCCAAATCAGATGCATATTTTCCAGAGAAAAATAAAATTTTCATCCAACATACTTAATATGGTTGACTACTCTGCTTACTTACCAGTTACCAATTTATATATTCTTAATTTATCTTAGTTCATTAATAATTATAAGAAAAATAGATTTTAAAATTGGAAAATTTATAACTGCGCTTTATTAGCACAACCAACTGAATTAATAGGCTGATTGTTGAGGTGTGTGTGTGGGGGAAACCCTGAGCTAATAGGCCAGTTGCCGTCTTTAATTGATGAGGCAAGCGGTATCAAATTTTAACAAGCCCCACTTGTACTCGTAGACGAACTTGTATTAGCTAAAACGGGGAAAAGATTAAATACCTTGCAAATTAATATCTTTTCTAACTCTATACTAGAATTGGGTGATCCAATTTACTGTGTGACATAGGCATTATAACATTATCCTAAAATGCAGATCGTATAAATATCCAAACACATCTTATCTTTCATGCATTGTAAGAGATCTCTTCAAGCTACTCAAAATACGGTCGCTGAAGTTAGGAAAACTTGAATCGATGTTTATGGAGCTTTTACAAAATATGGTCCTAACACCAACCAAAACCATATATGTTCCTATATTATAGTGGAGCACTTGAATTTGTTTTGAGTTCCACGATTAGGGACACTCAGAACTGGTTTTAACTTTTGAAAATCAGAATCCATGAGGTGAGGCTACAGAGAGACGGGCAAAGAGAGGTATATAATGAACAGTCAGTTCTATATTGTAATGTCATTTCTTCACTCACACTTACTAGTTACTACCTATACGGTATTGGTGACTCCCCCGCTATTTTCAACCCCTCTATACATTTTAAAAGAAAACAAAAGGAAAGGAAAAACGAAGACTATTTCGTGTCGTCGTCGTCGTCGTCGTCGTCGTCGTCTGTGCTGGATTAGATAAACAGACGGAAGCATTCAACTTATACTGCTCACTCGACCACCCACTTTCAGAGTACAATCTATAGAAAGCCCTTGTAAAACCCAACCATCAATGCACCAACGCCACGGGAGAAGACAGACAGTTCTCCTCCCAAGCATACACTTGCAGGCACAGATACTAGCAAATCCTGTTGAAAAACTATGTAGAATGCCAAGTAATCAAGCATTATTCACAGCAACTGGCTTTCCACGTCCCATTGCAAATCCTTTTGTGCCATCTGGCATTCGAGGCCCAGGAGGTTGCTTGGCTACAGTTGGTGTCTCAATATTGATTGTACTATTTGAAGGTGGAGTTCCCACATGATTTACACGATTGTTGACAGTATGGTGGTGGTATTGACCCCGCCCGCGTCCCTTGCCTCGACCACGGCTACGACCTCTCTTCTGCCCACCGTCCTTCTCATTGACGTGCTCCTCTCCCTAAACCAAATAATTGAGAAGAATAAAAAAATACTGTAATAACTAAAACTGTTTTCAGCTAATTCATTGGCACTTACTGTATGTTCATGCAAATGGACATCAGACTGTTGGTCATTGAACTCCAATTTTATCTGGTTTTGCTGCTGATCATCTGTAGAAGTATCATCTCCCTCAAAGTTCACTTCCCCATCATGCCCCTTTTTTCCTCGCACCGAAGAAGGTTTTGACTGGGAATGGAAAATTTTTTAAAAGAAGCATCAATGGACTATTTCGGGAATTGGATAAATTAAAATTAGCATAGACATCAAACAGGCTCTATCAAACTTAACCTAGAATTGCTTCCAACTAAAACAACTGCATCAGAAACTACAGGAACATACTCTAGATTTTGGGACCAACCAAGATTGCATATACAGTGTCGGATTTTCATGTTTTCATTCATACACATGCCCACACTCGGTCACTCCTCTTGTTCAATTCCTGGATCTTATTGTTTGAATTAAATCATACATTTATTCCAGAAGGTATTCAGGTTGAGAAGGAAATTCTTTTTGCCAATAAACTGGCTGGCTATTTTTTATTTGTTAACAATTACTTTTGTTTTAGTGTTTCATTATAATATTTATTTACTTATTTTCTACCTTTTGGAGTGTATTAGTGAATACACCATCACTGACTCAAACAAAGAATAAAGAAGAAATATAATTCAATATTGACACATACTGTGCGTCTATGCATTAAGCGGACCCTCAGGCCACTCCTCCAGTTCCCCTCATCATTTAGCTCTGCAACCTGCAAAAATAGGATTTAGACACGTGTATAACAAGCAAAGAGGAGATATTAATTTAACATATCAGAAAACAAGAATACTCACTGCTTTCTCAGCCAGCTCAACTGATTCATATTCCACAAAAGCATGCCACTACATATGAAACAAAAGGGTCAGGTATTACTTATTAGACTTTCACATTCAATTGATTATTGATTTAATAAAATTAAAATTGGAACTGCAGTAATGCTAAATTACTTCATCCAGTGTGCTATCTCAAAATCTTAACTTTAGATGATAGTCTATTGTAAATTAATTATAAAAAACAATGATAGTCTATCGTAAATTATCATAGGTTCCTCCAATGACTTCCATTCATTCAACACTAGTGATTGTGTATGGCAATTGGCAAGAGAAGACATTTCTAAAAGGGCCCGCTTGGATACTCAGAATATCTCTGTATGGCTATGAATAGAAGTGTTTTGAGTTAAGATGTTTTATTAGATTTTGGAAAATGAAAAAAAAAAAAATTGAATAAAAATATTATAAAGTTAAGAAATTGTTTGAATATAATTTTTTAATATAATTTTTGTTTTGAAAATTGAAAAAGTAGTTTTTTTTTTTTTAATATTTCGTTTGGAAGTTGGAAAAAGTTGTAATGATTAGGTAGTAATTAGATAAAAAAAATTGAAGATTTGGAATTGAAAAATGTTTTGTGTTTGAGTGATTTTTGGGAAGGAAATGTCTAAGAATACTTGAAAGCAGTTGTGTTGCCAAACGGACCCTAGTTACATTAGCATAACCAATGTACAATAACGTTGGGTTTTTCTATTTTTCTTACCTTTCTTTTTAAGGAACTTATAGAGACACACATAATCGTAGCTCCATCTACTTTCAAAGTCCACCATGTGGCGTGTTAGCAGCAATTACTAGGCTATATAGTGACTCCATGATATTTATATTTGGTAGGAAATGGTATCAATGTGGTCAAAGCCAAAAACAAATACAATTTCTGACAGAAAAACTGACCCCACTATAAGTTAATGAAGGAAATATTACAAACTTTTTTTTATTGGCACTGGGCATCCAGAAATAGCATCCCAACTAATCTCGGGGGTGCAAAGGCCCTCGGCAAGAAGTTTTCTGCAAGTGCACATCGGGTAATTTAAGGAAAAAGTCCCTCAGTCCGATGACCCATTGTGATACCCCATATGATAGGGATAATGGTAGGTGGTGAAATTGTTTGGGAATAAAAAGTTATTACTGTTTATAAGGTTCCAATAGAGTTCTAATTGTATCATTGACTAGTCCTTTTGGAGTATTAGCCATGTGATTTGGGCCTTCTATTAGAGTGTTACAAATAGTATCAGAGCCAGGTTATTGTGATACTCATATGATAAGGATAAGTGTAGGTGGTGAATAGGATCCCACATTGTTTGGGAATAAAAAATTATTGCTCTTTATAAGGTTCCAATGAGACTCCAATTGTATTATTGACTAGTCCTTTTGGAGTATAGGTCATGTGGTTAGGGCCTTCCATTGGGACGTTACAAATGGTATCAAAGTCTATCCCAACAAAAAATGTGAGACTTAAACCGTGACACCTATAACAAATAGGCCCGACGAGGACGTCGAGAATTTAAGGGGGGGAGATTGTGATATCCCATATGATAAGGATAATCGTAGGTGGTGAATGAGATCTCACATTGTTTGAGAATGAAAAGTTCTTGCTTTTTATAAGGTTCCAATGGGGCTCCAATTGTATCATTAACTAATATTTTTGAAGTAGGCCATGTGGTTAGGACCTTCTGTTGGGGTGTTGCACCCCTAGAGATTGTTTGCACCCAAGGGGATTCGAACCTTAGACCTGGAGGGAGCATACCCCCAAGCCCAAGGCCTTTACCACTTGAGTCAACCCCTAAGGAGTAGGAAATATTACAAACTTAACAAAAGAACCACCAAAAATAACTTTCTCAAAAGTGTGTCCGCTTGCATGCTTACCTTGTTAGTGAAATGCATACTATCAGATTTTCCTGATCTGGGTGCAGAAGAAGCTCCGCCATTGGAGGTTTGAGGCTGACAGGTGCGAATTGTCTTCACACTACCAAAGGAAAAGTCAACACATTCTAATTTTACTACTGATGAAGATTTTCCACAAGCAAGGGATTGGATTTAACATTTTTCTAGTAGAAGTGTTATTGGTACCTTCCCACAGCTGAGAAAACCTTCATTAGGTTTTGGTGGCAATGATCTTCAGGCAAGTTTTCAGCAACAACTATGCGAGACTGACAATGAAAATGAGTATTAGATAATAATAATAATAATAATAATAAGTGACAACAAAGCTCAGTTCTTGGGAACTTTAAGATCTAGCATCAAAATATACATGTAATGCATTACATGCAAGTTTTAGAAAACATGTAACTTTGCAGCAAATAGACACGTAATGCATTTCATGCAAGTTTTAGAAAACAATCATTCAGAAAATGCTTGCCTTAAAGGGAATAGAAGAATATCATGACAAAGAAGCCAGCCATCTTTAATGACAAAAAGTAAGTTCATTTTTTGATGACGGGGAACTCCGGAGACCGTGCAAATGCAACATATCTTTGCCCGGTTAAACCCCAACAAAAAGTAAAATCATATGAAACAACATAGAGAATATAACCAACTTGCAACTCCTCCATATCCAACTCAGTCAAGGAATGCTGGCGTTTAACTTTCTTTCCATCATCACTAACTACCTGCAGAGCATGAGGAAAATATTAGAAAAGAGAGTGATATGCAGCATAAATAAAAGTGAAGTATGTGAAGCAAGAGTGTACAGATAAAAGTGAAATATATGAAGCAAGAGTGTACGGAGAAACTCACAAGCTTCGATGAGTTCCGCAAAACAGTCGCCAGCTGGGAATGACTACTTATGAGAGCCTTGATCTTCTTGAAAGATGCAACAACAGATATAGGCACTATATATAGAGAGAGATTACTAGAAGGAATTTAAAATGGTTGGTCGACTTCCAAAACAACAAAAGTTAAGCAAACTTCATATAGATTAATACCCCGTAACAGTAACTTCACCAGAAACAGGAGAATTAAAAATGTGAACATGATTTTGAGGGTATTGGCGTTTGCAACTTGCAAGACTATTAAGACGCAGCACTTGCTATTGAGCAGGTATTATGGAAGAAATCATTTGTGCCGTAGAAAGCAGAGCAAGTGTACAACGGGGTTTGAAACAAACGATTCCAACTCTATGATAGACAACTAAAACTAAAATAAAGTAACAAGGACATTACCAAATCCTTCAGGATCTTTGTTAATGAACCTCATCAAATGGTCAGTTGTAGCCAAGTTTAGATCACTGAAATAATACTCCACCTACAGATTGATGTCATACAGAAAGATCAAAAGGCAAGACTCGAACCAAGGTGATAGAAAATATATGTAGCATTTCAACTATTTAAATTATATACCAGAGTGTCACCAAAAACTGAGATAGAAATTGCACTTTCAAGGAAGTTTTAAGCAATTCCATTCAAATATACCAACCATGCAGTATTACTTTTTATCCATCAAAAAACGAACAGAATTAAAACAAGATAATGTACCGAAAAACAATCGAAAATGACAAACAGCAAAAGAACTAAAAATAGAATTAAAAAGCATTTCGAAGTTGGTTCTGAATCCTCTGAGCAGTGAAGCTTCACGTCACCTGATTCAAGATCTTCTGAGTAGAGTCCTCAGAGAGCTTACTTTTCGAGGACGAAGTGGGACCGTGATCCGACACGATCTGAGCTTGGTGGTGTTGGACTGCCACATCTTGCTCTCCGCCAAAGATACAGCCGCCGGCATAGTACTGATGATGAGGATGCGGATGGTAATGAACCGGAACGTGGTGAGGAGAATGGTGGTGATGAACGGGGATCACGTGGCCGTGAATCGGTACATGAAACGGCGGCGGGGTAGGAGGAGGAGGAGGAGGGGGAGGAGGAGGGACAAGGATACGGGGGGGTTGAGTGGAAGGCAGAGTGATGGGGACGAACTCGGGGGCCTGGGCGTTGAGTCGGCTGAAGGAAACGTTACGGGTCAGAGATGGATCGGAGTGAGACGGAGAGGATAGGGAAGAATCAGGGACTGCAGGTTCCATGTTGTTAGAATCCGGGTTCAGAAGTAGTTGAGCCATCTAATCAATTTTTCATTCTTTTACTGCTCGCTAGGGTTTGTGCTGCGGGGAAAAAGAAGTCTTGACCGTGGAGAGAACCCGAGCATGAATGTATATAGTAGAGCCTGGGTTTCTTCTCTCTCTAGCGGAAATCAAATGTGTGGGGAGATGGGGGTGGTGGACTATATATAGACAGGTAGAGTTGAGCTCCATTGATTCGACGGAAAGCTGAGGCGGGGCCTACCTAGTCCGACTGGACAGCGGACAGTCGAGGCCCGAGGCCTGGGAGGGTGGGAGAGAGGGATAAGGAGAGTGCGGTTACTGAATAATCCTATGACTATGTCTGCTGGACTTGTTAATGGATCTTATATTATAATTGTATCTATATATATATATATTTTTTTTCATGCGATAAATATCTGATATTCCTAATAACATATTCTTAAAAATATAATTGTCAAAAACAAAGTAACATATGAAAATTTACTTTTTTTTTTTTTTTAATTGTATAATTTACTTGGCCAATACTAGGAATCCGATTTGGGCAACTGTTTTTTTTTGCCCGATTAAGCATTTTAATTTTTTTTATTTAATAATTAAAAAATATTGGTTAATATTATTGTGAATTTTTTTATTTTTTAAAAAATATTAAAAAATTGATGTAAAAAAAATCAAAAATTTTCTTAATCACTAAGAATAAAAAAACACTAAAAAAAATTAAAATGCCCAATTGGGCAAAAAAAAAAGGGAGCCGCAATCAGGCTCACTAGCATTTTTCAATTTACTCTGTTATTAATTATTAGGAAAAAGTTATAGAAAATATCTACACAACTTCCTATTATTCACATAATTTTCACACACTATATATTTTTTAATTTTTATTATTTTTTTTATTTTATCAAATATTTAATATATGAATAATGAATAGAAGAATTGAATTAGTTTAAAAAATATTAAAAAAATAAAATAAAATATTAAAAAATTTAAAAATTTACAAAAAATATAATATGTGGAGGTTGAAGGATTGTGTAGCCTCAAAGTTACACCAACCGTTTCAACATCCCGCTTGACGTGGCAACCCATGGAGTATGATTTAAGAGTCATGCTACAGTCCCCACTAGAGGCTCCCGCTGGGGTGTAGTATTGTTTTACATGTATTTTTTTACGTTATTTTTTATATAAATTTTTTAATATTTTTTAAACAAATAATAAATTTAGAACATCATTAAGAAAATAGTTTCTTAATCAGAAAGTAAAAAAAAAAATCATTAAAAAATACTTCCTTAATCACGGAGTAAAATAAAAAATAATAAAAAATATTTTTTTTATGATTTTTTATTTTACTTCGTGATTAAGGAAGTATTTTTTAATGATATTATAATTTCTTTTTATTTTTTTAAATATTTAAAATTATTAAAAAAATTTATATAAAAAAAAAACTTTAAAAAACACATAAAAATATACTTGCTAGACCCCAGCAAGAGTCCCCCAGCTAGAGATCTAGCATTTTCCATGATTTAATAGATTAAAAAATTTCTCCTTTCTTCAACCTCCCTTATGAAAAAGTGAGGAAGCCTCTCTGAAGTCTGAAGAAGCTGAAAACATAGATTTTCCCTCTCTTCCGTCGAATTTCATCTCCTTCATGATGAAGATTTGCTCTCCCTTGTTTCCATCCAAGCCTCCCTCTATCTCGAAAATGTAGTTTTTCCCTCTTCCTTGTTTCCATCGAATTTCATCTTCTTCACAATGAAAATATGATCTCCCTTGTTTTTGTACAAGCCTCCCTCTTTCTCGAAAACGTAATTTTTTCCCTCTCCTTGTTTCTGAGAGTTGGGTGGGACATGGACTGAGGCGAGGTGAAGAGAGGCTATGGCTTGGTGGTGGATCCGACGTGTATGGTGGTTGCTACCGTGACTATTGTGAAGAGCCATTGAACATACCCGTGAGAAGGATGAAGCTATGATGGTTGGTTGTCGTTAGGTAGCTAGGTGACTACTCCGAGTTACTCCATGATTTTTTTTTTTCTCACAATGTTGTGGAGGAGCTCGGTTGGGTTGAAGTTGCAAGTTTGTTAAGTTGCCGTGTGAGGATGTTGTTGCATGACGATGGAGAGAGTGTTGCCATGAGGATAATTGCTCTGATTTTGGGAGAATTTATAGGGAAGAATGAGAGTTTTAAAAGAAAGCGCTCTTTCTGATTCTGTCAGTTATAGAATGAGTAACATTTGAGAGATGATGAAGAACGTGAAAGTTAAAAGTATTTTCACTATACTCATCCTATTATAATAAAGATACAAATAATAATAATAATAATAATAATCTGAATTAAAATTAATAGCGGATAATAACAAAATTTTGATAAAAATAATAATAGTATAAGAATAACTATAATAGAATGTTCTAACAATATGAAAATACTTAAAACTTATTTGAGTAATATTACATACAGTCGTAGAGTGCACAAATATTGTGTAGTAATTTTGAAAAAGAATGAAGTCTATTATTAAAAAAATAATTTTTTTTTTCATGTGGGTCTCATATTTATTCATTTTTTTCAAAATGATTGCATGACACTTGCACACTCACGACTGCAACTATCATTTCTCAACTTATTTTATGGCCTAATTTTTAGGATCGTGTTGTTACAAACGATGAACATCACGAGGACGGTTAACTACGACCTATGTCCTCTGAATTATATATCAATCAGTTGTTTGAATGCTTCAAGAGTCCATGAGCCGCTCCATTAACAATTTGACAACAGCAGGAGCATCAACTGTGACCGCAACCTTCACTGTGGGTTTATCGGTCCATTCGGTGACTTCACCAAACCTGGTTCATTGCAATGAAAGTAGAAACGAATTAGCATGTAGGGTAATTAGTTTGATTACAATGGCTCTTGGCTTTTTTTCTTAAAATTTGTAAATTAGGATTTCAATTACAATCTTAACTCTATGCTGGACGAAACAACTTAACCAAGCTATTACTTGGGCGCCTTTAACCATCCATGTCATGATTATGATTAGAACCTCATCCTCTGATACAAGAATATGACATTTAAATGGAAAAGGCACCAACCATCAAGCTGATGATTTTAACCGGACAGAGTCGTACCTTTTCTGTTTGTTGTATAATATTGTTAGTCCCCTTGTGATGCCACAGGTCTGGACTCTAACAACACCTTCTGTGTATGTGATAAGTGAAGGGTCAACAGCTGCAATAAGGGCAGTTGGATCATGAAGGTAAACTCCTGCATAAAGATGAAAACCAGCTTCAGGAAATCGAATGGTTACCTACCAACTCTTCAAGCTTCATCTGGCTCATAAAAAAAGAAAAAATAAAAAAAACAAACCATTCGTGCTGTATGCATCGTAATGATAAGAGAAGTACACGTCTAAGATTTTGCACAAGTACTGAGCAAATTTCCCGTCTGACCTTGCCAAGTTCTCTCTATCAGCATCTATAATGTGTCAAAATTGATGAAAGTAAGATCACAGTGAAAGAAGAAACTGAATAGAATCATGCAAGAGTTACAATTTTAAGTGTTAATTTCATAACTTTGATTGGCTTTTCTATTTCTAAATGGGTGCATCTCTTGTAAACGTCTTGTGTAGTTGGACTACGCCCTCTGCCTTTTTTTTAATAAATAAAATCTTTGATTAGTATTTTTTCATATTTCTTAATCTTTATTCCAATCTAAAGCAGCACCATGTTGTGGGAATTAAGTTTCTTAAAGTTCAATGATTTAGATAATTTACTTGATAGGGGTATTGAAAAATTCTCTACCTTCAAGAATATTAACCATCTTACAATAAACAAGAAATTGTGGTGTTTTGACAAAAGAAATCCTGAACGATAATTTTGAAAACCACAGATGTAGGTTTCAAAAATATAATGGAACCTGACTTGATGGAATAAAATTTATCTTAACCATTTTTTTCTAAGGAGTAATACTGTCGCGATTGGTGGATCCAGTCTCATTGAAGACACGAATCTAAATTTACTAATAGCTCAACAGAATCCATATCATTGGCCAGAACTATTGGGACATGTCTTAGAAGGTAATGACATGATGCTATTAAACAAAATGGTTAATAAATTTTAATTTATAAAAAAAATTAAGAATGAGTACCACAAATTTGCCTAGGATTACCTGTCAGTACAACTTGATGAGTAACATTTATACCCACGGCCAAAACATCTGCTCCACTTGTGAATACAATATCTGCAGCATCGGGATCACCAAAAATCTGTTCACCCAATCCAAGTTGGCAGGAGGGTGTAGGAAGGAAATGACCAGTCAAGGAGATCAGTAAAAGATCTGTTCTAGAAAAAAGTATACAGATTGCTCCATAAACTTTACTACCAAAGCTTCTTCTGAGATAAAAAGTTCAAGAAGAGAGTACTTCGCAGAACAATATTTCTAAGCTTTTGACAAGGATTTTCACTCTCCTCCCATCCCTCCATTTCGACATGCATGCAAGTTGGATAAATCATTGATCTATGTCTATTAAAAGTTTATATTGGAAATGGAGTTGGAAAACATGTAACTTACATTGGCCTCTGCTGCTGGATTCACATTCCCATTGACTGCAAAAGCACCGCCAAGAATAACAATCTGCCCAATGTTCTTAGAAAATGCAGGATCCTGTTGGATAGCCTATACCAATGCATAACATAATTTAAAATGTAATGGATGATATTCAACATTAAATACCACACTGCTGATCAGGATACTTCACCAGTGCAACATTTGTAAGAGGGCCCAGTGCCACCACTGTGACTTTTCCAGGATAAAGGTTTGCTTGATCAACGAGAAAAGAAGCTGCCGACTGTTCAGTTGGCTTTCCTTTTGGTGGAGGGAAATTTTGGTTCCCAAGTCCATCGGCACCATGAACAAAATCAGCAATACGAAGTTTCGTTCCTTTCTGTAATAAAATGAACGAAGATGCCATGAATTGGTGAACCACAAGCTTCCAATCATACAGCACTGCCTACTTGAATGAGTGGTTTGTGAATAAAAATTGTGGCAGCGTGCATGAGATTAAGATGAGATTATGTGAGAGAAGATACATAATCTACAATAGAAGTTCTGCTGGAACAAGTTTAGATGCTATCATGTAAACTTAAGTTCGTTTCTTCAGTGAGTTAAGTAGCTCAAAGTGAGGTTTCCAATGGAAGCTGATCGTTATTGCAACAAGTGAAACTGAAACAAATCCTTCCAAAAAAGACAAAAAGAACAGAAGCTTCCTTTTAGTTTTCTTTTATTTTTTCCTCTGTTAAGTTGACAAAGGGGAATCTCAGTTTAGTCGTCTAGAACGCTATCTCAACACTAACTATACGTCAGAAAGCATTATGAGCAAGACGAATAGATGCTTTCATTCATTATGAGGCCAATAAGTGATATTTTTTATTGAATATACAATCCCAACAGAATACCCTGTTTATTTTTCTCACGCAAGAATAAAATTACAGGTCTTCCATAGGATCGTTTCTCTGTCTGTACTTACAGTAATTGTGACGTGAGATCCCTCAGCAACAGGGATATCAGTTCTTCCAGCAACTTCAAGCTGCATCATAAACATAAGGGAAGAGCTAACACAGTTAACCTCAAGCTAAGGGAAAAAAGGCTAATTCTAATAGTATTTTAAAATAAATTCAATTCAGCAGATGAAATGGTACCGAGAATAACAGATATAATTCAAAATGCCATAAATGAAATGAACATCATCAACTATACCAAATGCAAGGCATTTCTCGTGGCTAGGGTTGTATAAACATTCCCATATATAGTTGTAAGTCCAATCACCTCCACCTCGGGTGACTGTAATGCCAGAAAAATCGCCATGGCATCATCTGCACGCATCACCAACTCAAATGATGACAGAAATAAGAAGAGAGAAAAAAAAAAAGGAACATAAACATAGATTTTGAAACAAACCCATAGAACCAATTGCAAATATGGGTTTAGTTATTTGTTTCCTAAGGCGCCATATCCTATGAACTCCAATCTTTATTGGAATACTAGATACTTTTGCCCTGTTACGATTACAATAAATCAGAACCCTCTAGTGGATAACCAAAAAGACAGAGCTGGTGCGAAAATAATAATAATAAATTTAAATGGAACCCACTAAGCCAATTGCAGAAATGACTGAAGCTATTCGATTCCCCGGGGTCCGATTCGATGAGAAGTCCGATATTTAATAAGAATTCTAATTCATTTTCCAGTTGCCGGGTTTTATCAGCAACCAAACAGGGCATGCACGGCGTCTTCGATATTAACTCGTCGAGTTACATGGGATGATTGGTGACCTACGGTCATGAAGCGTAGAAATCTTGGACACCCAGATGATCTTTCAACTGTCCAGAAACTGTTCGTAGAAAACAGAATTCGTTAGGAAAAGAAAAGGCGACTTACCAATGCCAGGGTCGGTGTCAATTATGATCTTCTTTGGTTGCGCTGCCATGGCTACTGATACGAAAAAGGTTATCCTAGTGCGGATTGAATGATTGATTATTTGCGTAACGATGATTGTCTATTATAGATTTATTTATATGAGGCTGGTGGTGGGAGTGACCAACAGTTTCAGAAACTGGATTAAAGTTTCATTGATCAGTGTCAACGAATTTTGAGCGTGCTTCAGGAATCAGGACCTCTGGTTCATCGCTCGCAGCTCAGCGTGCTAGCTGTACACAACAGACCAGGTTTATTCGGGGATGACAAGATGATCAACACTTCCAAACTTTCACGACTTGTGGTGTGAGCAACCAGGATATTTGGGATCGAGGACAATTTCGTCCATCCAGAGGATATTAATTGACGATAATTTTATAAATTGACAAAAGTATATATATCTTTGGAATTATTCGATTAATTTGAAACATTAGACTTTTCAAACCTTCCCCAATTAGCTTCTATTGATAAATGTTTTTTTTTTTTTGTTAATCCAATCTCGTGTCGGTGTTGCTCTGTTTGAGATTGACTTTGAACGCATTACGCAAATATTACTTTCATCAAACCATTAAACAGATGAAATGTGTTAACTGTCTATTGCTAACCAATTTCTGTTACGATCCCACGTCGATTAAGTATGGAATTGATTAATAGTTTATAAGTCTCTATACATCCTTTCCTTGTAAGCTAGTTTTTAATGGTGAGTTTTACCTAGTAGATTCATAACAAATAGTATCAGAGTCACCCTACATCTAAGGTCATGGTGCGACGGTTGCAATCGTGCGGCGCGGGAGGTGATGTCGATATGACAGTGTTAGCCCGGAACTAGGAAAAGACCTAGCGCACAGCCAACCCGTGTGAGCGTCAAGACCGTCGTGGACGTCGGTTGCATAGCGTGGTGGTTGTTACGATCCCACATAGATTAAGTATGAGATTTATTGATGGTTTATAAGCTTCTAGACACCCTTCTATTGTAAGCTAATTTTAAGAGTGAGTTCTACCTAATGGGTTCATAACAATTTCATTCTCATAATGTCTACACTGAAGATGGCTACAATAAAGAAGCGATCCGGAAAATACTCTAATCACAAAAAGATTACACAAAAATAATAAATAATATTTCGGCCATTGCATGAATCACATTATATTTATAATAAATATTCATAAATATTTTGAGATTAGTTTTATAAATTTCTCTCTCTCATTCTACATTCAGTGTACATGCACAGAGATAAATACCAAATGGACATTAAAAAAAAAAAAAATGGTTCCACAGTGTAGCCTGAATGGCATGGACATATCCATAATATGGGCATGTGCCAAGTGGATTTCCTCTCACTTGTTTATTTGTAGTTTTTATAAGAGCTACCTCGTCCTTCAATTCATTGCATCTTCATGTGTGCTGCTTGTCAGTCTCTTCCTCGCACATCCACACTACCCAGTAATGGTGTTATTATATTTGGGATTCAAGGCATGGTGGGCACGCCACTTTCCACGCTGCATCCACAGCATGCCTGCTCTTCACCTCCCCCTAGCAATGCAATGGAAGTTCATGAATAATACCAGCTCCAGAAATAAAGTTCAGCAAATGAATGCACAGGTGCGTGAATCAGGATGTGTAGAGACCTTTATTGGATTCATTCATTCTCCCACTGACTTCTCCAACATGTTCATAAAAAAGATTCCAGCCATAGCAGAGTTTGAGGACTTGTAGTACAAGTTTGAAAAAAGAAAAATCAAGAGAGACTACTCTTCAAAAAGAACATAGAAATGATATTTCTAATTTTAGACATATATATATATGTCACTATAAAAAATTGATTATTTATGATCAATTATTTTTTATAAAAATGATTATTTTCTGTTAAAATATATTTATTTTTGTCGCAAATAGTCATTCTCGTCATAAATAATCAATCACAAATGCTTGTACATTCTTTTTTTTAAACAATAAATCTCTTTTTTTTTTCAAAAAAAGTGTACAAAATTTATACACACTTAAATTATATCCAATATTACTCAAACATAAACGATTTTCCATGAATTTGTATAGTCAAGTTCAAGTTTGGTGTCCAGATTCACCAATGGGGTTTCCATCAGAGGCATAGCGTACAATTGTGATGCAGGTCGGCTGTATTTCCTTTTCTATTTCCTGCAGACTTTGTTCCTGTTTCAAAGATTCGGCTCCCCATTTAAAGAATTCTAATCAAATCTTGACCGTATATATAATCAATATTAAAAATGATCAAAATAATGAAGGTGGGGACATTGAAATCCTATTTTATAAAGATTTTAGTCGATTCGTTTCTCATTAAAGTAATGTTTCTGAATTTGCTGCCTAAGGGTTTTGCCTGCTGGCCCATGTTGTTCCAGGAAGATGTGTCGCCCCCAGGCATGCCATTTCGAAAGAACGTGAAGTGCACATGCTTTCCTCTCTTTACTCGGGCTTTCCTCTCTTTACTTAAGGGCTGTAGTATTATTTTATATGTGTTTTATTTAAATAATTTTTTATATAAATTTTTTAATATTTTAAAAATATAAAATAAATATAAAATATTATTAATAAAATATTTTCTTAATCAGAAAATAAAAAATATATATATTAAAAAATATTTTATTAATCACGAAGTAAAATAAAAAATTATAATTTTTTTTTATAATTTTTTTTTATTTCTTGATTAAGAAAGTAATTTTTAATAATATTATATTTTTTTTAAATATTTAAAATAGACATGCTACAGCCCCCGCTGGGTGCTCTCGTTGGGTTTAGCATGTATTTTTTTATGTGTATTTTTTATATAGATTTTTTTTACACTTTGAAATATTTTTAAAAAATAAAATAAATTTAAAATATTATTAAAAAACACTTCCTTAATCAGAAAGTAAAAAAAAATCATTAAAAAATACTTCCTTAATTACGAAATAAAATAAATATTATTTTTTATTCTATTTCGTGATTAAAAAAATATTTTTTAATAATATTATAATTTTTATTTTATTTTTTAAAATATTTAAAATCATTAAAAAAATTTATATAAAAAAAACTAAAAAAAATAAATAAATAAATACTACAGCTCAACGAGAGCCCCCAACAGAGCATGTAGCATTTTTCCTTTACTTATCACAATGGCCTAATACTATTATTTACCAAAAAAGAAAGAAAATCACTGAAATATTATTACCAAATTTTTATAGCCTAATAAATTCTCAATATATTATTTTTTATAAGCACATAATACATTAGTAAATTAGTAATATTAATATACATTAGTATATAATGTATATTAATTATAATTTACATTTTATGGCCTAATACTTATAGTCTAATACTATATTACTATTAGTAATATATTTTAAGTTTATATATAAATTAGTATATAAATCACTATACTAAATAATTACATATGAAATAATGATATAGTAATACTAACACTATCACTATAGTCTATCAATAATATAGTTATAATAAATTAAACTCACTATATATAACAAATACTAATATATAGTTATTCTAATCACTATAACTAATACTAATATATATACTAATACTAATAGTCTAATATAAACTATAGTTATACTTATACCAATAGTCTAATATAGGTATACTAATAACTAATACTAATATATAGCTATACTAATAGCCTAATATTAATACTATTATATAGTCTAATATATTATATAGCTATAACTAATACTAATATATATACTAATATTTAATAGTCTAATATAAACTATAGTTATAGTTATACTAATATAGTTATACTAAATCACTATAACAAATACTAATATATATACTAATACTAATAATCTAATATAGACTATAGTTATACTTATACTAATATAGTTATACTAAATCACTATAATTAATACTATACTATAGAATTAGATATAAATCGCTATAACAATTTATTTTAATAGGTTAAATCACTATAACAATATATATATATAGTATTATATGGTATTATTATGATAGTATCACTATAATAGTATAATATATAGTTAGTATTATAATATATACTATATATATATTATATATATAATATACTATATATATTAATATCACTATAAATGACGTTATTTCGTCTTTCCCCGCCCCCCCTCCCCAAACACTTAGATTCCCCCCCCCCTCGAAAACCCTAGCATCCCCCCTCTCCAGTAGCCTTGCTCATCCGTCGCATCCTCCAGTCCCTTCGTCAACAGTCGCACAGCTCAACCCCCTGCACGGTACTCTCTCTCTCTCTCTCTCTCTTCTCTTTTTTTTTTCAATATGTTTAGCATCAATAGATGCTTTTGAATGGAAAATATATTTTTAAACTTTAGCAATACGTCTAGCATCATTAGACACTATTTTTCCTAATTATTTACCTCTGATTCTGGTGGGAAATTCTTCATACCATGCGGCATCTGTTGTTCGTCAATCATCACTATCTGTTAAATTTCTCAGAAAGTTCCATGGCTAAAACCTAAGAATCTATGCTTGGTTTTAAATGATTCACTGGGTTAATGGTCATTTGCTCTTCACATGCTCCAGCGCTCGAGATAGGCTCATTAGTCATTCCATGCTTTTTCATTAGATTGGAAACAACCATGGTTAATTAGCAGGTGATTATGAAAATGGTTTTGATCATCCATGTGATTCTCATTGCACAATATTATTACAATCATTGAGTAAATCAACCATCAGTATCTATTGTTTTCAAGCTAGTAATTGATATCAAGGGTTGTTGTCAACAAGTAGATAATCGTTATTTGATTAGGTTATGTTGTTTGACTTGGATTAGGAAAGAAGATATCAAATAAAATCGAAAAATCAGACCGGACCAGACTAAAATCGATAAAACCGAATGTACCAGTTTAGAGGATAACTGATGCGTAATCGGTTTTTGAATATACAAAACCGGTACATATCGGTTCGGTCCTAAATTTTATTCAAAACTGGACTGGACCGGTTACACCCCTAATTGCATCTTTGGATAAAAAAAGTGGTAGTTCAACTCGAATGTTTCTACTAAAATGATGGGATGCATGTGTGACAATGTTGGACAAAATGTGACAAATTTCACGTGCTACTCTCTCTTGTTGTAATCATTAGACAAGTGGACAAGACCCATCATCTTATTACACTTCGTTTTTCAATTTTTGTATTTTTTCAAGACTCAACCTATAAAAAAAATAAGGGATAAATACACAAATTTTGTCAAAATTACTATCCAATTTGCAATCACCCCCTCAAGTTATTAAATTTTGATAATCACCCTCTTTAACTACTAAAAAGTTGTTGTCATTTGCCATTTTTGTCACAATTTTGACATAATAATACCCATGAGAAATATATAAAAATTAAAAAAACGGAATATTAGAAAGACTATAAATGTTGAGTTTGGCTTGATTTCCTGTTGAAAATGTCATTTCAGAGGCTTGACTTGATTGTTGCTCGACCCTGCTCGACTATGGCTCGACCCTGGCTTGAGCGAGAAGCCAACCCGTGAGTTTGCTCGACACCCGCTCAACAATCAGCTCGAGCGGGAGGCCAACTAGTGAGTTCACTCAACACTCACTAGACAGTCAGTTTGAGCAAGTGTCTGACCTTAACGTCCTCTGGACACGTCACTCAAGCGAATATTCAGTTTTAGGGCTTCTTGCACCGTGGACTATATATGCATGCTTTTCTTAATATATTTGGAACTGATCAGCAGCCGAACATTGTAGAGAGAGAGAGAGAGAATATTTTTGTGAAGAATCCTAAGAGTTCATTGGGTGTATTGGGACTTTGAGATTGAGAATTTTGTGATTGATCTCTTGTATTCCACCTTTGTTGATAGTGAATTCCGACCCCGACAATAGACATAGGCTCACATTGAGCCGAACCATTTATATCTTGGTGTTCTGTGTGTGATTGTCGTATTTTCTTTTATTTTTACTTCCGCTGTTATACTTCAAATTAGTCTTTGATAATCGGTTTATCCTAACAAATTGTTATAAGAGCACCAAGCTCTATGCGGGATCTTGAGGGATGACTATGACAAAGTTTGAAGTTGAGAAATTCGATGGTCAGAACAATTTCAATTTGTGGTGCATCAAGATGAAGGATTTACTGCGACAACAAGATTTGTCGAAGGTATTGGATGAGAATGTGACTGATGATTCTCCTGCATAGTCAAGAGAATAAAATTAGAAAGTAGATAGTGTTATCTTGTTTTCACTATCAAATGGAGTTTTGAGAGGGATTGCTGATGAGGAAACCGATGCAGGTCTTTGGAAGAAACTTGAGAGTTTGTATATGAATAAGTCGCTCACCAACCGTTTATATTTGAAACAATGTCATACACTCTCAAGATGAGAGAATCTACTCATATTTCCGATATCATCTAGATGAATTTAATAAAATCATTATAAATTTGAGGAATATTGATATTAAGCTTGATTAAAGGTGTTCATCCGGGTTCCAACCTGGGAACCCGGGTATACCCGGACTAGGACCTGGGTTTCAAACTCGGGCTGGAACTCGGACCGGGTTGATCCGGATCCGACAAGGGTCGGAAACCGGGTAGATCTGGGTTTTTTGAAACCCGAAAATTCAGGTTCCGGGTTGTACCTAGTTTTTTTTTTTATTAATTGTACTTCAAATAATTTGTCTCCCTTTAGAATTTCAAATCATATTCTCAATAGAAAACCAATATAAATCTCTTTTAGTCTTACTTCTTAATACAACATAAGCTTATAAATAATTAATTGACTTTTTAACTAAATGCATGTAAAAATAAATAAATAAATAAATATTCATCATGTAAAATGCATGCGACATACAAAATGCAATCAACTACATATTATATTGTTTGAACTAATTTGCTAAGAATATTACAAAACACATACATTGTTTTAATCAAACTCTAATACATAACAAATTGTTTGCAAAAAATCAGAAATTTTTTCATCAATTAGCTCTTCTTCCAACAATCACAGGATATCTCTCTTGGCTGAATCATAAACTAGTATTTGATGCTGTTGCACGCCATATGAAAAAGGAGCATTTGTTACAACTTGTACAAACTAAAAGCAATATAAATAGGTGTACATAAACTTAACAAAAATAAAACTCTAAAAAACTGGACAGAACCATAATAACAATGGCATCTAATTTCATGCATGAATGGATTCTCAATCAAACCTCTCTTTAAGTCCATTTTCCTTCAACCCCACCACTGTCTTCATCATTATTAATTAGAAGGCTTTGAGCATTTGGAGCTAACAGCTCTAAATGCTGAGCTCAATTCCAACTAGATGCTATAAGAGGGGAAAAAAAATCCCTTCCTTCCAATTGTAATCAACTCTTAATTTATTGCAGCCTAATTCAAACAACTAGCCAAAAAATACCTTTTGCCAGCTTGAAAGTCTATACAATGAAAGACATTGGTTGGAGTCCAATTATTCAAGTAAATTATTTTGTAAATTACATAAGTCAGTAAAAGTACAATCTCATCAAGTGTTGTAACCTTCTATAGATTGAAACTTTATACAAAAATAGCCACGATTATTTTGAGACAATCCTTTCTATTTCTCATCGGGGTTGATTCTAATTGAAAAACTCACAACTTTCATTATCAAAAGACTTAAGCGACTTCATACACTATATTCGTTGTTGAAGGTTTCACATTTTCTCTTTCAACTTTGCATATAGAGACTTTGTGTGTTTTCATACTGTATCTTTCATTTTTTATGTCTAGAAAGTCCTATAATGGATATTTTCTATGGGATATGTGGTGCTTTTATATTTTTCAATGTCTAATATTGTGTAAATTAGTCCAAAATTTTCATCTATGGTGCTTTTATACTTTTTGAATTTTTACAAACGAGTTGTGTATAAATATGACATGTGCCCTTTTCTAGCTAGTTATTTAATAAAAATAACTAAAGATGGTACAGTTTCCCATATCAATAATTTTCCTTCACACTATCAGTAAAAATAACTACGGATGCTTTGAGTGGCTCAAAATCACAACACATTAACCAATCGGATAAATCTGTAGCAAGAAAAAATAAGCTAAAATAAAATAATACAAACACAGTATCTCTAAGGAAGTGAGATCGAGAGATTTATAGAGACCCAGGTGAGATTTGCTGAAAGTTTTCGCACGGAGAGATTCCCATGTACCTCACACAAAACTAACCCAACACAGACCCACATTGGAATGAGAGAGATGAATCATCTCAGATGATGGGGTCACGAGAAAATGCCTCAAGCATTTGCAAACTCAGTCATAAAATTTGAGCATGAAAAGTTAAAAACAAACCCAAATCGAAATAAAAAGAAAAGAACAAATCTTGGAGTCACGATGATGACAACGATGACGATGGTGGGTCATGAGGATGATGGAGTTTCTTCGATCGGCAGTTCGGCACTGAGGGAGGCTAGGGTTCCTTAACAACACTGAGGAGGGGGGCTAGGGTTCCTTAAGGAGAGAGAGAGAGAGAGAGAGAGAGAGAGAGAGAGAGAGAGAGAGAGAGAGAGAGAGAAAGGCTTTTTCTATCAAAACACAAGGGTTTTTAACCCTTGTGTCAAAACAATGCCGTTTTGATTACCCAGGTTTTAAACCCGATACCCGGCCCGGGTTGACCCGGGTTTCGAATAAGGCTGGGAAAAAACATGGCCCTGACGAACAGTGCTAAGCTTGATGATGAGGATTAAGCCTTAATTGTGTTGTGTTCGCTGTTGGTTTCATTTGATAATTTTGTGAACTCAATGTTGTAGGGTAAATATACTATATTCTTAGTATATGTAAAATCTACTTTGAATTCTAAGGAGTTGAAAGCAAAATAGGGTGTACAAGGCATGGATAATCAAGCCGATTGCTTGTTTGTGAAATGTTCTTCTGGTGGTAGATTCGGGCAAAGAAGTTCGGAAAAGAGTATGAGTAATTCTAGTGGTAGCTTTAAAATTAATAAAGAAAATGTTAAATGTCATTACTATCATGTGTTTGGTCATTACAAGAATGAGTGTCCTAGATTGAAAAATAATAAATAAGGTAAAAGTTCCTCCAATGTTGTTGACTCACTAAAAAATCAGATGCACAAAGGTTATTCTAAGTGCAGGAGGGTGTCGCGTAATAATTAGAAATAAAATTCTTAAATCGTCTCATCGGGAAGGTTGCTTAAAATCAAACAAGTGTAAAATTGTGAAAATATTCACAAAGAGAAAGTAAAAGTGGTGATATGTGCAATGAATGAAAGAGTACAACGGGAATGAAAATATCATTTGTGGTTGACCAGATTCATATTTTTGTAATTTTTAGTATTGTAAGGAAAAGTAAAAGACATAGATGCAAAACAGTAAACTAATAACTAAACTAAACTCGCTTAAATTAATTAACCAAGAAACAATTTACTAAACTAATTTAATTAATAGCACATTAAACATTAAATTCGAAACTAATTTAACACCAAATTATAAAGCAAGCTAACTAATCTAACATTAACCAACTAATGAGGCAAAAATAAAAAATAAAAATAAATTTAAATTACCCACCTACTAACCAACTAAAATTGCCAAACTAATTGCAAGACTCAAAATTAATAGCTAAATCTAACAAATTGAAATTAAACAATCAAGAAGCCAACTAAGCTAAACAATCTTAATTAATAGAAAATTAATTAACAAAGCTAAAATTAAGTAAGCCCTAATTAACCCTTAATCAATCTAATGTCTAATGAAACTAAGAGATTAAAAAAATTAAGCTAAGAAGTAAGATAGATTAGAAAATAATTGATAAAATTTGAAATGAAATTTGAAAAGCCCTCAAATCAAGATTCTAGGGTTCATCCTTATATTCAAATCGCAATTTCAAAATCAATCCATAACAATTGTAATATACCTAGTAAACAGAAGCTTAAAGGAGCAAGAAAAACAACTAATATCAAAGTTAAACAAATAGAAAATAGAATACCCAAAACCGAATGGTTCTAAGCAAAAAATCTCAAACAATACACCATAAAACTCAAACTAAAACTGAATAGAAAGTTAGAGAATGGAAAGAGCAAGTAAGATGGATGGAGATGGAGACGGCAAGCGGCATAGGAAGGCTAGACAATGGTGGTTTGGACCCCTCGAGGAGCTCTTCAAAGCTGGCGACGTGAGTCCATTTCCCTGTTACGTGGTCCTATTTTTTTTCCCCCCAATGTGCTTCCTATTTTTCTTCCCGCGTACGTGCGTTTTGGCCTATATGAAAAAAAATAGAAACTAGAAAAAATTAAAAAAATATATATAAAAAAATGTGTTGTGTATGTAAAGAAATATTGTCCAATTAAATCACAAGTTATAAAATTAAGCATAAACCATGCTATAAACCAATTTAAATCACAACTTGGATTTATGCCTCTTAACCATTTTTTTTAATCTAAAACCAATAATAATGTCATGAAATAATTGAAATATATTGGTTCTAGATTTATAAAATATGCAATAATTCAGTTCAACCAGTTGTTAGCGTTGAAGAACAATCTAACAACTCTGATAATGTCCTAGCAGTCAGCAGTTCTAACAGCCGTTTTGGTGACAAGTAGATCATGGATTTTGCTTGTACGTTCCATATGTATTTCAGGACAAATTGGCTCACTACTTATGAATCAGTCAATGGTGATTATGTTTTGGTTGTGAATGATATGGCTTGTGATATTGTTGGGATTGGTTCAGTCAAGATTAAGATGTATGATGAAACCGTTAGAACTTTGTCTAACGTTTGACATATTTCGTCTTTGAAAAAAAATCTTATATCTTTGGACACTCTTGATTCTTTTGGTTATTAGTATTCAACTATAAGTGGAATCATTCAAGTCTATAAGGGCTCTTTGGTGGTAATGACAGGGAAGAAGATTTATTTTCTTTAGGGCAGTACAGTGATTGGTGGAGCTGCATCTTCAGATGTTCTAGATTCAGCTATTACTCGTTTATGACACATGTGATTGGGCCATATGGGTGAACGAGTGTGGTCATTTGTGAGTAGGCAGTTTTTTTGCTCCGTGTGATCAAATGACAGGAAAGCTTATTTTTTGTTGGCATTATATTCTTGTAAAGCAGTGCAAAATTAGGTTTATTGCAATTTATTTTTTCTGATTTTCTAAATACACCTTGTGCAAGGTGGTTCCATCTTTATGCTTTTATTTGTTGATGACCATTTGAGAAAACGTTTGAGTTTATTTATTTTTAAACTCTTTATCTTGTGATATGTTTGATGTGTTCAAGCACTTGAGAAGGCTAGTGATCTACAGACAAGAAGGTGGAGTACTTTTTTTTTTCAAGACAATACAGTTGGGTCCACTCTATAGAAATGGTGATGACTTACTGAACAGATGAATCAGACTCTTAAAAAGAGCCCGTAGTATGCTTTTGGGTTTGCCAGACTTGTCTATAGATTTGGGTGAAGCGGTCAAGATATTGCTATTGGATAAATCTTTCTCCTTTCACAAATTTGCAGTTGTTGTTTCCACAGGAAATGAGAACATGGTTATAGCTAGAAGGTGGAGTTGCTGGGAGAGTTTCACAATAGAGTGCAAGTGGTACTCTAGATCATGCTATTGGAAAGGAACATGATTTTGATTTTGGCATTGGCGCACAGTAAGAGCAAGTCTACAATTTCGTCTGGTATATAAAGGAGGCAGTTTGGCCACTTTCAGGATATGCTCATGTAGACTTTGTGGTGTTCTTACTTTGACAAAGAATATTTATTGTTAGTCTTCATGTGTATCCAGAAGGTGTTGTTCAAGTAAGAAGTCTGTGTAGTGGTTTGTTGCATTTTGTGTGAAGAGGTCGAATCTTTTCATTCGGACCAAACTTGTGATTTGGTTAAGTGGTCTATGAAATTGAAGACTTTTGGGTGGAAATTGAGTTATTCAGGATGGGTGTTGTGTTCGGGGTTTGTGATTCCCTTAGAAGATTTGTTGGATGAGATCGATTCTCTAGTTAATGGATTTTTTGTTTAGGTTTGACGGAATTCAAACCAAGGTGGAGATTTGTTGAGTTTGACTTGATTTCTTATTGAAAATGTCATTTCAGAGGCTTGGATTGATTGTTGCTCGATCTTGCTCAACTGTGGCTCGACCTTGGCTCTAGCGAGAAACCAATCTGTGAGTTCTCCCGACACCCGCTCAACAATCCGTTCGAGTGGGAGGCCAACTTGTGAGTTCGCTCAACACTCGCTCGATAGTTAGTTGGAGCAAGTGTCTACCCTAAACGTCCACTCGACATGTCACTCGAGCGAATATTCAGTTTTAGGGATTTTCGCGCCGTGGACTATATATACATGCCTTTCTTCATGTATGTGGAACTGATTAGCAGCCGAACATTGTAGAGAGAGAATCCTTTTATGAATAATCCTGAGAGGTCATTGTGTGTATTGAGATTTTGGGATTGATTTCTTGTACTCTACCTTTGTTGATAGTGAATTCGTTGGGACTGACCCCGATAGTGGACGTAGGCTCATATTGAGCCGAACTAGTTATATTTTGGTGTTCTATGTGTGTTTGTCGTATTGTTTTTTATTTTTTCTTTTGCTGTTATACATCAAATTAACCTTTGATAATCGATTTATTCCAACAAGAAACTTGCTAGAATGACGAGTTTAGACTGTTTGGTAGCATTAGCATGGGCCAAGGGAGCAAAGTCCATATTGGGCCCAATGTGGGCCGAGAGCTCGTGCTAAGTTTTCGCGTTCATTTTCATTTATCAGCTCAAGACAACTAGGCATTGAAGCAAATGTGGTACAAAAAAGAGGGTACATTAGGCAAGCGAAGATTTAGCCATCCTTTCCCTTCCCCTCCTGCATTCATTTTCAAATAATTTGGCCATAGCAGTAGCAGCACACAGTGCAGGTCAGTAAAGATCGCGTCTCTCTCACCCGCGGTCTCTTTGCACAATGAACCGGACATTCTCGTCGAAGATCCCAAAGAAACCTTCTCTATCACTAGCACCTGCGAAGAACGAAGACTGCAACCAGAGTAAGAAGAAGCAGAGTACTTCTCAAAACCCGTTTCAGGACCTCGATGCCATTTCTAGTTGCAGCAATAGCAATTGCAGTGAGGCTTCTTCTGCGTCTGTTGAAGTTCCTAGAGGTTGCCTCAGGTTTTTTCTCTCTCACCACTCTTCCTCTAACTCTTCCTCTCCTTCTTCTAATTCGAAGTCGAAAATTCCTATTGAAAGACCCAAAACTCTCTCCAAAACCCCCAAATCAGCCCCAAATGGAAGGGTCTCAAAGCTATCAAAATCCAAGACCTCAAAGGAGAACAATCTGTCAAAATCAACTGTTGAAGAAAACCCAGATAGACACGTATCACAAAAAGCGCCGAGATTCAAGAAAAACCCACCTTGCTTGTACCAGTGGCAATCTGGGAAGAAAGCCCATTCTAGAACTGCTCAAAAGTCGAAAAATTTTGTAGTCTTGAACAACTGTGGCGACTCTGCGAATAAGCTGCCGTTTGGATCTGAAGGAAAAGGCCTGGTGAGGATGGTTGATGATCCACGTGAGGCCACTGAGCTCAAACCACGGGATGCTGATGCAACTTGTACTCCGTTAAGTAAGATATCAAATGGGTCAGCTTTGGATTGCGAAGTTGGAAAGGTTGTGGAGGAGAGCTCAAACAAGAGTAATAGTAAGACACCTCCTATTCAGGCCTCTCTGTCGCCTGAGATACAATGTGGGTCAATAGTCTCGACCGCAATCACACCTACTTGTTATGGTGCTGGCCACATTGTTTCTGGGGTAGCTGACAAGAGGAAGTGTAAGCCTAGAGGGGTTCTAACTGTAGGAGAACATGATTTTAGCTTTGGCGGAGTTAAGCCTTTTGATAGTTTTGATGGTGATGAAGAAGAAAATGCTATAGGAATTGGTGATGATTCGACTGTTATCCATGAACCCACCGAGGCTTCGATGCATTGGCTTCTATCTCCATGTAATGAGGAGGATGAGGGTCAGAAGGAGAATTCAGAAGATGATGGGTCATGTAGACGTCGGCGGTTAGGAGGGCATGATATAATCCAGTCTCCTTCCTCACCGTCAACTGGTCAAGGGTTTGCTTCAGATAAAGGTAATAAGGGTAATACGGAAAGTACTACTAATAATAACAGGAGAAGGGACACCTATTTAATATCTCCAAATGTACTTCCTGAATTTGAAGGGTTATCCACCGCGTCTTCTCCCCATGCGACACCTATTGGGGAAGCTATCACTGCAAAAGAAAGTAGAGAAAACGTTTTCGATCTTGAAGGTAATAATTCTCCATTCTCCATGGACTCTTTGGGTAGTGGAAATGTTATGCGAACCCCACAATCAGAATCGAGCTCAGGTAGACTTGTTGGCCTGTCGTGGTTAAATGAAGGCAGTTACAAGAAAGATCACTTTGAATCTGAACTCAATTTGGTGGCTGAAGTTCTTCAAATGACAAGCTTGTCTCCCAAGAGCCATATATCAATCGGGGGTCCTTTTGACTCAAGTTTCCAATTTGATTGTCTAACTACTTCTTCCAGGTCCATTGATCTTACCCAATTTCAGAAAATTTTGGATGACCAGGCTTCCTGGCTTTCTAATTCTACTTTGGATAACGTATCACAATCCCAGATGAGAATATCATGGAGGGACGGATTAGTTAGCCGGATATATGAGATGGATGATTTCGATTGTTGCAGATGCTTGTCAGATGAAGAGGAAGATGCCAATGGCTGCAGTGACGACCAGTTAAAATCCTGTCGGAGTCCCGATGCCAATGTTGATGTAGCAAGTGATCAGACATTAACTATCAACTCTGGGTCTACTGAATTTGTAGATAATGAACCGAGAACTGAGGGCAACGGTAAAGAACAGTTTCCTTCTCAGATATCATGCCCCTGTGCAGAATCCATAAGCACTGATGGAGGTGGCCTTGTTGCTTCGAGGGATTCAGATTGGACTCTCTGCTACAAGAACCATTTGTTTGAAGTATAATCTACTACCTTCTCTCAAATAGTTCTAATTCTAGTAGAGTACAGCTAACTAACCTGAGTACAAATATGGATTTTTAACTTAGAATTACTACTCAAGAACCCCTCTTTTATTCTATTCTTTCAAATGTTTTGAGTGTTGTGTTTGCTTCAATTTCTTCAGTTAAATCTTTGCTTTTCATTGTTAGTGGAATGCATATGAGTTTGCCAGATATGTGGTTTATAAAAACCTCATTGGAATCTTAGGATTTGAGAGATCCTATTTTTCTATTATCTGGAGGAAAATGAAGGGGAAAGAAACTTCAGCCATAGGTCTTCTGTTAACTATGTGACCTATTTATCCATATCACCCGGCAGAAAATTAGGGTAGTCATGGGTTCAAGATCCATTGGGAGTGTGGATAGCTTACCAATACAAGAAAAACAAAATAAGAAGTAAATTACAGAATGGAGAAGAAGTAAAAGCTCACTACTACTACTACTATTATGAAACAAAGGTCCAGGTTTATAAATTGCAATGGAAATTTTATGTAATGCTGCTGTACATTGTTGTTTTGGTAATTGATGCAGCTCCACCATTAAACAAGATTAGTATCCTTTCAATTTCCCAATTCACTCAGGCAGAAGTAATTTAAACAAAGGGACTCAGTAAAGTTTTTGAGTTTCCAATCCTATTAGATGATGTATTGTAATTGTGGGATAGAAAGTGAAAATGGAAAAGATTCAATGAACACTGAGATTTTAGGAAAAAAAGGTTGAGAAAGGGAATGGGTTTCTTAGTGATTCCTAGTAGGAAGGTAGAAAGGATGACAACACTCCTTGATAAAGAAGTGCCATGTATTAATTCTGTATCCGTAGAAGATATGAAGGTTGAGTAGAAGTGAGAAGTGAGTTGTAGGATGGGTAGTTTTTGTCTTTACTCATATGAGCTGAATATATAACCAGATAACTGGGAATTGTTTCAGAGCTTATTGGAAATGCTTGAGAAATATGGGAGATGGTATCTTTGAGGCTAGATGGAATTATGCCTTTTATGTTGGGTTCTGCTCTTCCCAGTTAAGGTAGGTGTGTATGGACCCCTAATGTATGACTTGATATGATTGTAACTGGTTGAAAGTGCTTTAGTGGTATGGGGAAGTTATTTGATAGAGGATAAGCCTGGGAATGATGTTCGAAAGAAGGCATGGCAATGCAACACAGGAAAAAATGGAGCCAGAAACATGGACTTGGTGAATAAAGGATGAAGGAATCCATCTGTTTGTCGTGCTAACTGCTATGATAGACCATTTATTGATTGGAAAGACATCAAAATCCAAACCAACTTGGGGTGCAATTTTTTCTTTTTTACTTTGCAGGTAGTCAAATTAAGACAGGTGGAGAGTCAACGTATATGCATATATGGAATGCTGAACATTCCACTTAAATATCATGTCTCTTGTGGATGGACCTCATTGGCAATATGTAGAACCTAGAAGTCCAAGCAAGTATTGCATGCAGATGGGATTGGAGTTTGATAGAATCTTATGATGTGTCCTAGAATTAACTCCTAAAATTTGTAAAATAGACCCAGGAAATAAGAAAAAGGCGAGCCAGAGTATGTCCGATTTCCAGAATTACATATCTGACCAAGTTTAGAACACATAACCTGTATCGGATCTTTAGATGATCAGTGGTAAACTGGCAATTGCAGTAGGACAAAAATGGGAGCTGCCAAGGATGACCTTACAGAGAAGATTAGTTTGTTGGAGGTCATGGTTGGTTAGAGGTCTGAGAACAGAATCCTCTCCATAACCTAAACCTAGTTTTTGTTGCAATCAAAAGTCAGCTTAGAATTTTTTTTCTTATAAAAAAAATGGTCAGCCTCATGTTTACTGACCACCCTTAAGTCTTCAATTACACTTGCTGGGAATCCAGGACTATAGTTTGTTTTGTTTTGTTGGAAATCCTATGTTGTTTCTCTTACTGAAGTCTCTACATTTGTTAAAGACAGCATAAAACAAGTACACTGAAACTTTGCTTGTAGTTATCCACGGTTTCTCTGCATTCCTTTCTCTGTGGATGAATCTGTTGTATGCATTAATTAGATGAAACTCCCATTTTTCCTTGTTATTTTTTCTCAGCCCACTCGTAGTTAGGTGTTTTGGGTCTACATGTTAATGTTAATGTAGTGGAAAAGTTATTTCCTAGCTAGTATTGTTCAATATGTTCTCTCTTTATATTTTAGTATCAGTTTTGTAAAAAAAAACTATAATTTGTCTCTGTTTCTTTATTCTTAAAATTCATCTAAAGTATAGAATTGGCTTTTAGAGAACAAAAAAAACAAAAAATGCCGGCACACATGCGTGATTTTGCACATATATTGTAATGACTCGACATTCAAAGGCAATTAATTCCATGCTCCATGTGGAGACATCCTTTGAGGGGTCACACAGAACTATCCAGGCTCTATATATATTACATACATAAAGAAGTTACACAAAAATAAACATATAAACTGACATGAATTTATGTGATCTATTAGATTTACTTTACAATAAAAATAATTTAACAATCTGACGTACTACATCAAGTCGCATCAATTTATGAGTTTATTTTTCTGTAATCTCTTTGTGATTAAAGAATTTCTCATATATATATATATATATATATAGAGAGAGAGAGAGAGAGAGAGAGATTATTACATTGATTCTCTTCGTTGAAGAAGGCATATAAGTTAGATCCAGTATTATTATTAATGATAAAGCAAGTAGAAGCTTTCTAAAAGGATTAGGTAGGCACGAAAGGATAGTGAGACACGAGTTTTATTGGAATGGAAATTCCAAATTCCACTCACTCAGCTCAGGCCGGCTTTGTTTTTTCTATTCGACCATTAATGGTAGGGACGATATAAGGAGTACGAGCAATATTAATACGACAACGTCATAATTCATTTACCTGTCCTTCAATACCTGAGAACCCAACGACAACGACAACGTCAATACCAACTACCCCCCATTTGGCACGGCCGCCACAAGCCTATTCTTCCTTGACGGTGACTATAAAATAATTATTAACTAGTTTTATAATACACATACGTGATATTTTCTTTCTTATTATAAAATTTCATGTTTTTGAAAATTAATAATTATATAAATAAATTCAATAACAAGACTTTATAATAGCATGAGTATTATATCATCCATATGTTCCAAATATTTTTATAATTTCGGTGACCCTAAAAAAAGATAAGAGCATAACCAGTCAAAAATAAACAAGATAAGCCTATTATTTACATGTCCATATCAATGTTCTAATGCATTTTAATTTTATATTTATACTTTATTTTGCGTGTCCAACTATATGCCATTATGAGTCTATGACTTTGTGGTTGGGATGAGAATGACGACATTGATGATAATATACGATAAGAGAAATTATATTTACAGTTTTAGTTTCTACATATTTTTTTAAAAAAAATGAATAAATTTAAAATTTATATAGAAAAATATTTTTTTTTTATTTATTTTTTATTTTTTATGATGGATCCTATTCTTTTAAAAAATAAGTGTGTCAGATTTATAAATCCAATCTTAAAATTATATCTAATATTATTCATATGATAATCTTTAGAACAAAGCCTGCAATATTATGTGCAATATTTATTTTTTTTCTAAATTGATGTGCTTATCGATTTTGAGATCCATATTAGTATTATTTGTGTTAAGAGATTTTATTATGTGTTGTCCAATTTATAGAAATAGATATTTATTTCCCCACTCAAAATGAAAATATAGATTTGGGTTTACAAATGATCAATCTCCCATCTCAAAAGTCAAACATATATGACGTGTCAAAGACTTAATTTCCCATAATGTTCATAACTTCATACACCAACTAACCCAATAATAAAAGGCCTCAAAAGTTCTGCATTTCTGATCTATTTTCACACATTGTCTTCGTTTTTAATTTCCCAAAACAAAAAAGAAGAGGTCAAAGATGGAGGGTCTGATCCCCATGGTATACAAGGTAATTAAGAGGAATAAAGTTCGCCGGGAATACCGCAGTCTCTCGTCCGGGTCAGCTCACGGTTACAACATAGCTGATTTCTACACCGTTGATCAGAGTCATGTATATACGATGCCTTCGACCCAGAAGATTGATGGTGGTTTTCATACCGAGGGAAATGGTCACCGGCGGTGCAACTCTGTCGGAAACTATGGCGTTGGGGTCACGTTGCCCGAAGATAAGAGAATGGAAGCTGCACCACCTGCCCCTAATCAACTTGTGCGGTTTAGGAGCCACAGAATGTTCTCATGTGTAAATGGTGGTGCCTAGAAATGCATCCACGCACCCTTGTGTCATGGTACCGTCAAAATGTTGAAATCAATCAAAGCCCTTGTCTTTTCACTTTGGTTGGTTGGTTACTTTGGTAAGGAAATGTTGGTTTGCTTGGTCAATTCCCTGCGAGTAGAGGGAGGTTGAGTGAGTGGTAACATGCGAGTCTTGATGAAAGCAATGCTTAAATCTTAATTATATGCAACTTTGTCATTAAACTTAGGTCCAACGGCCTGCAAATCTGAGCCAATATCGAGTCGGATCAAGTTCTGTTCCGAGGCTAATAAGGATGTCTGAACTTCTATAGGGCTTACTCTTGCTTTCCTTATCTTAATTTTAAACTGTGTTGCCGGCCTTGATTCTGGTTTCTGGGATTAGCATGCATACCCAAGCCATAGACCAATCCCAAGGCTGGAAGATCTAAGCAGATCTAGATTGCTGTGAGACTGACAGGTACTTCTCACTCACATTCATACACACACACAGATATATATATACACATATTGTATATATTTTCTACATGATTTCTGATGCATAAACTGTACAAGTTTAGACAGCAAAGCAATTCCAGATCTGCGGGCCCAAATCCATGGAAAATAAGTAAAGTAATTGAGTAACTTCAGACCCATTGCACTACCGAGTCATATGAGTATTATTGCATCAATGACAGATTAGGTTTCATAGCCTACACTGTACTATTCGTTGTGTTATCGTTGTTTTTCTCTTCGGTGGTTCTAAAGCTGTCTCAAAAAGCTTTCTTACGGCGTTGGTCTTTTTGACGTAATATGCGGCACTTTATAATTGCCTACGACCGCCGACACACCCCAGTTTCGATATAGGTTGCAAAAACTGCAGTAAGATTTGATCTATTACAGCGGCTTCCATTTGTTACGACGGTTTCTGTTCTATACTGCCATGCGACCTCACTCGTTCTCGTAATTTCTTCATGCTACTAGTGTCACTTATTCCGGCGGCGATTCTAGACAAAATCAAACATGTTCTGGTGATTTTAAGCTGCCGTAACAGCCAGATCTGTTTCCAGCACTGGCATCAACCGCTGTCTTTGGTTTATTGCGAAGCAGTTGTAACAGCCACATAAAAAAAAAAAAAAATGGCCGCAACTGTTGTTTGGATGCCATTAAAGACCAATCTCATTGTAGTGACCGCGCAGAGTTAATTTCTACCTATTCAATTTGGTCACTCCGCTGCAACACAAGGAAAGTTACAGAACGAAAAACCAGATGCTTACTGGGTTACTTACCACGCACATAATAGCAATTCGGTAAAAGTATGCCTCAATGTTATGCTTTATACAAACAGAGAACAAAATTATTCACCATAACAACTACCTGCATTGCAGTAAATATATCTTATACATCCCCCTAGCTTACATAAGTACATTCTCAAGAGATTTGTAAGTGTAAACTGTGTAATGGCTGTACCGTTAAGACTTGATCACAAACTCTAGAAGAATGCACTTTGATGAACAATTCCATAATGGTAAGCTATTATATCAGCACACTTGACTGTTGATGGAAACAGATGGAATTGCTTCTTGGCTATCTCCAATGCTATTCAAACAAGGTGGCTTGGCTGCCCCGTAATAAAAGAATGCCATGATTTTTGACAACTCATCCGCAGTTCGAATTGCTGAAGAACCAACATATAAAGAGTTAGGGATGTTTGGAGAATGAGATGAGATAAGAAATCTGTGAATAGTAGTGAAATAATTTGTAAATAGAAGTGAAATTGTTTGAGTTGTGATGTTTTATTAGGTTTTGAGAAAGGAAAGATAAAAAGTTGAATAAAAATATTATAAAGTTAAAATATTATTATAATATAATTTTTTAACATTATATTTGTTTTGGGATTTGAAAATTTTGAATTGTTTTTGTGTTTTGTTTAGAAGTTTGAGAAAGTTGTAATGATTAGATGAAAAAGTTGAACATTTGAAAGTGAAAAATGTTTGCATTTGAATGATGTTTGGAAATGAGATGGGATGAGATGAAACCTCTTCCAAAAAAACCCTTAAAATCATATGGTAAGCATAGGAAACTCAAGGTAATAATTTAATTCCAGAAATTACCTTTCTCGCGGTATAAAATCTGCCCTGCTTTAGTGAAAATAATCTCGGGGAAAACTGACACTTTTAAAGCAGAGACCAACTCAACCTCTACAACAGCATCAACTGCAACACACTGATATAATAATGGAAATATCAGAAAACAATCGTCTTTATGTAGGGATCAAGTTGACAGCAGGAATTTGGTGGCTTTACTCACTCTCGGTGAAGGTAGCCTGCAATTCCATATGATGTGCACGGCCCTTTCCAGTTCCTCACGTATTTTTTCATTTTCCTTAGGTCTGAATAGAACAAAGGATTTTTGGCAATAAAATATACTTTGTTTATCAGAACTAGTAAGAGTCGCAAGAATGCTGTTATATAAATACAGTTTTAGATGTTATTTCAATAAAATTCGAAACAAAGTACAAAGAAGAAGGACAATAACCTATCCTGATCATCAGAGAATTCAATATTGACAGTGTTCAGCATTTGGTTTATCATCCTGATATCAAACGTTGATAGACACAGAGAAACTTAAGCCTTTAACACTCTAACCATTAACCTTAAGCTCCATATAGGTAAAGCCAGTAGGAAGTATGACCACGCGCAAAGGACAGTTACAAGGAGAGGATCCAAGGATCCAAGCAGTTAAAGAGTGTAAACAGTGGTTGAAAGTTTCATACAAATCCATAAAACTTATGGAATGCAGGGAATGTTTGTTCTTTGGAATTTCTCCTCTTGCTTGTACTTCTTGAGTTCTACAGAATAGGTACAATGGAGCTGAAAAACAGAGAGTAAATGTTGGGAAGGACAGCACTGCAGACTTTCTCCCCTTGCAGTGCATTTTTGGTAATTCATTGTTTCTTTTTTGTTAAACATATTTTACAAAATTTTCAGGGACATCATTTTCACTGTGGAAAAACAGGACCGTTCATGGCATGAGTGATATGATTACTCATGAGGATTAAAATAATCTGATGATAACCAGGTTAAGAAAGCAAGTAAAATCGAACAACATAGGGTGCTGAAACTTTTATGCCAATCAATAAGCGAGGTACAAAACAAATAATTGAATGCGGGTGAGGTAATATAGAACGAGAGAAGAAAAAGCATAACGGATAAACTATAACAAAAACTGACCTTTTATAGCGATTATGTACAAGAATGATTAATGGGCTGATGTCCTTAAACACGGCTTCTTCCCATTCTAGAGTGGTCATGTCTTTGATAGGACGGATAGAATTATCATCTTGCCAGACAATTTCATCGTCACTATCTTCGCTATCATCATCGTCTTTCTTGTTGTTCTTGATGGTAATCTTGTCAAAGAACTGACCCAAGTTGAATCCCCACCCATCAGCATCTTCAGGCCAATCGGGATCATCCTCCTCTACAACAAGGGGATAGTCAGCCAAAAGCTTTTGCATCTTCTTCTTCCTTTCTGCAGCATCTACCTCATCAACATCAGGGTTCCTATCAATCACCTCTCGGATTTTCCTCCTCCATTCACGTCTCTCTTCAGCATCCATAAGATAAGGATCATCCACCTTCTTTGAAGGAGGTTCATCCTCCTCATCACTATCACTAGATGCTTCCCGCTCATTCTTTCCATAGTTAGACTTGAGTTTCCCTACACTTCTGAACGCTGGTAATATACTTGTTCTCATTGTAAGACCCTGTGTTTGGACACAATCGATTCATATAACAATATATGCTGAGAAAGTTTCAAATATACTGTAAAGTTTAGATACTAAAGGTGACTTAAACACACCAGCAATGGCAACTTTCGCAAGTTCGATGAGAGACTAAAACCCTCCATTTTTAAGGAAGAGACATTACGGTTGCATCGTTTGTGATGACTTACACCGGTAGCTGAATTGGGACTTCTGAATTTGTTTTCTTTGAGAGGTGAGAACAGATACGATAACGGTAACCTTATCGTATGTTGTAGTGCCATTTCTACACAACCGATTAGAAACGCAGAACCAAAATCCATATCAGCAATAAATTTTTTATTTTTATATTTAAAAAAGTACGAAAAATCTTGAAAGCCCAGAAACGTGGGAATCCCTTTCATGTTGGCATAAAAGCAAACAACTGGGAAGCAGTCTTCAACTTCCCTACCAAGCTAGCACGTACACAAAACACGTGTACACAAAAACATAGGAAAGTTGTTTGACGACTGACCTGGGTACTTTTACTTTGCCGAGTATGAAGCTAAAGATATGGTTGTGTAATTTATGTTAATGGTGGGTGAAGCCCTGAAGGGTGTGGCTTCCTCTATTTGCCAGGTAAAAGAACACCTCGAGCGAAAAGCCTAAAACCCAGAAGGCAGAAAGTAGAGGGCAAGGGGGGTTTTGGACCCTTTGGTTCTCCAGACTCCCAAGAGTGGCGCCTCTTATCATCGGATCGACACATGGATTAGAAAAATAAATTTTAATATTACAAATCTATCCTCCATTTCATATACAATTATAAAATAATTATAAGTTTATCATTTTTCATTACATTAATGTCTCTAATATTATGCATCAGTTACTATTCATTCTCATATCTTATACTTATAATTTTTTTTTATAAAGTGTAGGGATATTTTTCATAGAATTTGAGATATGAAATAATGAATAGTGACCAATAAGAATAATTTTTTTCCATTAAGACCACGTATCGTCGCTACATATGTATATTCAAAACATGGAGGGATTGTCTTAAAAAAAATATAAACACAATATAACATACTCATGACTTGACAAGTGCTACAAATATAAAGAAATTATACAAAAATAAATCTACAAAATGACGTAATTTTATATGATATGCTACATCTACTACACATCACATTAAGCAACATCATTTTATAGATTTACTTTTGTATAATCTCTTTACGGTTAAAATATTTCTCTTCGACTTATATTGTGTTAAAATTCCATAAGAGCAACAATAATTATTATTATAAGATATAATTATATGTGTCTATTTTTTCTTTTTTAAAAATAGATAATTTAATTGGATCAAACAACTAAAGGAAAATACAAATATATATTATAAGAAGAAATGCAACTAGGAGGATTCGAGCCTACACATCTCACGTCATTTAAATAATCATGTCATGCTTAGAATAAAAAACGGTGTAAAAAATTACATATGAAATGGCAGTAGAAGTTAGAACCACGTACTTGTTAATTGTTTCAATTAGTAAAATATTTATACTTTTATGTTAGAAATTTGGGGATTTTCAACTAGTGAAAGATATGGACATCATCTAGCTCCATAGCCTAACCTAACAAAATGGGTCATCTCCATCCCAGTCTATCTCATGAAGCATTCACATTTCATTCTTGAGCTCAAAAGGAGCCGAGTGCCCATGAAAGAAATTATTGATAAGTGTTCTTCTAGTGATAACTTATCTAAATAAAATTTCTCTTCTTTATTGATAAAAACAAATTCCATCAAAATGGAGCGAGCATGCCTAGGCAATTCAAAAATGCAGCAAGTGTCAAGGCATATTTGGCAAGTCTGACATCTGGGTGTCATGGCCATGTAGAGATGGAAGGAGCCATGTAAAGAAGCCAACGCTAGTATGTCCATTGTATTTCTGGTATGAGTAATCCACCAACATATTCCAGAGGTCTCCAACCGTCCACTGATGCGACAAAATCCATCGTGTGACCTGTTGTCCAATGTCAATTGAAACACAGTCGCTATGTTAAAATTAAAAGAATACATTTACGCCAAAACTTTGAAATTAATAGGCACAAATAATACTAATAATTCCCCCAAAAATTCATAAGTAGGACTTATGTAATCCTTAATGAGGATGTGATAACAACAAATTCAGAATATTTAATACAAGATCTCAGAACTACCAAATACCTTGAAATATTAGCATAAATAACCTTGAAAAATTCCAGTATCAATGGCTTGGATGGAAATTTTGGGAGTACAAGAATGAAAGTAATGTGGCAGTCGCAATGCTGACAGAAAAGAAGGGGAAAGAAGCTTGAACTATGCAAGAATTTTGTGTATTGTGAATATTTGCAGCCAAAGTTGTCCAAGTGATATTTTGCTGTGCACGCAAAAAGCAGAATAACAAAACACTGATTGTGGCATTTAGAGTTTAGTAGGCCCTTTTTACACTACCAAAAGCCAAAGAACAAATTAAAGTAAAGATTATGGAATGCACCACACACTGAAAAGAAAATATAAATACCTGGTCTAGATTCTGCAATGCCTCCAAGCCGAATGTGTAGTATGAAATGAAAGGTCTTAAGGCCTACAAAGATAAACTTGCATTATAAGAAAGATCGGAATTTATTTGAGAGAGAGAGAGAGAGAGAGAGAGAGCAGGGTTAGGTAGTCTTTCTCTGTTTTCAATCATGAACAACTATCAGTTTCACTTCCCACTCAAATGTCAACCCTTGAGAACCACAATGTACAAGAAATATTTCACACAAAATATATGATTTTGTGTGACATGAGCAGTGAAAATTATGCAAGAAATGAGGGCCTCTGCTGGCCCAATCTTTGAAGGATTAATCTTCATGCTGGAAGCGGTGTACACAAAACATTCCCACCCCCCAAAAGGGAAGCACCACGTCAACCTCCCATGATCCCTACTCATTTTAATCCAAAACAGTTCCCATTTTCTCCTCCTTCAATTCGTCCCTAGAAATAGGGAGAGCCCCAAAAAAGAAGAAAACTGAAATCAACATTTCCAAATGCCATACACCTTTCTCGCCAGTTTCTCCGAAACCAAATACAGCAAAATGCATATAACCTGACCTAATAGAAGCTACGGTGGTGTGGATTTCACTTTCCACTCCTCCTAGATCTTACCAATCTTTCATGAGAAAATTAGTAGATCTCAATGGTGGCCTTCATTGCCAGGTCATTGTGTAGGATTTCCATACGAGCTTAAGCAGAGGCAAGTTACAACAAGCAAACCCCAAACACCCCATTTCCTAGGTCCAAATATAAAAAGTAATGAGTAGAAATTTCAAAATCACCTCTTTGGCAATTTTTTTTGGGGTTTCGCTTCCCTTGATTCTTTCTTCCCAAAAATAGAATATGACATACATGTTCTTTCTTTTTCACTAGAAATTCTGAATAAAATGTAGGATTTTAAGGATGTATGAAGACATTGAAGAGTTGGTGAGAAATCTCTCAATTTGATTTGTAATGAATATTTTTTTTTTTAATAAGTGATTTGTAATGAATATTTTTTTTTTTAATAAGTGATTTGTAATGAATAATAAAATTTGGAGCATGTGTGTTGTGGTGGAGAAAGGTGGCACATCAATGGGGTTAGAGGCGGTGGGTAAAATGTTGAAGTGTGATAGCAGAACTGCAGGAGGAGAGGATTTCTTTACATTGGAGAAAGATGGTTTCATTATAAAGAGGCATGATTCAATGCATCACGGTTTAATGTTCTAAACATTTGAAGGCTGACGTGTTTCACTGATATTAGATAATGTAAATAGCATATTTTCACCGCATCCTGTCCCAAGGGGGACTCATCTTTGAAATCCATGTTTGCACACCCAAGAGACAAAGCACATATGTCACTATGAGGAAATAAGTAGTGTATTTCGTCAGTAATGTATATGTAAGTATATTTATATTCCACCAAACTGTCTAAAACATTCATTAAAAAGGTATAAAAAGGGAGGGAAAATAAAGCTGACCATTTTCGCTTTATTTTTTGAAGGCTCAAGATATTAGATTACCTGAGAAGCAGCAAGCCACTGAATTATGGTTTTAAGTTCAGGATCTCCTCCAAAAGCACCACAGCCCCAATTACCAGTCACAATCCCAAAATTATCTTCATAGCCCAGATTCTGACAATCCACATAATTTCCGATCACTTGATTTAAAGATATTCCTTTATTTGTTTCATCTGAAGTATAGGTGGATTCATGCAACTGTCAGAAAGCACAAGACAAATAATTAATTTAGCAGATTAGTAACACATGCAAAATCAAATTCTCAGGCACATGAATAAACTCAGACCATGCTAAAATAATAAAGACGTGTGTAGAGAGACTAGATAACAAAAACCCACATTAGAGAAAAAGTCCTAAAGAAACTCGCACCAAAAGATTATTCTCAGACATGTCCATCAGATCTTGTATGCTTTGATCAGGCTCAGCTCCAGAACATGCACGCTCTTGAAACAGTCTCTCATATTGCTGGGATTTAGATTGATCAAAAAAGCCACAGAATGCCTTATTAATCTCCCTGCTAAAGCAAACAAGTTGGAATGATAAAATTTTCTGGGTGACAAAAGATCACAAAGGAAAATATCTACAGAAGACTTTCAGGCAAGAATGCATCTAAACCCTACTGATCATAAAGGGGAGAGCAATGCACCAATCTGATCCATATACCAACAAAAGTAGTCTAGTTATTTAATTTTTTAGGCCAGATGTAATTTTTAAGCCTTATAACTGTCCACAAATTCTGTAAATTCAAATGCTCAGGCATTTCACCCATATTCTTTAAAGAAATCTTGTCTTTGCAGCACTTCTAAGCGGAACCACATCTCCCTTCATATGCTCAGCTAGTAAATCTCATTGCCAATAGCTAACCCATCTCAACCAACTTCTTTTTCAGGCCTAGAACTCAACAATTGGCATTCTGAATCAAACAATTGCCATCTTGTAAGCTTAAACTTATCAAAAAAAAAATCTTGTAATCTTAACACTAGCCGTAAAGTCTAGTTTATTGCACAATCATAGAATTTATATATAGTCACACTAAAGGCCTTGTTTGTTTTCACCACTCCTCTCAACTTATCTCATCTTATTTCATCTAATCATTACAACTTTTTCAAATTCACATACAAAATAAAATAAACAATTCAACTTTTTCAAATCTCAAAACAAAAATAATATTAAAAAAATATATTCTAACAATATTTTATTCAACTTTTAACTTTGATCTCAACTCATCTCATCTGTAAAAATAAAAGAGGCCTAAGAAGCCAAACAAGCAAAGCCGAGTAGTCACAAGTATTGCAATGGTCAAGTTGGCTTAAACAGACATGACGAAAACATCAACAAGATTTCCCATTCAAATAAAATCCTATTTCAGCATCCCATGCATCTATGTGTCCATGTGGTGCTAGAGAATTTATATACCGGAGGAGACACTCTTGTCTGTACTGTCTCAGTCTTGGGTTGCATAATGCATCTATCGCAATGATCCTGGTTTTATGTCTTCCAAAGCAGTCTACATCTCTTTTATCCACGTAGTCACCAGAAAAACGGAATGAAGAAGCATACCTATACCACTTGTAGATGATATTTGAATCAGATTTCAACTGAAACACAAGTTAACTACAATAAAAGTGAAGTTCTAATATCTTATGAAGTTAACACTTGGACATCATAATATCAATATAAGAAACCCAGTAAACATCGAATTTTAATATACTCATAACATAAAGGTAAGATAATATTTGTGCAAACATGTCTGGAGTAAGTGTTTTAAAGAGTACTCATTGACTGACATAACTTATAATGCGTCTAGCTGGAGAAGCACCTTTTTCACAATAGAAGCCTAGCCTATGGACTAGATACAATTTCCAAGGAAACACTAGTGGGTGTTCTTTTTCAATAAAACGAACACCCACTACTAGAATTTGCTCATTAGTGTTTTTTTTGCAGTAAATAGATTTAGCTCATTAGTGTTCTTCAACTCACCCATTGTAACTTGAAAACCTTTCAGCACCAATAATTTCTATAGCCTCATTATCTGCCATGGAAGGCAAGAAGAGCATGCCAGCAATTAATTCAGGATTGGTCATGAAACGGATCTCTTCCTGCATAACAGGACCAAAAACAACATCAAAGTTACTAATTATAAGTGAGAGTGCAATAAGATCACCACCTGTTTGACTCACAGGAAAGTAAAATATGCATGTGGAATTTCGAATGAGAATCAAGTAACCTTTAGGGAACACATATCATGAGCAATATACTAAATACCTAAGTGTATGGGGGAAAAAACATGTGCTTCTGATAATTTCGTGAGGCATACCTGTACACAGCCCCTATTTAGAGCACCACCCCCAATATACTTGTTTGCAAAATCTACTTCAAGAGCTTCACCAGATTGATCTTCTATCAAGCCTGAGTTTTGGACCTACAAGATATGGAACGACCACCTAAGATGATACTTATCAAAAAAATAAAAAAAAAGACCATCTAAGATGCTATCTGTGATTTTTCTAATATAGAAAAAAGATAACGAAGAAATTGGATTAAGCATGTATGATAAATCATCTAAATGACACTATTTAATACGTCAATTCAGTTGTTACCTCAAAATGGCATAGGGGAATCACAGAATTGCTCCAGAATGTATCTTTGGGATATGAAATACATGGAGGATGGTGTTCCAAAGCAAGTACTTTTCGCTCAAATGAGACGTGGCCCATAGGTATATATGAACATATCCTCTCAAAATAGTGTATAATGCACCTTATCTTATTTTCCTGACTTTCTTTGTAACTGTCATAGAGACTCCTGAAGATCCATAAATATTAGTTACATGCATTCCATGCAATCACTATGATGAGATTGTTAGTGAAACTCCTGCAGATAGAAATATGGAAACTATGATACAGAATACAGCAACTTGAAGAAGATGAATCAGTCAATAAATTGGATACTAAACCTATAAAACCATATCAACTTAAAACATCTAGCTATGCCATTTTCTAAACCGCTCCTTCTATGTTAAACATTCATTACCTACAGTAAATAAAATCTAAAAATATTTGGGTAAAGCAAGTAATAGTCCCCACATATATGGCGTGGGTTCCCGCAGACGTCCAGATGCATAGGAAAAATTAAACCCTCTACTGCAGATTAATACAAATGGTATCAATGTAGACACTTTTCAGCAAAACTTGCCCACTGCATCTTCTTAGAATTTTTTATGTGACACCGATCAAATGAAATTGAACTTTTCCATCCAGAATATTATAACTAGACGTGAGCAAATCTATACAAGTAGAAAACTGAAAAATATTGTTATAATCAAACTTCATACCAATACTTTTAGATGCAATGTAAGACTAATAAAGATTTCACGAAGAAAGCAGAAGCTCGCATACGCAAACATATGATCAAAGTTGATCATTGGAAGATGTTCAACATCTCTATTAGAGACCGGGAACAGACAAAACAAAGAGCATCCAACAAGAGCACCGATCAATTCCTGGAAATCAACATACACAATAAAATATCAACAAGTCATGCCATAAAGAGAAAAACGGTAATACCAAAATGAAGAAGAAGAAGAAGAAGAAAGAAACAATAATCTTATACGTTATAAAGTATGACCCCCGCAGGCTTAAAGAAAATTGGTTTCGCTTTGGAAATTCAAAATTTTTTATGAAGTTCCGATATATGATACCTGCGAGAGGAAGACTATTCCAGGTTCTTGTGAAGGCAATAAACGAAGACCAGATTGAACTCCATTGACACGGCCAGAGCCTGCATGTTGTTGATAGTGCGTTTCCAACAAAGATGGAAAGCGCAGAAGCAAATTTGCCAATGCCGGTACAATCTGTTCAAACCATATTGTCGATTCTTCCTTCGACATCAACTGCACGAAAGGGAACCAAATACCGATCAAATCCAAATTTCGCTGCACTAAAACAAGGAAGCGTGGAAGTTTATTTATTTATTTCAGAGTTTACATCATCGAAGAAGAGGGCGTAGCCATAGGGAGCGAAAGGAGCCAAGACGTCGGAGGAGAGGTAGAAAGTGTGGTTCCTGAGATCGGAAATGGCGAGGAATAGGACCTCCCCTGAGTTCACCCCGCTGTGACTGGGTCCTCTAGCCATCGCTTTCAGCGCTTCCACCATCGCCTCTGACGGCCATGACAGACTCGACGACCTTATTACCAGTGGCAAATACGGTAATATCGATTTCAAGTCTTCTCTGCTCTCCATTCTCTCTCTCTCTCTCCCTCTAATTTCGCGTGTTCTTTCGTTCACAGTAAGCGGCGTTTTTTCTGTTTATGTGAGTGTCTATTTTCACGGACCCCGTGAAATCAACACGCGCTGTGTGTAAGTTTTTTATTTTATTTTATAATAATAATAAAACATGTTTCATTCAGAAGCACAACAAAGTACAATTTTTTTTTTTTGAGCAGTTACTACTAGTTATATTAAAACAAGGTATCAGAATACAACAGCAACAATTTAGGTCTCAGTTTCATAATTATACAGAAAAGGGGGAGGATCTTTCTCACTATGAAAGGACAATAAGAAGGAGGAAATTTGAATTAAAGGAATATTATCATAGGCATGTATTACCGCTGCCCATTGTGTCAAATCATGTGCACGTCGATTTTTAGATCGATGAATTTTCCTGACTTTTCAAACTTCAAAAGATAGGAGATGATACTTTATATCCTTAATGATGGGGCTGCACAACAAACTACATTACAACGTAGCGTCTAATAAAATCAGATATTGGATGACATCTAGACATTGATGCCATTATTGTATAGTAGCCTCCACAAAATAAGCATGTCTTGTAAAATGAACAACTTCATTCCCTTGTCTACCAATGTGAATCACCTCATATCTCTCTCAAACCGAAAAAGACACTGAATTTCCGCTATCATTGACCATAAATTTCTGCAATACGAACTGTAGTCCCCATGATGCAGCCAAAGCTTCACTATGATGAGTTAATATACAATTTAAGCTGCTGCCCGCTCTTCACTATAGGGTGCGGATAGTTGCCCCCTTGCATCCCACCCAAAACACAGACCAGACATAAAACACCAAAAATCCAAAATAAAAACTCAAAAGGCTAGAAATCAGAGAACGGACGGCAAAAACTGATTTTTTTTATTTTTAAGGGGGATGGGGGCTTCGAACCAAAATTTTCCATTTGAAGAACTGGACTATATATTTTCAGGCTCTTGGCATCAAAAACCGATTTTAGTCGTCATAAGTTATAAACTAAGTTACTAAAGGGCAAAAAAAAATACCCAATAAAAGTTAAATTTTCAGGAGTTTTTCCCATATGAAATGAAGATATCCCAGTTCTCAATTCTCGCCATATGCTTACTATCAATCATTATCAAGTCGGAATTAATTCTCGTTTCGAGACCCAAAAAGACGAGCGTTGGTTGTTTAATTATGGAACCGAGGAATAGGAATAGGCTTGTAGCCTGCAGAAATTGAGATTAGCAGAAGCTAGTTCTTCCCACGTCTACATGACTTTCACAAGCCAGACTGAACATGCATTCAAGAAAATTTCTGCTTGTTTGCAGCCTTGCAGGCATGCCGCCCAATGGCCTCAGCCAGGGTTCTGTAGTACTCGAGCATGGCTCCTTGAACACTCAGTTTGTGTTCGATAGAGACTCATTAGTGAACATCCATATTTCCCTCCGATCCAAATTATCATTGCAACGAACAATCAATCATGTTGTTCAACTAAAATAAACAAGAAACTGACTCGGCTCAAAATTATGAATCCAAAATTGCAATCCCCATGTTACTCGACCAAGATCATCTTTAGCTAAGCTAAATACAGATACAAAGTTGCATGCAAACCCAACTTCATCGCATGTTTCCCTCCCGCAAGACATCAATCATGTCGTAGATCCGCTTGTCGGCCTTTGACCGGACCTGCAAATACACAACATTTGCACAATCAAACAGTGAATGGCTGGACAGACTCTGGAGAAACAACAGGATTATTATTACTACAAATTCAATCAATATTCTTCTTCTGACTTATTCATCGAAGAGTTTTTATTACTAGAAATTCAATTAAAAAAAGATACTCAAATATTATCTTCAAATATTTTGAGAACCAAAGAGAGATTGCAGAAAGAATCAAAAGAGAGCACTGTCTCTTTTGCCTTCTTTCCGCAATATGTCAGATAAAACCACAGCAGTTATTAATTGCTGTTACAGTTAGATTGCATGAGGTTGTACATCATTCTCACAGCGGTCAGAACAATAGGGTCTACATCATTCTAAACCCTTGTTGCAGAACATTGTAACAGGAGGAAGAGAGGAATGGAAGCATTAAAACCTTCTTAGCAAGGAACAACACAGCATCAATGGTACCCTCAGCATATATTGACCTACCACAAACATTATGCTGAAACTCAAAGGAAACTCTGCAAAAAAAAAAAAGGAGATCAAATCATTCAAAGCATATTATCAGACAATAAAAGTTCATAGACAAAATAGGAGAGAGAAAACAGAGGATATCTATTGTTACGTTTCATCAGGTGACGTCAGATGATACATATGAAATGCATGACCAGGTAAATGCTCCTCTGGAACTCCCACCATCTCAAATTGTCGCCTGGGATCTCGTATCATTTGTATCTGACAAAAGTATATACAATTCAAATTTTGTTTGATGAGTAAATTGGAAGATTGGGAAAAAGAAAGAAGTGCTAGGTTCACAAAAACATCTTACAAAAGTAAAGTTCACAAACTGACATAGCTACATGTGATCGTTGGATATACTTTACAAAAAAAAGTGCTTTATAATCTGATGTATTACAGAAAGTCACATCAATTTGTAAGTTTATTTTTGCGAGATCTCTTTATGAGCCAAACATTTCTAAAAACAAAAAACTTAATGAAGATGCCAAAACTTCTGGAAAGCATTCAGAATTCAGACAAAAATCGTTTCTCACCATAAAGTAAATGCGATCAGATACAAGTCAGAAATGACATACTCCCATTAACAACATAACTGTACCAAATTGGAAAAACTAAGCTTTGTAATCAGAATGCTTTCTACATATTTAGTCAAGCGACTTAAGGCAACGACTTGATGAAAATTTTAATTTTGATATCTGCCTGCCAGACTCTTCTACTCCAAGGTACTAATAAAACTGTACAGGCTCTAAGATTTTATACATTGTTGTCCAATCAACATAACTGCAAAAGATCACTCTCATTTGTTTTTGACAATCAGCACCTATCAACATGCATGTATGTCAGAAAAATATTACCACAAATAGTTAAAAAGCACTTTTATCATTTATCCTACATTCCTAGGCTCCCCCATTTATATAGCCTCCAAAAGCACATAAAAGGGGAGTAAAGAAAGGGGACAGAGGATAAAGGAAGACCACTATAATAGAGGTCCTTTTGACATCATATATTAGTATTGGTATTTTAAATAAGTGAAGAATAAAACTGGAGGAACATGGATATTGCCCATATAGTTCCAAAAAAGCCTTTTAACTGCTAATGTGGAATGAATGTTGGCAGCTATATAAGAGAAAACAGATCACATGGATTCAAGGCAAGTTGGCTGAATTCTAACACATTTCTCTAACTTTTTTTTCAGGTCAGTAGAAAATTAATATATATGAGCAAAACTTCCATAAACCTAAACAAAATAGCCTAATTTAAAATTTATTTCTATGTTTATGTAATTTTTTCCTCAATAGGATGAGGTCTTGGGCTGGCGGCACAGCTACCAGAGATAGAATTGGAGTTTGATCTTTCCAATTATAGGAGAAAATGATGACAAATTATGCCCAAAATTATTATTATTTTTTTATCAGTAAAAGATAGATATTATCCCCAAAATTATGAGAGATTACCATCACATTTTTCCAGTAGATTTCACAAGAATTATTTTGAAAAAGAAAAACTAACGCATACATAATCAAAAGAATACTATACAATTATTTTTAACGTACTTGGTCCATATCAAAAGACACGCCCAATTTCTGGAAGCAGGAAACAACAGCTTTGGCAGTTCCAGATGTGTCCACTTTGCTTGCTTGATGGGACTCCATCACCTAAAATTTGAAATCTATGCATCAGACACTGCCAATAATACCCTTGGGCTATGCCTATTTCTATCAATAAAATTCCTTCACTGATAGAAAAAAATAATAATACACGAGTAACTTGAAGTCTCACATAAGGTTCAATTGTTTTTACAGACAAAACGAATCATGAGGGCTGAATTTCGAGCCTAGTTAGTTCATATAATGTTTGAAGCAATTCAGCATTGACTCTGAACCCCAGATAGAGAATGAGTGAGAGAGACCTGTAGGGAGTACCCAGAGAAGGCCCCGGGAAATTCCTTTGCCATAATTTCCATGGCTGCAAGAAATGCAACAACCTGACCAAAACCAATGAATTATTTTTTCTGTTAAGTAGAACACTCAAGTTTTGACCAAACCAATGAATTATAAAAACATGAAAGAAACAGTAACAAAGTATGGGAGAATACACAATTAAGCATTCAAACTAACAAGAAACAAAAAACTAAGAGCACGAAGTCTGATCACCTGTTTACCCATTTGTGGGGAAATTACTGCATAAACCTTAGAGTCTTCTACTGTCTTATAGAGCCTGCCCCTATCTCCACCAGTGGTTCCCATCACGAAGGGCACTCCAACTCTACAATAGAGCTCTGCGTTATCTACATATCCACAACACAAATGGCACAAAAGATGAATATACGCATTAGACTAGGGGATGTGCATTAATGCGGTAAAGTTGTACTTATGGGATATATTTATTCATGATTTCTGATGACAACAGGACAATCGTGGTTTAAGACACAGTTTTGCACAACAAACGTGGATTAAGCACTGTTTTTTTTATTGGCACCGGGTGTCCAGGAACAACGACTAAGCACTGTTATTCTGAGTCAACTTTTTAGGAATACTGAAAGAACATGATTATGACTTCGGTTTAATTATATAGCATCAACTAGGTTAACTTCCCCTACTTGATAACATATAATTGATATCTATTGAAGGTGCACGATGACTTAAATCGCTTTGTTGTAAGATATTATATCAAGCCTCCCTTAGCCACAAACCAAAACAAAAAACAAGTGTGTGGAGTCCAAGTTATGGCCTTTTTTCAAATAGTATGTTCCAAAATAGTTACCATTTACTGTGGAAGGCACTGTATAGTCGATCACAATCAAATTGGGATGTTCATCAAATACAGATGCAAGGACATTTTCTCTGTCAGCAGGACCATGTACCAGAAAATCTTTCCCATTCACTTGCACAGTTTTTCCACACTCCTCTGCAGAGCCAAATGATACAGGAACAAGATTCAGTCCTGCAGAATCGGCTGCTTTGATAACAGCCTTCCCCATTTTGCCTGTACAACCATTTACCTGAAATAAATGTGGTAACAAAAAAATGCCTGAAGCGCACCATCTCAGATGAGAAATAACAGCTAGTCTTAAATTCATAAACTGCAAAATGTACCACTACCCTCATAAGTCATATAAGCAGTACATATAATGGCATAATTATCAGCACAAAAGATATGAAATGACAGAAAAAAGATCAAACGTCATTCAATGATCTTATAAGTATTGGATACCATTGGCACCATACAGCTATGACATTATGCATATGTCAATCCTCGCCAATACAGCTCTGTTTGCTTCCATAATAACATGCAATGACAAAAAAAAAATTATCTGCTAGAAAATACTACATGTTTTGATAGCCATATCTTTCATGAATGACCAAACTTCAACAACAACCCATATTTCTGGAGGTACGTGAATTAGCATTATCTTTACCCAAGCAAATTCACCTGTTACCCTCCTAGATAGTTTTCTATGGTACCAAGTACAGAATAATCAGAACCTAAATATGTACGTGTGCGACTAAGTCCAATCAATGCATGTTAACTGCATCTGATCCAACCAAATGCAAGATGCCCAAAAATAAGTAATCTCTGGGCATGCTAACCTGTAGGACCTCTTTTAAGCTCTCATATTTCAAAATAAAATCCCATATTCTTTAAATTGGAATATTTCCATTAATTAAAAAAATCAAGACTCATAACAAAATTCACACACCAGCATCCCTTAAGATTAACATTGGAATAGTATATCTTCTTTTTTTTTAGTTAATAAGAAATTTTATTACCAAGAATATGGCTGCAAATGGTCCGGTCCGATCCGGTCCGGCGATAGACCGAATATTTTCGGTCCATCATTTTTCCGGACCAGACCGGACCAGACCGGACCGATAGTTGGTACGGTCGGTCTGACCTTTTTTTCTATTTTTTTATTTTTTTAAATAATTAATAAAAAAAATTATTTAAAATACTAAATTAAATTAAGTGACTTATTAATGTAGATTATGTAACAAACTCAATAAAAAAATATTTTATATGGTCAATGATAATAGATTAGATGAAAATTATATTATTAATTTATATAATTACTATATAATTAACTAATTGATATTATATATTTATTAATTCATAGAATATTAACAAGTGTTAATAGCATATTTAAAATTTTATATTGTTAATAGTGATAGGTTAGATGAAGATAAATATAAAATATTGTTAATTTATAGAATATTAACAACTATTAATAATATATTTAAAAATTTATATTGTTAATTGTACAATTATTATATATAAAATATATAGATAAAATATTTTTATTTTATTTTATTTTTCATTCGGTCCGGTCCGGTCCGAAAAAGCCTTGGACCGTGGACCGGACCGAATGTTTTCGATCCTCTAAAATGTGGACCGGACCGGACCGATCTAAGTCTCGGTCCGGACCGAAACGGTTGGTCCGTTCGGTCCGATCGGACCGTTTATCACCCCTAACCAAGAATAGGCAAAGCCCAAGTACACGACATATACAAAGGAAATACCTATTACACACTAAAAAACAAAAAAGGAGGCTAATACAAATTCTGACAATTTTCATCATTTAGTACAAGAGTCTTAGCCCACAAACACAAAGTACTAAAGAAGAAATCCCTAAGTTCTCCCAAATAACGTTCTTTGTCTTCAAAGCATCTCTCATTCCTTTCCAGCCAAAGACACCACATCAAGCACAAAGGAATCATCTTCCATAAGGCAGCAACTCGTTTTCTTCCCTCAAAACCATACCAACATGCAAGTAGATCCACCACTTCCTTAAGCATCACCCAAACTAATCCCGTCCAACCAAAAACCTTATTCCACAAAGACCTGGCCACCTCGCAGTGACAGAAAGGGTGATTTACAGATTCACCATCTTTTTTTTTTTATAAGTAATAAGAAATTTATTAATGTAAGTAGATAGGCATAGCCCAAGTACACAGGTAGTATACAAGAGGAAACACCTAAATACAAGCTATGAAACTAGCAACTAGCAAAGTCTAAAAAGAAAGATTCACCATCTTTCTTACACATGACACACCAATCCACTATAAACATACCACGCTTTCTTAAGTTATCAGTGGTCAAAACTTTACCGAGAGAAGCTACCCAATAGAAAAACGCCACCTTAGTAGGAACCTTCACTTTCCATATGCTTTTCCAAGGGAACTCACAGCCACAGTGACAAGTTAACTCCTTATAAAAAGAACTAACCAAAAATCTGTAATTTTCTGCATGATCCCATAGCAGATTCCCTTCCCTGCACCACTCTTGAATTATAAAGTCTTCCCAAAAAGTCAGAAACAACATTCACTTCCCAATCATTAGCATCTCTAACAAAATCCACATTCCACTGAATTTTTTTTTTTTATAGGTATTCCACTGAATATTATTATTCGAACAAGAGAAAGAATCTGCCACAGCAGCATTTTGATCCCTAGCAATCTTATAAAGAGAGGGAAAGGCAACCTTAAGAGCTGAATCCCCACACCAAATATCATGCCAAAAAGAATCCTCTTCCCATCCCCCCACCTTAAATTTAATATGATTAGAAAACCCCCCCCCAGCCCTTCCAAATGAACTTCCACAAACTCACCCCATAAGCTCCTCTAACTTCATTAGAACACCATTCCCCCCACAAACTCCCATATTTAATATCAATAACATTTTTGCATAAGGTATCTCTCTCAATATGATATCTCCAAAGCTATTTCCCAAGTAGTGCTTTATTAAACAGCCTTAAATTTCTCACCCCCAAACCACCCCAAGAAATCGGTTGACATACCTTGTTCCAACTGACCAAATGAAACTTTTTATCCTCTCATTTGCCTCTCTACAAGAAATTCCGATAAATCCTCTCAATTCTTCTTGCTATCCCTGCCGGCAAAGGAAAAAGAGAAAGAAAAAAAAGTAGGAAGATTAGATAACGTGCTTTTTATCAAGGTTATTCTTCCCCCTTTCGAAAATATAGCATCTTCCATCCAGCTAATCTCTTTTCAATTTTCTCAATCACCCCATCCCAGATTGAAAAAGAATTATGCGAAGCCCCCAAGGGGAGACCAAGGTATCTCATAGGCAGCGAAGATATCTTGCATCCCAATATATTGGCCAGATCTGAAATATTTGAAATGGAACCCACAGGAACAAGATTTGGATGAGTCGACTCTTAATCCCGAAACCACTTCAAAACACAGCAAGACTGCTCTTAAAGCATAAAGATGTTCTTGATTAGGCTCATTGAAAATCAAAGTACATCAACAAATAATAGATGAGAGACTTTTAGGTAATTCCGAGGCTCAATTCCCACCACAAAACCGGACAAAAAACTACCAGCCACCGTCACTTCAATCATTCTACTCAATGCATCAATAATAAGAACAAATAGAAAAGGAGAAAGTAGATCACCTTGTCGCAAACCACGCGAACTGTTAAAGAACCCAACCAGAGAACCATTCACCAAAATAGAAAATTTCAACGTCGAAACGCAATGCTTAATCCACAAACACCATTTTTCTCCAAAACCATATCTCCTAGGCAAATACAAAAGGAGCTCCCAGCTAACATGATCATAAGCCTTCTCCATGTCCAATTTAATTAAAATTCCAGATTCGCCCAACTTGATTCTAGTCTCCAAACATTCATTAGCAATTAAAACAGAATCAAGGATTTGTCTCCCCCTTACAAAAGCATTATGAGACTTCAAAATAATCCTCTCCATCACCCTATTCATCCAATTAGCTAACACCTTTGAAATAATTTTGTACACTCCATTAACCAAACTAATAGGCTGAAAGTCTCTAATCCCTACAGCCCCCACCTTTTTAGGAATGAGTGGAATAGTAAATCAAAGTAAGTGATATTATGTTCAATTCAGAATGTAACCTGCACATGCATATTAAGGCTATGTAGTAGGTGGTTGAACCCTCCCTACATAAACCCATGTAAGAAATGGAGAACCTAAAAAAAGGGCCTTCGATATATCGTTGATTTAAAAATGTCCTTGGTAACATAATCACTTAGAATCTAAATGTTTCATTCTTTTGCTCTGTCTCGACATCAAAAGCGGCAACATAAATCGGGATTTGTTGGATGCTGTTTTTGGATACCCAGTGCTTATTAAAAAAAATGGCATCATAAATCTGGCACAAGCTAAAATATATATTTTTTATAAGTACATGCTAAAATATATTTCCGAAAAGAAAAAATCTATTCATCATCTATTTTCTCATCATCTCATGGTCTAATGGTGTGGCATTAGATGATATATTCATCCCATGATGTGGCGTTAGATGATGGGTTTGCAAGTGAGATAGAATAAATACTCTCCAATCATTTAATACCACGTTATGAATTATGAGAGAACGATGAGAATTGGGATAATGAGTTGTATTACTCTTCAGAAAAATCTAATTAACATCTTAATCTAGTCTAAAACAAAACCAGCTCAACTCTTGTACTAGACTACTAGGTTTATAGCAGTTTACTTGCGTCTCAGGTATAAATTAGACTGCAAATGCAGAGACGAAGTCTATGAACCACCTTTCATAGGACAAGCATTTTGTTTAAGCATTAGTAATTATTTATAAAGAGGGTGTTGTCTTCGTTTACCATGACGGGAATGCTGAGATCCTGCGGCGACGCCGTTTTCTCGAGATGTTGAACGAGTGATACGGACGACGACATAGAGATGAGAGGCGATCTTGATCTTGACCTTTGATTCAGATGAATGGCACTTTTAGGTCTAATCCCCCCAGAAAAGAACGTCAGCTGGTGGAGCAAGGTCGCCATTCTCTGCGTCGTCTACGAGAGAGAGACAGTATTAGAGGCGCGAGGCTAGAGTTGGGGTTTAGCCTTGAAGTCTAAAATCTAAAATCCTGGAAGTGGAACGTGATTTCGATAAGAGAAAATCTTGGTATCAGCCGCTGTTGGGCGCACACATCGCACACCCCATGTGGCAGACCGGGTTCACTAAAAGTGAACCGGTCCTGCACCTAGACCACTCTCGAGCTCTCACCCCACGCTGCGAGCTTCACTCTCTTCCCCCCCCGGGGCCCCCACCCCGAAGCCCCCAACTCCTCTGCACTGTGATTTCGAGTTCGGAATGCGATTTCGACGTCTTCTGCAGGTGATCCTAACAACTTTTTCTGCTTTCTTCTTCCTTTCTGAGATTTCTTCTTCTATGTATTACTCCTTTTTTCTCTGAGATTCTAGGGTTTAGGCATACATATATTTTTTTCTCTGTGTTTAGTTATATTAGCTGTAAATTAATGGTATCTTTGAGAGTGAGCTGTTAGCTTGGTGTGGTTCCATGGATTGTGATAATTTCGATGAGCAACTCTCTTGGGTTAAACATAGTAGATTCTTATGAGACAACTTAAAGAAAGCTTTAATGGCTTGCAAATCATGTAGAGGGGTTAGAGAGAAAAGGTTCCAACTGGGACTTATATGGGAGGAGAAAAACCAGAAATTGCAGAAGTGATGACACTCATACCTTGCTCTCACTAAGTGATTATTATATTATCTCAAATGAGGGATGAAAGAGTTAATTGGCAGCAAGGTTTGGTGGAATCAGCCAACCTACGGAGCTACTAGCCACAACTGACTCATGCCATTGGCAAGCACCCATTGCAATGGTGGAAAAGCTGACTTGGGAGGATATGCGGAAAAAAGGCAAAAGGGCCAATCTTTTTATAAATTTATCCCCAGAAATGAATTACAATTTATCCCCGATCAAAAAAATAAAATCTAACAATTAACAGTGTACAACATGTCCAATTTTTCATTGAATTTAAAATCTTAATCCATGTTTATGTTATTAAAGTTTGGTAGATCATGATGTTAATTGTTAGTTTTAATAGTTTAGGGTGTAAAAGTGGAGTATATTAGAATACAGGGTGTGGCATATGTTGGAAGGGTTTGTCATTAAGTGGTTTCTTTGCTTCATATAATCTTGCAAAAGAGCTAAATACAAACTCTTCTTGTATTTGTGACTGTTTTGTTTTCTTTATAGTCTCTTCTGTTGATCGGTCTCTCTTCTCTTCATCATCATGTACCATAATGATTTTTCTGAATAATGCATGACATCAACCCAATCATCATCGTTTGTAATTGATGATTTTGTGTTGGAACACCGAGTTGTTGGTGTGGTTCGTAAAACCACTAAAGACATCGTACATGAAGCAAAATCCTAGAAGAAAATTTTTCACTTGTCCAAACTATAATACAGTAAAGCAACTTATCATATTAATTAGCATATTGAGTTTGATTTTGCATGGTATGCTTTATCATTTTAATCAAATGTTCGTACTATGTGCAGGGAGAAGTGATGAGGTGTGACTTTTTCATTTGGGTAGATATACTTCACTTGCTAAAAGAAAACATTCGTACAAGAGAGAATAAAGTTTGGAAGATGTAGGATGCCATATTACTGTGGGAGCATGAAGTTCGTAAAAGAGAATATAAAGTATGAGAGAAAGAGACAACTTTACTAAATGAAAAGCAAAAATAATTTTTGTTTATGTTGGGTTGTTACAATTATAATAGTTTTTGATTGGTTTGGATAAACTGTATGTAAATAGCACATTGTATGGTACTCCCCCTATGTTTTGGTTATAATGTACAAAAGGGGCATCTATAGGTTCATTAAATTAACCATTGTAATGAAAAGTTATGTAATTAACCTTGCAATTTTTTTGTTTTGTTTCGGGTTGAAAATAAATGCTACTTGGAAGTGAAGTTTAACGAAGGCATGTGACTTGTAATTAGGTTGATTGATAATGCATGTGACACGTAATGCCTTTGTTAAATCCCACCTTCGTGTAGCTTCCTACTTCTTTTGTCCATTTAAGCTGCGACTCTAAATACCACTTTCACATATGAAACTAGTATGACATTTACACAGCCACACCGACAATTCTCAATATTAGAACATGATTGATCTAAATAATAGCAAAAATTATGACACCTTCACAATGACATCAAATAATCATCCTTGGATTAAGTCATCTAGTAAAATATTGAATCATAATATTCATTCCAATTGGATACAACATTACAAAGCAGCTTATTACAACCTAAATAGTCTAATAATATTCATTCCAAAATCCAAGATTCTAATCTAAGTAGTCTCATTTTCTTGTTTCCTTCAGTGTGCATACTTTTAGCACCAATCTGGCTTTTCATCCACTATACAAAACATTGAAACCACCTGAAAATATCACAAAACAATATAAATAAACCTTAAAATTCATAAAATATTACATTTAGTGCTAGGATTATTAACCTGTATACGAAAAGAATTCATCATGGCACATTTGAACAAGGTCCTCATCAGATCCCAATATATGAAGTCAGACTAGAATAAGGGAACCAAAAAAACACCTTTAAATGCTTGAAGATGCTTAAAAAAATCTATGAGTTACTCATATAGCTTATTTTGTATCAAACATATCCTCCTCATAAGAATGTTGAAAATTTTTAACATATCTTGTCAATAGATTCCCTGTGTGCATCAGCTCGCAAAAATGACACAGAGTGATCATGTTAAGAAGTTCTTGAATGGATTACATCATGGTCTCTTATATATGGTGTGCATCGCTCTAAAAATCAGTATCAAAACAGGAAAATGCGACCTTTGAAACCACGGACCTCGAGAAAGGGATGTAGCTCAAGCTATACCTGCCTTTCACAAACCAAGAAACGGGAAATTAAATCAATAAATTTGCACCAGTGACGAATGGACAGAGAAGTTACAAAATGCTTATAACTGTTCAAATAGGAACCATTCGAGAAAAGGAAAATTAGCTACTTGCATGTTCACATCCCAAAAACTTCTTGTCATAGAAACATCTTTACAAACTTAGTGGAAAACATTTGTTGTTCAATTATCAATTTTTGTGCTTGATTTTCTTCTTTCTATCCTCTTTATTTTCACCATCATATGCAATCAATTTTGTATTACCTGGTTTTGATTCCTTTGTAACATGAAGCAGCTTTCTTTTCTTTTCTTTTTTTAATAAAAACAGAGGAATCACCACCAACAGAGAATAATCACAAAAATTTTACTAAACTCCACATCATCGCTACTACTCAAAACTTATTGCTCACAAAGAAACGTGCACACAGCAAAGAATAAAAAATAATAATTAACAATTCATGTAAATCAATCATATAAAAACTTTTGTGTTGCATTAAATTTATTATCTTTGTCGTCGAGTTCACATTTATAACTTGCATACATAAAATATATGTGAAGAGAAATGGCCAAAAAAATTGAAGTTCTTTACAATATTTGGAAAAATTAATTGTGAAATTAAAATGGTGATTCTCGAAGTGACAGCAATGTACTCACAAGAAAGCAAAGTTCATCATCAAGCCACTTCACGAATGCCTTGGCAAGGACGCTTCAGTTTTAATTTTTGCAACAATGTCACTTTATCAATCAACAAGAAATCACACTGTTAGGAAAGAAATTGACCCAGTTTAATAAATTTAAAGCCTAAACTTTGGGAGGAAAATGAATTGAAGCAGAGGTAGTCTAAAATCGAGGAAGAATGCCCATGATTGTTTCCAACAAAACTGAGGAACAACAACATAACATTTCTGTACTCGTTGTCGATAAATTATGAAAAATGAACCACTCGTCTAAAGAAGGATAAACAGCATTATACCAGATAAACTAGGAGGCATAGATAAGTTGCACTAAAAGGGTTAGAAATAATCTATCCCTTGGCCGTTAATCCTAACGAAGATAATACCCTAACTAAATCAAATAATATGATTAAAATATCTGGATCCCTAATATATAAATAAAAGAAATCATCACAACTGAAGCTCCCTATGTAACATTTTCCCAGTAACCAAACAGACAAAGCATTAGGCCACCAAATGCTTCCATTACAAAGAATAGTTGCAGATAATACCTCAGAAACCTTAGCAAGAGAAGCCGATTGAGACTCCAAAGAAGCAAGCCTGCAAGCAAGGTTCCTCTTTTCAAGCTGCGTTCAGGCGCCTCAACTCCACAACCTCCAAATTTCAGGCAAGGAAGAACCCAGAAAAGAATTTGAAGAGAGCTGGCGCTACGAAGACCAAATTTGGAGCAATTTCTCACTCTAAAGAAAACGCAGAAAATAATGAGAGGAGCACTTTCATTTTGCTTTAACTCTTCCAAAATATGAGCTGAGAAGAAAATAGGGGGGTAGGATTTGAACTGTGCAGTGGAAGGCTCACGGGTGCTGGGCGACGGGAGGGAGGGCGACGAATCGCGGTGCGTCGTGCGGTGGTGCTGGTGGAGGGAGGGCGGAGCAGGTGCTGGGTGACGAGAGGGAGGGAGGGGGACGCGAGAATGGGAGGGAGGGAGGGTGGGTGCGGGATATGGATCAAAATTCGAATGCCTTCGGTATTCATAAATGTAAAACCCACGATGCAAAACGTGTGATTTGATTGAAAAAAAATTAAAGCCACGTATGGTGTGCAACGGATGATGAGCTACAGTAGACTGATCCCTAGTATTACTCATCCTTATAATGTCATAAACATGTATATTAAATTTGGTGAAGTTTCGTTGTATATAGAAGAAGAAATGCGAAACCCTAGTTTTAAAACTTTTTGTTTGGACCGTGACTTTGAACCAAGTTTTAGCCAACCAAATATTATGTTTTGATAATAAATTTTATATAGTTGGAAATCTGGGTTCATTAGCTTTAATTTGATATATCATATGCTTAATTTGGACTTCTTATGAATAAGTTATGATCGATTGAACATGGCTACTCGAAATCTAAAAAAATCAATTTTTTGGCTTGAGGAAGGAGACGATGAACAATATTTTGTTTTCCAGTCCCACTTTCGATAATAGAGAGTGTAGTCCACCCATCTACTTGACTCTTTTTTTTAATCATTTTATGAACACACACATTACAATGACTAAATTTTGAGTTTAGAAGTCTCAAAACACCGTGAGCGGAGGAGGTGATGTACACTCTCCGTCGTGGCAAGTGAAACAGAGGCAAAACAGCCTTTAGAGCAAAAATGAATCACACGCGCGTAGGTGGCGCGTGTGGGGGCTTGCAAAGAATTTCGATGCCATTTTTTTACACTTCCGGCACGTGTAATTATGTGTTGGTGTCTAAAGTTGATTACTATTTTTTTTTTTATTAAAACAGAGAGCCGAAAATCATTTTTTAAAAAAAATGATTTGGGAACTTTATTTTTGTCATACTTCCTCAAGAGCAATTTTTCTGTGTTATGTGATATTTATATACATTAATTGTGGATTCTCTATCCATTGAACCATTATGCATATCAGTATGATTGATTTATTTTTTTTTTTATAAGAAATTGATAGAGTTGACATTGGTAATTTGTTGGGATCATGTATAATGTATATATGTATTTTTATGTACTGGGAGTTAAAATTTCAAGGGATCGATCTAGGAAGCTTCTTGGTTTGTCTCAAGAGATTTACATTAAAAAAATTATAGAACAATTTCGTATGCACAACTCCGAACTCATAGACACTCCAATTGAGAATGGTTATATTTTGAGTCTAGAACACTGTCTTAAGAATAATGAGGAAAATAAATGAATGACCAGAGTTTCTTATGCAAGTGCAATTGAAAGTCTGATGTATGTTATGTTGTGTACACGACCTGACATTTGTTTTGCGGTTGGATTGGTTAGTCGTTATCAGAGTAACTCAGGACCTGTTCATTGGCAAACAGTTAAGAGGATTTTTTGATATTTTCATGGGACAATAGATCTTGTTCTTTGCTACCAGGGTGGAGACATGAAACTGAAGGGTTATAGCGATGCTAATTGGGCTAGTGACAAAGATGAACAAAAATCCACGATGGGTTACACATTTACGCTTAGTAGGGAAGTTATTTCTTGGTGTAGCAAAAAACAATCATGCATCGTTTTGTTCACGATGGAGTCAGAGTACGTTACTTCTTTAGCAGTTGTACAAGAGGTTATTTGGTTGATGGGATTTTGTTAGCATCTAGAGGTTACGGCTCTTTCAAGTAAAACCATTAAGATATACAGTGATAATATGGTAGCTTTGACATATGCCAATGATCCCAAATACCATGACAGAACCAAACACATAGATATTCGTTTTCATTACATTCGAGATATTGTTGCTCAAGATGAGGTGATCCTACAACATATCTCTACTAGCAAGATGGTAGCTGATCCTCTCACTAAGGCTACTAGTAGAAATGTTTTCCAAACTCATGTTAAGAGTTTGAGACTTCATCGAATTTGATATATGTTGTATTAAGAATACCTTAGACTTTATTCTATATTTAACACTGTTAGTATCTATTGCAGTGAGATTATTGTGTTTATCTCGTATTATTAAATAATTGATACTAAGTGAAAAGCACATATTATAAAGAAGTCACAAGGCAAAGCGAGCTAGTAAATATCTTAATGATTTGGAGTATTTAAGATAAATTTAAAAAATATCGCCTTAGCTTTGTTAAGATGAGACTTACAAGAATCGTATATGAAGTATTTGCACAAATTCATAAAGCCTGATTAAAGCGGGATATGAGATCTTAGACAGCCGTAAGAGGAGTGATTGTGCTTAGAAACTCAAGTTAGAGCACTTTTGTAGTAATTAGACTAAGATTCCTACAACGTTTGAATGTGACAAGCCCAATTAAGTGGGAGTTTCGTCGTAACATACATTTCATACTGTATATGCTACAGACGACCATATGAGGGAGTGATTGGATGAGTCCCTGCTCCATCACTATGTGAGCCCTAAACTATCATTAAATTATCTATTTATATGCCATTGAATCTTGAACTATGTCATGAATAAAAACTTGATGTTGCTACTTTAGCATATTTTATTAGGACCACGAATAATACTGTCTTGCAATACATGTCTAGGAAAGCAATAAAGTCTAATTGAATTTACATTAATGTCTAGGAAAAATTGTTTAGATTCTTACTTGTTATTTTATATTTTATAGCCTGGACGATTATGTCATTTTGACTCGATATAATCATGAGCATATTATATATGTGAGATCAATAATTGCTTTGAGTCATAAACTTGTGAGGGATTAAGGACACTTGATCTAGTGAGATCAAATAACCTGGGGCATAGACGAGATATAATGAGTGATGTACTATGTTAGTATGATGATGACTTGATATAATACTCCTACCATTTGTCTTATCGTCAGATCGTACGCTTAATTTTCTGTATGAGGGATAACTGATTGAAAGAATATGAGGAGGTTGTTTGTAACGCCCCAATAGAAGGCCCAAACAACATGGCCTATACTCCAAAAGGACTAGTCAATGATACAATTGGAGCTCTATTGGAACCTTATAAAGAGCAATAACTTCTCCTTTCCAAGCAATGTGGGATCCCATACACTACCTACCCTTATCCATATCATATGGGGTATCACAATCTACCCCCCTTAAATTCCCGACGTCCTCGTCGGGCTTGTCCATTGTAGGTGACATGGCTCAAGTCCCACATTTCTAGTTGGAATAGGCTCTGATACCATTTGTAACGCCCCAATAGAAGGCCCAAACAACATGGCCTATACTCCAAAAGGACTAGTCAATGATACAATTGGAGCTCCATTGGAACCTTATAAAGAGCAATAACTTCTCCTTTCCAAGCAATGTGGGATCCCATACACCACCTACCCTTATCCATATCATATGGGGTATCACATTGTTAATGTACATAGCACCCATAGTGGACAAGTGAAAGATGTTGGTAATGGGTAAATCCTATGACCAATTGGAGTCCACATGGGTGGGGAAGTAATGTGCTAACTCCCCACCACTATCACAACTCTAAGGAGGTTATTTAACTTCCACATATTTAGAGAAGTTAATTAACTTCCAGGTGAGTAAACTCTTTAAAATAAGAGTACGTACATTATTTTGAGCAGATGAAAAAGAGTCTTAAAAGAAGACAAAAACTATTCTCTCTCTCTCATTTTCATTTTCCTAGAGACACTAATCTAGATCTTTTAATCTTGAAGTGTGGAATTTTCTAAGAGACTCTAGTAGTCTCCTAAACGACGTAGAAATGCAAACAACAAAGTGACGTGGACTGTAAGATGAGCAAAGATATGACCTTGTGGAAATTCTGCTCCTTGAGGTAATTCAATTTAACCTTATTTAACAAAAACAATTTAACATTTTGTAAATCCCAAAATACAAACAATATTAAAAAAATTATATTTTAACAATTTTTTTATTTTATAATTTTTTTATTTAATTTGTCTCTATCATTTCCTAAATGAGTTATTCTACAATAAAGTCTTACACCACACACATTCTCACATCTACATGTTCAACATGTGATTTATCATTTTTACTTTTCTATTTAAACAAACACATATTTAAGTATTAAAATATAATGACAAATCTCATATTGGTTAGGTGGAAATTTGTAATATGACTTCCATTTAAGGTTTGCTTGAATTCAAAGATGAGATTAGATGGTTTTAGATTAAATATGAAAATTAAATAAAATATTATTATAATATTATTTTTTAATTTTATTATTGTTTTAAGATTTGAAAAAGTTGAATTGTTTATTATATTTTGTGTATAAATTTAAAAAAGTTGTAATGATGAGATGAAATAAGATAAGATGAAATGAGATAAAACACTTTTTGAATCCAAACAAAGTCTTAGAATCTTTACTCCTTTCCAAAACTCAATAAAATATTTTAATTCAAACTATTTTACTATTATTTATACAATTATTTTATTATTATTCATATATTTTTTTATCTCATCTCAACATTTAATCGAGACCTAAATACATGAAAGGATGTATAGAGGACTTTGCATATGTGATACCTCATATGATATGAGTAAGAATAGATGGTTTATAAGATCTCACATTATTTGAAAAGAATAAGTTATTGCTCTTTATAAGATTTCAATAAGATTCCAATTATATCATTAATTAATTATTTTAAAATAAAAATCATGTAATTTAAACCTTGCATAAAGAGGTTACAGCATCTCTCCGTGCAAGCTTCGGTCCTTCTAGCGGGACATTATGTTAACTTGTTTATTTGAAATAAAATAGTATGTTATCTATTAGATAGAGAGAGCACACAAGTATTTTTTTTATTTTTTATTTTTATGAATAAGCAAGAAGGTATTAACCAAAGAGAATTGCTATTGTGTTGCCTAGTTATATCGCTCATTTTATTTCATTAACATAATACTAATGGTGGTGCCGCATGATTTATTAAAAAAATTATATTTAAAACAAAATTACATCCAAAAACACATAGAAAATGATTGAAATTCTAAATTTCATTTATTCCTTTTATGTTTATGTATTTATTTTTTTATTTTTTTAATAAACTACGTGACACATGAAGTAAAGTGAACCATATAACTTAGACAAGATAGTAACATTTCTCATGCTAAGGTCACTTGCAAGACGTATTGCTAGAACTACATCAATTAAATTCGTATATTTAATAGCGATGCATTATGAAAATCTTAATAGGACCAATCACTAGATGGATATTGTTGCTCCAAATAAAACAATTATAATGATGCTCGCAATCAACAAAAATGTGTATTATCCATATGAAATATATATTATCAATGAGTGATGCTACAAAATCTAGTATTATCTCATTTTATAAATATAACACTTTCCATTATTCTAAATTATTTCTTATTTATTAAAATAAATAAATTTAAAAATTGAAGAAGAATTTCACCTCATCGTAATATAATAAGAATAAGAGTCAGTTTAGATAGAGAATTAAGATGAAATATTTTAATTTATTTAATTTTAATTAATAATTTTATTACTATTCAAAAATTATCTCAATTTATTTTATCTCATTTTACTATTTAAATGAGCCATAAGATGATGTCGTAGTCCATTGAATTTTTCATAAAGGATTTTTCAATTATGAAACTCACCGTTTTGAATATTTTCGGTAGTGTTTGATCACGCGCTCACAAATGGCAGAAATGGTAAATTTCTAGATTTTATAATAAACCTTGAACTAAACTGAAGCCGCGATGTTGCATCTATCTCCCTCATTCAGTCTCCACCGCCGACCGTTAGCGACACTACCCAGCCATCGCCGCCTTCGACCACCCGCCGCTCTTCGAGGTAAGCTTTTCCCAGATCTTCCGTTTTTTTAAGCCGATTGATTGGCATTACTTGTAGTTCTGTGCTGCGAGGCGTATTGATTTAGCAGTTGGTGGTTCTAGTGAGCCCTCTCCTGTTGACCGCGAGGTTGCAAATTCAGCCACAGAAAAAAGTTTATATTTATATAATCTTTGTTAAAGAACAGTTTGGGATAAATCTTATCGCCAGGAAATACAGCCGAACAGATTCAGTGACATTGGCTTTGATACCTTTGGATTAATATTATGTCTAAAGTTTCACTATTTCTCTTCTCCTCTGTTCTCAGAAGGCTCTCACTAGTGTTTGGTTGAAAAATGGCTTCGTTTGCTTCCACCGAGTGTTCCCTTCCCCTCCCTCAATCGCGCCTCTCTTTGCCTACGCAGCATAAGCATCATCATGGCAATGGTGGTTGCAGTACTTTCTTACAACTTCAACGTGCTGCTACTCACAAGTCAAAATCTCTCTCCTTTACCGTTTCTGCGCAAGGTAGCTTCATTTAATCAGTCCCTCGTGCAAAAATGCACTGTTCTGCATGTATATGCTTAATATTTTAAAAATGAATTAATTTCAGGAACGATTCCTCGCGTTTCCGTTGAGAGGAATGACCGCTCGTCTTTTGTAAAAACGTCCGCAGTTCGATATCTGACAGGATCTGTCACCAGAACTCAGGGTCTTCGCTTTGCCGTGGTCAGTTACTCTGAATGTCCTACACATAACTCGAGTAACAAAAAAAAAAATCATTTGTATACATATCTGTAATTGTTGGGGAATTGCAGTTTTCCGAAATTGGCTGTGAAATCCTCGAAAATTTAATTCCGGCTAATGATATGATTCTGCTTAGGGTAGCATTAGCTTCCCTTCACTTCCGATATTGGTTTCACTGAATTTTGATTATTGAAGGTTGTAGCACGATTTAACGAGATTGTGACAAAGCAACTGTTAGAAGGAGCGTTGGCTACATTCAAGAACTATTCTGTCCAAGATGAAGACATCGATGTATGTAGCCACTCTTTTAAAAACAATTTAATTGTCATATGTTGTTATGCCTATTATCACAGTATCTACGAGAGTTATAGAACGTAGACTTTTGCAAATATCTTGATTGTTGTGGCTAAGTATAGCATCTTCTTAAACTAGTACAATCATTGAGGAAGTAGTAGTTGTGACTAGTTATTGCCGTTGCTGTCAGAGCATGGAAAAGATCGAAAGCCAAAATCACCATGACCATCCTTTTTTTAGTTTTAACAACCATCCTTCTTTAAACATTCCTGTCATGGTGGTGATCCTCATACTATCCCTTGTTGACACGCTTATTGGATAAATGTATTGAAGCTTACAGGGATTTTGTGCCTTGTGATTGTTAGCTTGGTCTGTGGTTTTAATTTTGCATGATAACACTATGACAATGGATAATTATTTTCTTCGCTTTGTCCATCAGGTTGTATGGGTTCCTGGTAGTTTCGAAATTGGTATTGCTGCAGAAAGGCTTGGGAAGTCAGGAAAATATCATGCAGTTTTATGTATTGGAGCAGTGGTATGATTTGGTGATGCGCTACTGATTAAAATCTTTTGATGAGATATAATATCTCTCAATGACAGTGTTCTTTAACTCAATATGTTGAGAACATGCTTGTAATGAGTGCCCTAATTTATGAACCATTTTTGTTGTCATTAGATTAGAGGTGATACTTCCCACTATGATGCTGTTGCTAATTCGGCAGCATCTGGAGTTCTTTCAGCAGGTTTAAGTTCAGGTTGGTCTCTGTGTTTTGTATTAGTTGCTGAGCTGATTTTATTTTATAGCAGTAGATGGGAATATAGTATTGTGATCTAATTATTATTGCGTGAATCCGGCTTTTGTATGTAGCAATATTACATATATAGTTTGCTTAAAAGGCAACGGGCTCTAGCTCAAATACCTCTTCCTCCCCTTTCATGACAAGGATGGAGGGTGAGATTGTTGGATCAGGAGCCTCTGGGTGCATATGTAACTTACAAACAAACAAGGGGAGGGGGGGAAGCTTTAGTTTGCATCTTGTTACTTATAAAAAAAGGAAAGAAAGAAAGAAAAAAGCATCTTGTTTGTTGCATGGTTTTCCCATGGGTGTCTGTCTAGACTACGATGTCTATGCATGTACATATCTTTTTCACGTAGGAAACTTACTTTACATGTAGGGCCCTGAGTGTGCTTCTTGAATGGGCTTGGAAATTTGTCTTTTGATTTTTTGATAGCTATTTTGGCTGAAGGACAAGACAAAGTACAGCTACACATCAATTTTGCATCTTATTTCTTTTCACTATGTTGTTAAGCAGCCCACACATCAATTGTATGTCCTTGCGCATTGGCAAGGTGATCTATAAACTATCTGAATTTGCTATTAAATTGGTGAAATGAGATGGAATGTCGCAGCTGTCATTCTTACATTGATGTCATATCCAATTTAGCTTATGTTTTGCTTCCTAATGATAGACTGAAGCTTTTTCTACATGATTTTATAGGAGTTCCATGCATATTTGGTGTTCTGACTTGCGATAACATGGAGCAGGTAATCTGGTAGTTAAAGTGAAGGTAAATGGGAGAGTGCCGCTAGATGAGATGTGATCTCTGACTGTTGCCTTTATAATTATTGCAGGCATTAAATCGAGCTGGTGGGAAATCTGGCAATAAGGGTTCCGAGACTGCTTTGACAGCTGTGAGTTGGAATGTTTAAGTTCATTTTGTCTCAATGTCTCAATGATGATACCAATGCAATGTATTTTTAATAACAAAAACCTGGACTAGAATTTTAAGATGCAAATTCGTAATCCTCATAGTTGTATGGTTGTGTAAATCATAAGGTTTGACAAACATGGCATCTATTTTCAATTTTAGTTCTGACCTGAGAACTTTAAATATAATAATCTGATTTCAGTTTCTTAATATTTTCAATGTCTCTATTTCCATATTTTTCCTTTGACTGAGTAATTAAAATATTGGGAGACAGATTACTTATAAAAAAAATTAAAATATTGGGAAGTAGATTAGTTGTTGTACGCATCTTTCTACTGATTTTATACTCCTTATACTGTATATTGGTTATGGATGTGTATTATTTATTTTATTCTTATGCACACTTGCTTAGTTGTCTCTCTCCTAAACACTTTTCTCTCCGTACACATGCGAAATATCATGTAGTTGGTGTTACTTCGTTGGTGGTGTTATGTTAATGGCATAAGAATATTGCAGTGATTACTGTTTTGTTCTCTTTTGTTTGTCGCGTTGGATGGTTGCGACGGGGTTGTGCATAAATGTTCTTATTGATCACAAGACTTTTGTGTTTAAGAGGGAAAACGAGATGTGATGTAGAATGACAGAGAGTAGTCGCCGCATGGTGAAATACATCTCTATCGATCACGAAGCTCTGGTGTGGTTGGCTTCAATGGTGAGGGAATGTGTTGCTTCAGTGGGATCCTCTGAGTTTCTTAGAACTCGTAGAAGGGAATCAGGTGCTTGTGGTGCTGAGGTGCCACAACTACTTTGGCAGGTTCTCCTCTTTATCGGAGTTCAGTCACGAGAAGAAGCGAAGTCTGATCGTGGTGCCGAAAGGGAGGAAGGGGAGGGTTGGAGGAAATTTGGTGAAACCTTGAAGGAGCTCTTATCTCCATCCTTTGTTTTGTGTGAGGAAAACAAAGATAAAGGTGGCTTGGGCAAGGATGAAACAGGTAGGGGCGTTGAAGGAGGTTGGAAGAAAAGGTGGTTCTCCACGGGTGCTTCCACCATTGACGATGCATAAGTCGACTTCTCGGTTGTACAGAGAGGTACTCCAAGGTCAGATGGAGATGCCTCGAGCCGTGAAGCATGTAGAGAGGGCAGGTCTGCCAGGTTTAGGTGGCTCTTCTATTTTAACTGATGCACAAAGTCGCGAGGGGGGTGGCAGGGACGTGGTGGGTCTGAATGAGGTAAGGGTGCTTCTAGTGTTGGCTGAAATGGAGCAACAAGTGGGTTTTCTGATTGATAATATACACTGGCTAAAACGGTGTGTTAAGGGGAAGGGGGCTTTACAGATGGGCTTGGGCTTGGGTCGGGGATTGAGCTCTATTGCAGTGAGGGGGGGGCTTCAGTTTTACAGATCAGGCTGGGCCGTCAAAGGGAGCTAGCTAGGCCAGGGAATAGGCCCAAAATGGGTTTGGATGGAAAAGTTTCGGGTTTCACCCGATATATTGGTCCAGGGCCTTGGCCGCTCTCCCATAGCACCAGCATGTGACCTGTCGGACCCAGTTGCCGACAATCATCTTGGTGGGTTGGTACCGTCACATCAGCGGGAGGAAACCGAGGAAGGGGAGTTGATAGAAGAGCTTGACGGCGGGGTTGCTTTTGATGGGGAGATCAGCACAGTCCAACCTTCCAGTGGTTGAAGTACCTTCGAGGGAGCTTGTCCCATGGATGGGTGACCAACTTTTATTGGGTGGAATGGTCGATGGTGGCATCGGGAATACATTAGAGGTGCTGTTTGGTGAGTTGCAATTGGCTTGCTCTTCAGGGGAAGTGGTATTATATGGCTTACAGAAGGGTGTTGAAAAAGGTGGTGGAGCTACAGGGGATGTGGGGTTAGATGACTCTTCAGATGGCTTTTAGATGGTGGTTTGTGAGAATGGGTGTGATAAGAATGAGTTGAGTAGTCCTACCCCACTATGTGTTATTCCACCTAACCCAGTTCCTAAATCTTCGAATTGGGTGCTGAAAAAGGTGGCGGAGTTACAGGAGTGTGGGGATTTCCTGTGAAGGCTTGGGTGGAGTTATTTAGCTTCTTTGGGTGCTTAAGGAGGGTGTTGTTGATGTGAGATATCAGAGTGGTGAAGTTAGTAGAGGATTGCATTAGAAACTATTCAATGGTTGGTTCATTCAAGAATATTGAGGATGGGTGGAGGTGGGCTCTTGCAGGAGTGAATGGGCCTAATGCAGATTGAGAAAGAAGCTCTTTGTGGGAGGAACTGGCAGGTTTGTATTATTTATGGGAATTACCTTGGGTCGTATGTGGGGACTTTAATGTTGTATACTTTCCTTGTGAGAGGGAGGAGGCTACTTCTTTGACAAGAGCGATGGAAGACTTCTCGGAGTTGATTTTTTATCTTAACTTGATTGATCTTCCTCTGGTTTGGAGGTTTTTCACGTGCTCTAACAGTAGAGGGGGTCAAGGTTGGACAGATTTCTAGTTTCTACTTCTTGGGAGACACATTATCCGAATCTAAGCCAGAAAAGATTGCCATGGGTATGCTCTGATCATTTTACCATTTTGTTAGATTGTGAGGGCATTCAAGGGGTTTGGCGTTACTTCAAATTTGAGAATATGTGGCTACAAACGATTGGTTTTGAGGAAAGGGTCAGGAATTGGTGGGTTTCCTATTCCTTTCATGGTACCCCTAGTTTTATTGTACTTAGTAAACTTAAAGCCCTTGAGTTGGATTTAAATAAGTGGAATATTGAGGTTTTTAGACATACAGATGAGCAAAAAAGTCTTCTTTGGAATGAGTTGCATTCTCTAGAAGTTGGGGAGGTCAATGAGGAGTCCTCTTTGAGAAAGATTGAGGTGGTGTCTAAGATAGAAAAGGTTTTGTTAATGGAAGAAATTTCTTGGAGACAGAAATCTAGGATGATATGGTTGAAGGAGGGCGACAAATGTTATAAGTTCTTTCACGGCAAATTCCCACAGGCGTAATAATGTGATTGAGGTGATCCAATCCGGTAATATGGTGCACCAATCCTCGGAGGATATTCAAGACCATAATGTGAACTATTATGAAGATATTCTCAAAGAGACTGCGGTGTGGCATCCTAAACTGGATGGTTTGTTTTTTGACCAGCTGGATGTCAGTGTTGCAAGTTGGTTGGAGAGACCATTTGAGGAAGCTGAAGTGTAGCAGGTGGTGAGTGGTATGTGCAAAGATAAATCCCCAGGCCCGGATGGATTTTCTTTGGCTTTCTTTCAAGAGTATTGAGACACAATGAAGGATGATGTGATGCGGGTTTTTCATGAGTTTCATTTTAGTCACAAGTTTGAGAAGTCTCTTATCGCTACTTTCATTGCCCTCATCCCAAAGATAGCAGGGGCCATTGAGTTGAAAGATTTCTGTCCTATTAGTTTGGTAGGCGGGATTTATAAAATCATTTTGAAGGTATTAGCAAATCGTATGAGTTTGGTGATGGATAAAATAATTTTCAAACCTCGAAATGCTTTGTACGGGGTCGACAAATTTTGGATTTAGTTTTGATAGCAAATGAGTGTTTGGACAGTCAGTTGATGGATGGTATTCCAAGAGTTCTTTTCAAGTTGGACATGGAAAAGGCTTATGACCACGTGTGCTGGGATTTTTTGCTATATATGTTGAGAAGATGTGGCTTCGGAGATAGGTGGTGTGGTTGGGTTAAATATTGTATTTCAACCGCCCGGTTTTTTGTTTTAGTTCATGGCAAACCTTGTGGATTTTTTTCAGAGTTCGAGGGGTTTGAGACAAGGGAACCCGTTATCTCCTTTTCTCTTTGTTTTAGTAATGGAGGCCTTGAGTCGCATGGTGGAGGCTGCTGTAAGGGGAGGTTTTCTTGCCGGTTTTTCAGTGGGTAACATTAATAATGAGGCTTTATCCATCTCCCATTTATTGTATGCGGGTGACACTTTAATTTTCTATGATGCTGACAGCGAACAGATTCAAGCTTTAAGGGTTGTTTGTGTTTTGAAGTTGTTTCGGAACTCAAGGTGAACTTGGGAAAGTCGGAATTGGTCCTGGTAGGGGAGATGGAGAATATCAACCTTCTAGCAGAATTGTTGGGATGCAAAGTGGTTGCTCTTCCTATAAAATATCTCGGACTTCCTTTGGGAGCCTCTTTAAAAGCAAAAAATATTTGGGATGGTGTTGTAGAGAAGGTAGAAAAAAGGTTGTCGGGTTGGAAGCGGCTCTGCCTATAAAAAGGAGGGAGACTAACTCTTATCAAAAGTACCATTTCCAATCTTCCTACTTACTTTCTTTCTTTATTTCTTTTACCAATGGGGGTGGCTAATTGGATTGAAAAACTATTTAGAGCTTTTTTGTGGGGTGGCATGGGTGAGGAGAATAAATTTCATCTTGTGAGTTGGCAAAAAGTGTGCAGTCCGAAGGAGTTGGGAGGTTTGAGGTTGCTTAACTTGATCATTTTTAATAAAGCTCTATTAGGAAAGTGGTTGTGTGTTAACCCTGAGGGGTAGCTTAGCTGGTCCGGCCTTGGGTTTGCTCCTTAATGGTCACTAGTTTGAGTCCCTTTAGGGCCACTAGAAGTTTACCTAGTCGTTAACTTCAGGGCTCCATGGAATTAGTCGAGGTTGGCACAAGCTGACCTGGACACCCACGGTTATAAAAAAAAAAGGAAAGTGGTTGTGGAAATTCCAATTGGAAGGGATTTAGTTCGTTGTGGAGAATGGTCGTGGATCGGAAGTATGGTTGTGATTGGGGGGATTGGTGTTCCAAGGAGGGTAGGGGGGACTTATGGTGTGAGCCTTTGGAAATTTCTTAGAAAGGGGTGGAAGGTGTTTGCAACACATCAATTTTGAGGTTGGAGAGGGCACAAGAATTCGTTTCTGGTTTGATGAATAGTGTGGTGAGAGAGCTCTATTTTCTGTTTTGCCAGTTGTTTTCAGATTGGCTGAAAATCAGCAGGCTGCTGTCTCAAATGTGTTGTGTCGAGCCAATGGTATAGTGCGCATTGGAATATGATTTTTTCCAGAAATGCGCAGGATTGGGAAGTTGAGGAGATAGCAGGTTTTTTCAGCTATCTTTATTCCAAGAAGATAAGAGGAAATGGTAGAGATAGAATGCTGTGGAAACATTCGGGGGGTAAGAAATTTCCTGTTAAATCCTTCTATAAGGTGCTGACAGACCATCAGCCCATTGTGTTTCCATGGAAGGGTATTTGGAGAGTTCCCGTGCCATTCAAAGTTGCATTTTTTTACTTGGACTGCAGCTTTAGGAAAGATTTTGACGGCTGACAATTTAAGGAAACATGGAATGATCATAATGGAGTGGTGTTACATGTGTAAGAACAATGGTGAATCGATTGACCATCTTTTTCTGCATTGCGAGGTGGCGAGGGAGTTATGGGCTGGTATATTTAGTAGAGCTGGGTCGACTTGGGTTATGTCCAAGAGTGTGGTGGAACTCTTAGCATGTTGGAATATGCATCATCATAGCTCTCAACTGGCAGTGACGTGGAGGATGGTTCCTTTGTGCTTATTGTGGTGTATATGGATGGAAAGAAATGAGAGGTGCTTCAACAAGAAGGAGAGAGCTGTGGGGGAAATATGGAACTTTTTTTGTATTTTCTTTGGTCCAATGGTTTTCTGCTAATTGTATTAAAGAGAGGGGATGTTCATGAGTTTTTACTTTCTTTTGAGCTTTCTAGAATGTAATCAGGTGTCTCTTTTGTATACTTCATGTGTACATATAGACTTTGCCTAGTTTCATTCGATCAATAAAGTTTCTTACTTATAAAAAATATATATATATATATCTTATTCTTTAGATGATTGAGTTCTCACATCAATTAACTTTGTTTGTCATGCAGATTGAGATGGCATCTTTGTTTGAGCACCATCTGAAGTGAGAAAAATATTGGGGACCATTGGATGTCATGAAATGATGCCTAGTTTTTTTCTTGTTTTTCTTTCCCTCTCCTCAGTTAGACGTATTGTTTCGTTTTCAACTGCCAGAATGTCTCTATGTTGAGTGAGGGACTTCCAAAGGGTAGCCACATCATCCCAAAGAATAATGAGTATTTATCGATTGCTTTGCTGCACCTCGAAAGAGCCTTAGTGCTCTAACTGCTCAGACACAGGAAAAGATGTATGCTTGATGTTTAGAATCAGAAATTATCTTTTACACGGCTCCCTTTGCTTTTTTTTCGGATATAATTGTCATCTCTCTCTTTTTGCAAAGAAATAAAATTCAGAGACAAGTACAGACCAGTGTGTAACGCATCTATTGTTAAAAAATGGTTGCATTTTCCTGCCTTCTGTAATTTGTTCTCAATAGTCCTTTATATGATATGCTGCTTTTGTGTTTGGTCGTGTTTCATGTGGCTTCTGTCTGCTGTGCTTTTTTTTGGTTGTGAAGTCCCAATAGTTTGCAATTCCAACCACTTCTATAATTTGTAGAGAAATAGATCCAGCATATGAACTCTGCATTAACTGTTGTCCATAGGTAATATGGACACTAGCATTTAGGTTTCGTTTGCTTCATAAATTCATCTCAACTTATTATTATAATTTTTTTTAAATTTTAATATAAAATATAATAAATAATTTAATTTTTTCAAATCTCAAAATAATAATAATATTAAAAAATAATATTCTAACAATATTTTATCATCACAATTCAATTCAACTCAGTTCAACATCTAAACGTAGCCTTAAAGTAGTAGAGTCTATATGCTATCTCTCTCAATTGTAAAAATTGTGGTTTGATTAAAAATTTATAAAAAATCCCGATCTATGCAATTTAGGACTCGTTTGGTTCATTGATTGCATTTAACTCAATTGAATTCGGTTTAGATTTAGACATCTTTTAATATCTAAACACTCAATTTTCAAATCACTAAACTCATATCAATTCAAAATATATTTACACGTAGGACCCATAACTTTTTTCAACTTCTCATAAATATATCTAAACTCATCTTAACATTCAAGAGTAATGTTAGGTACAAGCTCCAAATGTATAAGTCTTTTGTAAAAATATGGGCCCCATAAAAAAAAAAAATTGAATTTTCACATTTTTTCACGGTGGGATCATCTTTTTTATAAAGAACTTGTACGAGACTTATACATTTGAGACTTGTATATATCATTTCTTAACATCTAAATATATTTAAACTTATCTTAGGTAGATTCCACAAAATCCGCTCCACCATCTCAACTCAATATTATTCATAGAAAACTTAACTCAACTTAACATATAAGCGTAGCCTTACTTTATCTTTATTTATTGAATTCTGGGACCAACATGAGCTGGATGACCAAAGGTAACTTGTAAGGTGATTGCGCTTTAATTGGTTAGCAATTTGCTTCGACAAAACTCTGGATGCAAAAGAGTTGAAACAACTGTCAATTGGAGGATGAAATCTATTTTGTTGGTCGAATTTTGAGATGGGCAGGAAGCTTGAAGCATAAAAGCTGAGACAATGCCTGCCTTCGATTCTACTCAATTCCAAAATGCAGACGTTGGACACAAGCCTCGAACACTTGACTCTGAAATTGATGACAGGCCAAAACGTGTTCTAACTATATACAATGCGAAACATCTTTTTGCCAATTCTATAGTTGTTTCAAAGGGTTATGTGGGCAAACTGGTAATTTTGCATTGGCATTTTATACTGAACGAGCCATTCCTGTACAAGTTCTTTTGCTCTTCCTGAACATCTGCTTAACCATTATTCAACTAACAAAGCAAAAGAATTGTTAAAGATTAAAGAACCTAAAGGCAATAAGAAACTTAGAATCAAAGTTAAACACCACAAAACAAGTTTCTTTGAGAAGGTTGATGCTAGCTGAGCTTCATGCTTATATTTTGGGATCCACTAAAAAGAAAATGTTGACAGTATTTGGTCGGAAAACCAGCTCCTACCCATGGGCAATGCAAGGAAGATTTCCTCTCCAGTAGCCATGAGGAAGAAGATCAAACCAAAGTATTCCATTCTTATTCTCTCTATTAAATCTCATTCGTTGTGGGGAACAAGAGAAGCAATATGCTGTAAAGAGATTAAAATAATTTGTTAGAAGAAGAGTGGCATATCATATCATTGCTTCCTGTTGCTTTCTCTTGTCATGGTGATATTGCAGCTTTCTCTTCCTATATCCATGGATCTCCAAAAAAATGGTTCCATTAATGGATCAGCAAGAATTCGTCGAAAACGTTCATCAAAGTTCCATTGTACACTTCCTCCAAGATTGTTCATGTCCAATTCACAGCAGCCTCAGTATCCCAATTTGCTGTTTCCCTCAACTAATCAGGTCCAAAGTTTACTACTACCTAATGTTCTCTCCTCATGCATATTCTTATACTTCGTTATAAGCACTTTAACCTGTTTTGCTTTGGCATGGTTCTGAAAGAGTGCTGCCAAGTATTTCTGGATTAACATATGTGAATTGATTGATGTCAGAGTGTAGCAGCTATTTTGTTAGAAGATGGATCGCAGTCAAAGCTTTACCCATTGACGAAGAAAATATCAGAAGGGGCCATTCCTATAGCAGCAAATTACAGACTCGTTGATGCAGTGGTCAGCAACTGCATTAACAGTAACATAAACAGGATATATGCTCTTACTCAATTTAATTCAACTTCTCTCAATTCCCACCTTTCTAGAGCTTATACTGGACAAGGTCTTGGAAAAGAGGGATTCGTTGAAGTTATCACTGCTTACCAGAGCCTTGAAGACGATGACTGGTTTCAGGTTTAAAAGCATATTGTTCTCTATACTATTAGTCTTGATGTCATATTATATAAGAGTAATGCTATATACAGTCGTAGAGTGCGAAAGTGCCACGCAATTACTTTTTTCAAAGAGATTGCATAGTGCTTACGCACTCCACAACTGCAAAGATCATTTTTCATTATATAAATGCATATATTCACGTTCCTTCTCTATATTAGGGAGCTGCAGATGCTGTTAGAAGATGCTTGTGGTTGATGGAAGAGTATCCCGTGACTGAGTTTCTGATCCTTCCTGGCCACCATCTCTACAAAATGGACTACCAGAAAATCATAGAAGCACATCGAAACAGCAGGGCTGACATGACTATTGCAGCATTGAGTGCTGGGAGAGAGCAAGACCCAAATTTTGGCATTTTGAGTTTGAATTCAGAAAATCAAGTTCTAGAGTTTAGATTGAAGTCAGATAGTGAGCCAATCACTTTTGTTTCAGTAGGTTTCCCCCCAAGCTCCGCTCTGCTTAAATGTTATAGTTTTTGGGGGAGTTCTCTGAGGAAGTTTACTTCTGAAATTCAGGAGGAAAGCCCAGTGAAATGCAATGATGTTGCATATCGAGAATTTTCAAGTATGGGAATATATGTCATTAATAGAGATATAATGGTAAAGCTTCTAAGAGAACATTTTCCCAAGGCAAATGACTTCGCAAGTGAAGTAATACCAGGTGCAATATCCTTAGGAATGAAGGTCAGACTTATTTCGTATGCCCTTCTCATGTTGCTTTTATTTTCAAATGTGGTAGTACTATTTTATTTCTGTCCCTACATAATGATGCTGTGGTAGACTCTAGTTATTTTCATCTTTTTAATTGCAATTGATAGGAAGATTCTCCTCCTTCGTGATAGTCAGGTACAAGCTTTTCTCTTTGATGGGTACTGGGAAGACATGAGGAGCATTGAAGCATTCTACCTAGCAAATATGGAAAGTACAAAGAAAGCAGACATGGCATTTAAGTCAGTAACTTTAATACCAGAAAAGGGCTGAAAGTATCATCCCAGTGAATGTCTGTGCCTATATTGGACACCTCACAAACTAACAAAAATTTCATCCTTTCATAGCAGCTTCTTTGATAAAAAGTCTCCCATCTACACTTTACCTCGGGTTCTGCCTCCAACTCATGTGACTGATGCTATAATAATAGACAGCGTCATTGGAGATGGTTGCATTCTCGGTGTAAGGAACTGCTTTCTCTGCCTCTAGAGTTTGCAATGGTAAATTTCAATGATAGGCAGTTACATAGTATGGAAACAAATACGTATACATAGAAGAGGAAAATAAGTTATAACGCATGCATACCATGTATTTTTTTCTGTTCTTAACTGTGCTTTAAATTACTGTTTCTAATATATTTCTAACCTTTCTAAGAGTAGAGGTGCAAGATCAAAGGTACAGTAGTCGGTATGAAGACAAGAATTGGAGATGGGGCTGTAATAGAGGACTCAGTGATCATGGGTTCTGATATTTATCAAGTAAGATGGCTCTAAATGTTTATCCATATATGTCTCTGTTGTGGAGAGTGTTTAAAAACTCAAAAATAAAACATTTTAGCCCCCCATCCTCCTCACAGATGGACTCATGAATGTTCTTTTCAAATCTCCATTGATTATCTTATATATAGTGCACGTGTGCGTTCTCGATCCACAGATGGAAGATATTCGGCGGAGTGGCATGGACAGGAAGGGCCTAGATATTCCTATAGGAATTGGTGAAGATACTCAAATAAGGAAGGCCATTGTAGATAAGAATGCAAGAATTGGCAGAAATGTTTTGGTATGGAAAGTACAAGAAATAGTCATTGGCTCTCAACAGCAATCTCATTACATCATTAATATTTATATTAAAGCTTAACTATCAAGAAATTTTATATGTATTCTTAGACTAACAAGCTAAAACAACTTCATTTATCTAATATTCCCACTCATTTTCAGATTTTTCCTGCAATGCACTTGCATTATTATTATTATTGCCAATGCCAATATGTACTATGCACAGACTGAGCATTGACATTTCTAAAATAGATTGCAGAAGAGTGATAGAACAGGGTTTTTCTGTTGGACATCTTTTTTAAGTTCGGCATGGTTGGAGCTACCTAGAAAGTATTGATTGAGCCTTTATCTGTTTAAGCTTTTTTTGTGTGAATGTCTGTCTAAAACCTGCAACTGAATCAATATGTGGCTTCTCTTCTTTGCACTTCACTGTCCTTTATGTGTTCTAAACTAGGGGCCTTTCCTATGTGACGGATATAGAAGTAATGTATTGGTAATTCAATGCAGATTATAAACAAAGACAGCGTCAGAGAAGGGAACAGTGAAGCCAATGGTTACATGATCAGTGAGGGAATTGTGGTTGTTCTTCATAGTGCAGTCATCCCCAACGGCAGCATTATATGAGAGTTTTGAGTCAAAAGAATTATCTCCAGTTTGGTTCTTCAATTGATATAAGAGAACCATGCATGTAGCTTAGAAGTCAAATGTATATTTGACGAAATGAGTCGCCAACAATAAGAAAGTTATATTCATTCACAGATTTTATTGAATGTAAAATTCACAAATACTTCATTGTTCATGCTGAAAATAGTCTTTAATGGATATTTTGTATGTGTGTATGTATATATTTCAGTGGTCCTTTTACATCAAAGGGTACGATTTTTTACCTTTTCTTTTCAATTTTCTATCCATCACTGGAAGTAGGGAAAAAAAGAACGCAAACTAAGAATAGAGGTGAGTTTGAATAGTAAGATAGAGATGAAATGATTTTAGATGAAAAAATAGATTACTATGCTGCCGATCGCTCCATTTGACCGCTCAATAATTTTTTTTTTTTTTTTAACTTAATGATGAAAGAAGTGATTTTAAGTGTATTCGTGTATTTTTTTTTTTTTAAAATATTTAAATACATTAAAAAAATGTGAAGAGAAAAATAAAAAAAAAAAGTTGCAAAAACAACTATCAATAACACTGAGCGGTGCTACTCAGGCAGCAGAGTAGCACTGCTCTTAGATGAAAATTAAAAGTTGAATAAAATATTATTTTTTAATATTATTATTGTTTTAAAACTTAAAAAAATTGAATTATTTATTATATTTTATATAAAAATTTAAAAAAATTATAATATAAAATGAATTAAAATAAGTTAAAACAATCGTTCTATACAAACCTAGCCTTTTTTGCAGTTAACATGTTATCGTTGATTTGGTTATGGTTTATTTCTTGTTATTAAGCTCCGTTTGAATTGAGTTAAAGAACTTTAAAGATAAGAGGAAATGAGATATTTTATCAATAATAGTAAAATTTATGAATAATAACAAATACAGAGCCGCTTTGGCCAGTGTATTAATGGTCTTATCGGAGACTGGTGAGTTTGGATCTCAAATTTATCTTAATTTATTATTACAATTTTTTTAAATTTTAACATAAAATATAATAAAAAATTCAATTTTTTTAAATTTTTAAATAATAAAAATATTAAAAAATAATATTCTAATAATATTTTATCATCTCAATTCAATTTAATTCACTTCAACATCCACACACATTCTAAGAGCACTCTCATTGGATTAGCTAAAAGCTTGGATTAGCTAAAAACTAAAACTAATGAGTATTTAACTATTAAAGAATAAAATATGCTCACATTGGATTAATCAAATTCTAAATATTTAGAATTTGGTTACAGTGACTTTTAAAAATTTTTTCAAATTTGAAGGTTACTGTACATGCATCAAATACATATTTTATTAATTATTTCTCTCTCTATTTCTTTCTATCACATATTTTATCATAATTAATATATTAATTTGACTTAGTGATATATTAATTTAATAAGAACATGATTATTAATTAATATATAATAAGTAAAATAGTAAAATATGATAAAATTAAATAAATTAATAATTAAAAAAATTAAATATTTTTTAAATTATTAATTATTCATTACCATATAATGAATAAATGTATAATCTAATGTGGAGATTTAATGTGAATAACCAAAACTAAATTTATTTTATATTATTTTATTATTATATAATGAAAAAATAGCTATTTTAATATAGAGATTTATGTGAATGGAATATTCAAAAGTTAAATTTTTCTTATATTCATTAAAATTATTCTTTAATTTTGGTTAATCCAATGAGAGTGCTCTAGGCTTCATTTGTTTTTAGAAATGAGATGAGATGAGATGAGATTAAAGTTAAAAAGTTGAATAAAATATTGTTAGAATATATTTTTTAATATTTTTTTTTTTTTAGATTTGAAAAAGTTGAATTATTTATTTTATTTTATATTAAAAATTAAAAAAATTTTAATGATTAAATAAGATGAAATGAAATGTTTCCTAGAACAAACGTTGGATGCTGAATTGTGACAGTGAGGATGCATGGCAGGAAACCTCACGGGACGGGAAACCTCGACTCTCTCTCTCTCTCTCTCTCTCCCCTTCGATCTCTCACGGGAAATCCCTCCCGAAATCGCTCGACTCTCTCTCTCTCTCTCTCCTTCCCTCTTTCTCCTTCGATGTCTCTCACGAAATCCCTCTGTTAAACCCTAGCACGAAGACTCTGTTGGGCCAAGCAGTGGATAGAACGACTAGTGAAAATGGATCTCCAGTTTTACATAAACGAGAATGGCGACAAAGTCTATACTACTAAGAAAGAATCACCACTTAAACGGGCAACACAATCTGCTCATCCAGTCATTGTGCAGGTAATCAAGCTTTAAGAAGTTCTAAGGGCTGAAAACTGTTCTACATTCTCTGGAGCCAAGTTTGAAAAATCAAGGTAAGGGAGTGCAAGAATAACCCCATTTTCATCAAAGAAACTCAAGTGGAGAGATTGCAATCCTAAGTTGCAAAGGCTGAGCTTTTATTACGAGCTTGATTTCTAGTGTATTTTTTTAAAAGCAAAGAGTGAGGATAAATGATCCAGCAAAGGGTGGCGGTATAGAGTGCGAGAGATGGACTACGCTTTTAGGGCCCCGTGCCTTTCGGGAAATTTGATGTCTCCTACCTTAGTAACTCAGCCACCAAGATGGCCGTTTTTCTCTACATGTGTATTGTCACTTAGTCTGAAGTCATCCCCATTCCCATTTCTTGCCAAGGCTAGTGCTATCGCTCGTGGTCGGGTTTGGATTTTCCATCTCAACGGGTGCGAGAGCAGTGAGAGAGGTTTGGGTTTTCTCAGGAGGCTTCGATCTCCTTTTGAGAGAGTGAGAGAGCAGAGAGAGGGAGGCGATCTCCTTTCGGATAGAGAGACAGAGAGATCCTGTGTAAGCGGTCCCTAATTTCATTCATGTGCCCCTTACATGGCAGCTTCCTATTGGTTCCGATATATAAGGTTTATAGGAGACACTGCAGAAAGCGTTTGTTTTAAGAAAATTTTATCGCATTTAATTATTATAATTTTTAATATAAAATAAAATAAATATTTTAAATATTTTAAATGTTAAAGTAAAAATAATATTAAAAAATATATTTTAATAATATTTTATTTAATTTTTTAATTTTAATCTCATCTTATTTTTAAAAATAAACGAGTCTTTATTTTTTAATGTTTATTATTACATGACGTATTATTTAGATTATTTATTATATTTTATTTATAAATTTATTATTTAATATCATATTATAAAATGATAAAAATTAAGATAATAAATAGATTTTTTATAACGAGAATCCTTCAATCCAAACCGACTTAAATGTGTGAGACCACGTAGCGATAGCCGCGTAATCACGAAGTGGGGCCCAGTCCCATGTCGGCAATTTTTTTTTTTTTAATTTTTTTATAGGTCGGCAATTCTATCAGAATCAGAGAGTCAGAATTATTATTATTTTTAAATAAATTCTATCATCAGAATTAGTCATTACATTTACGTTCACTCACACACACGCGCGCATGTATATATGGCTCTATATTATCGTTTGTTCTGATAGTGGCTTTACCATTACCAAAGCCTAAACAAAGATATTTCATATCAAATTCGTTCGTTTTCATTTCCAGGTATGCGTATATATTTTTATATGCACCTCTGATTCTGCATTTAACTTGTCGTCTTCCTCGTCGTTGCTATTGCTAATAGCGATTTTGTGAATTCATATTTTGTAATCAGAATCAAATATACTGCTGTGATCTGTTTGATCTTACTATAGATCTAATTCTACCCTTTTGGATCGCGGATCGCTCATTTCCTTCTCACAAACCAACTAAAAGAACGCGATTTCCGATTTATTATTGTTATTATGTGATCTCTAACATGTTCGGTTGCTTGCTCCATTTTGAGGGCACCATCATGTGCATTCTGCAGATCCGCATCCTGATCTTTGATCTGATTGATATGCAATTTTGTACCTTTCCTTTTTCTTCTGGATAGATGGATGTTGATTTGGATGTTGCTCTCAAAGTTGACTGGTTGGCATTTCCGGATCCTTAAATTTGATGGCTTTAGATCAAATTAGCTGTTTAAATTGTTTAATTTTCACCTCCCATAAGAGTAGTTAACATGATAGGGTTGCATATGGTTGGTACGGCTAACTCGATTGGATGAGAGAGTCAACAGTGCCACTTCTGAGTGTATTATGTTTTTCTTAGGTTTTTCTTTGAAAATTAAGAAAAAAAGGGGGTGCTGACTCTCACACCTTTTAATCCTCTAGTCACATTTGGATATATCACTGATTTCTTTCTTGAGAGGAATTTATTACATGATTAAATGAGAAAATGCAAGTTGGGTGACGCATTCCCGTGATAAAGTTGCATGTCGAAACCTTTTAAAGATATAGAAGCAATTTCTTGATCTGAGCAGCAATGACATTGAGCCAATATTTTATGCATTTTTCAAAGGAAAGCAATCGTCTGCATTCTTATGTATGTTTTAATCCTGTAGAAATGTCTGCGTTCTTATGTATGTTTTAATCCTGTAGAAATGTCTGCGTTCTTATGTATGTTTTAATCCTGTAGAAACTTCTCTAGGCATTGCTTGTGGTTAGCATGTGGATTTGTGGAATTTCATTTTTTGATCAATAATACAAGTGCACTCCTATTTCATCCATTATTGCTTGCCCATGTTGTCCACTTAATTGTTGCTTCTTTTATCCTGGTTATGCTACCAACTAATTCTTTTTACATCTAAAATCTTGTTGCTATAAAGGCATGGCTTCATCTGATACGCCTGAGGTAGTTAAAAGGGATGTTAAGGACAAAGAGCGCAAGGAAGATGAGAAAGATGAAGAGAAAGGGGGATTTATTGAGAAGGTGAAGGATTTCATTCATGACATTGGCGAGAAGATTGAGGGAGCTATTGGATTTGGAAAGCCAACTGCGGATGTTACTGAGATTCACGTCCCTCTTATCAATCTTGAAAAGGCAGAGATTGTTGTTGATGTTCTTATAAAGAACCCAAATCCCGTCCCCATCCCGCTGATTGACTTAAACTACTTGATTGAGAGTGATGGAAGGAAACTAATTTCAGGGTTGATCCCAGATGCTGGGACGATCAAGGCGCATGGAGAGGAGACGGTCAAAATACCAATTAAGCTAGTTTATGATGATATAAAAAACACATATGATGATATCAAGCCTGGAAGCATAGTTCCATATAGGATCAAGGTTGACTTCATTGTGGACGTGCCTGTTTTTGGTAGGCTGACTATACCACTTGAGAAAACTGGAGAGATGCCCATACCATACAAGCCTGATATTGATGTTGAGAAAATTAAATTTGAGAGGTTCTCTTTTGAAGAAACTGTTGCAGTTCTTCATGTGAAATTGGCAAATAAGAATGACTTTGACTTGGGACTAAATTCACTAGACTATGAGGTTTGGCTTGCTGATGTGAGCATTGGAGGTGCGGAACTCTCAAACTCCACAAAAATTGATAAGAATGGAATAAGTTACATTGATCTTCCCATCACCTTCAGGCCTAAAGAATTTGGCTCTGCACTTTGGGACATGATGAGAGGAAAAGGCACTGGTTACTCCATGAAAGGACATCTTAATGTAGATACACCCTTTGGAGCAATGAATTTACCCATCAGCAAGGAGGGAGGTACTACCAGTCTCAAGAAGAACAAAGAAGATGGTGGGGATGACGATGATGACGACGAGGTATGTTAGCTCTAATTCTTTCTATTAAAGACGCAATAGTTGTATTTATTTCTCATACCTACGTTAAAAATTTATATTTATTTCTCATCTTGTGCTGTCATGCTCACAAAGTTCTGTGAATGAAATGATAGATTGGTTAATTCTATATAGCTTTATCAGTTGAGTAATCACAAGACGTAAAATCTACTTATCCTACTCTAATTTCATTTTTATAAGCGTGAAGAACTCAATAGGTTTTTACACGCATCACGTAAACTGTTTTATATTCTCTTTTCATACTTTCTGGTGCAGTATAGGCCTCTTATTTCCTTGTATTTTTGTACTTCAGTTTGGAAATTCTACATAATTAAATGATATATTGTACATTGTAACATATGTTTCGATGACACAAGTTGATATCTACCACGTCAACTAGGCTGATAAGCCATCTCATATTCTTATGCTTTCACAAGAAATTAAGCAGTGGCTGTTGAAAATTAGACATGATGGTACTCACAATTCCGTCCCAGAAACAGTGAATTATTTGTATGTGTCAGAAGAATAACAAGTCCTGCATTGGTACCAACATTTTTAATGGAACAAATTGAAAGGGGAACCATGAGCTTGATCTCCTGGACAGATGTGTGCAAGTGACCTGACTAGATTGAAAAGGTAGGATGGAAATATTTGGATACATGTATCTGCAATGCACGGATTGAAAATTTTCTAGTCAAAATTCAAAACAGGAAATCTAGTAGGCAAATACGTAACAAACCCATAAGTCTATTGGTCTTATAATGATAGTTAGTGGTTTGTGCTTCTGAATTGGCTAGTTATGATGATAATATGAAACTCTTAGCCATAATTCCTTGCACTAACTTTGATGGCTTTGCATCTACTTTGAGCTCACCGGATTGAATGGATTCATGACAACTTTACTTAACTCGGTAACCTGCCATGTTGTCATCTGGTGCATGCGACCCTTTTATTTTAATGTTTAGAGTATTGTTACTTTATATTCATAACAGACTACCCTCCAACTTATATATATTTCCATAATACATTTTTTTATTTTTCTTTTTGGGTGCAGGAATAGAAACTGCATTGGCAGGAGTGCTAATACCAGTAGCTGTGGTCTGTTTATCAGCACTCATCCCCTAGAATAATTGATAAATAGGCGCTTGAACTCAAGGTTTTTACTTCTGGTGTTGATGTACATCCCTTGTTAGCTGAAGTTGAGGACTTTTATTTATGCTGTATGCATATCTATGCTTATATTGTTTTGATGTATGTGAGGTTTGGCGCTTTTTAGCTTGCATGGCCACCATATTGTCGAGACCTTTGGATGGCAGATGGAACTCTTGTTTTTCACTTTATGAATTATGATGATGATGCTACTAATGATTCAACTCATAATAGGAAAGTACGAGAGTGTTATATATGTTTCCAAGTGCGTTTCCTTTTATTTGCTAATGCCTTTTTCTAAACTCTAGTCAAGGGCATATTCATGCGATTGTGGGGGGCACCTCTCCTAGTGGGCAAGTATTAAAGCCAGAAATCCCCTTGATAGTCTCTTCTGGTAAACGATGAGCAGTTTGTAGCAAAACTTGCAGTGTCATGAATCCATTCCTCTATAAGCATGTTCCACCAGTGAAGATCCTGGATTGAAATGGACAGAATTCCAAAACCCAACAACCATTTTTATTTTATCTGAAACCCCTTGTAGATTTTATTTCTGGGAAAGCTGAAGTGGGCAGGGCATGATCACAGCCAGTCAGATAAAACTCTTCATTGGACACCCTCACTCCTTGTGCATATTCTTTCTGATTAATCCAGCACATGTCAATGCACATATGAAACCATATATTAAAAAAAAAAGGAGAAAAAAGACCAAGTCATCTGTTGTCATAGGCGTATGCGTGGAAGTCCCAAGGTGAGGACACTTTGCAACTGAAGTGAAGGGTCTCCTCGAATATAAACCACTTAAAAAATCCTAGTTTATAAAATTTAAGATATAAATATATATATATATATAATATGTATCATGAAATAGACATGTATGGTTGGAAGTCTGGCTATAATTATTAAAATGGACCATTTAGGAGCTGTCGAAGAGTGTGGATGTTAACCAGAGAATAGGGTGCAACTAAAAAATAATAATGTTGTTAAATGGCATGCCTCAGCAAATGCCGGGGGGATGTGACAAGTGATAATTCTTAAAATTGGTGGTGGATGGGGAATGTATGTATGTATGTGCTCACCATCTTTCCTCATATGTCCCCGCAAACACCTCGAAGCTTCTTCAATTTGTATACCAACGATAAATTTGTTTTTATAATTTATCTCATCTTATTTAATTATTATAATTTTTTAAAATTTTTTATATAAATTAAAATAAAAAATTTAAATTTTTTCAAATTTTTTTTAAAAAATAATATTAAAAATATATATATTTTAATAATATTTTTTTAATTTTTAATTTTAATTTTAATTTAATTTAATTTAATTTTATCTTATCTATGAAAATAAATAAGATTTCAGTTTTCTTTTTCTTGACTCTAAAGAAAGAAATATATTTTTCCCCCTCCTTTCTTTTCTTAACAGGCTAACTTTTATGATTGAGAAGGGACGAAAAGGAACATAAAATCAATCTCAAAATTAAAGTGTTAATTTATCTACCGTTTTATAATTGAGAAATGTTACGATAATCAATAAATTTTATATAAATAAATTTATAAATTGATATAATGTGACGCATTAAATTTATTTTATAATAAAAATAATTTTACAATTAAATAAATAATATTAATTTATAAATTTATTTTTATAAAAAAACATTTATCTTTATAATTTAGGCACAAACATCTTTTTAACATGGATTTATAAGCCATCATGAGACCGTAAGAAAGAGAGGGAATTTGGATGATATGATTGGAAATTTGGATGTTATTGGGATCTGATTCTGGATCTCTTGGATAATATCGAGTCTCCACAATTTACTTTGTATTATCATGTGCTAAAAGAAAAAAGAAAAAATACTGCCATATTTAGCGGTGCTGCTCGTCTGAGTAGCTCATTCAGTTTTTGTAATTTTTTATTTATTTATTTTTTTAAATATTTAAAAAAATAAAAAAAAATAAATTAATATATTTAAAATTACTTCTTTAATTATAAAATAAAAAATAAATTATCAAACGGTATATTTGAAGAGTACAACTTGGAAGGCAAAATACTTTTTCCTTTATGCTTAGGGAACAAAAAATAAAAATGTTGGTAGACGTCAGCGGTGTCAGCCACGAAGTGGACGGAGCAAGATGATTAGCGATAGACATTGAACACGTCATATGTTACGATTATTTAAAAAAAAAAAATATTATTATTATTATTATTATTATTATTTGAAATACGGAGGAAAGCATGTGCACTTCACGTGCTTTCAAAAGGGCATGCCTGGGGCAAATTTTCCTGGAACAACATGGGGCCGGCAGGCAAAACCCTCGGCCAGCAAATGCAGAAACATTACTTTAGTGAGAAACGAATCGACTAACTTCTTTATAAAATAGGATTTCAATGTCCCCCTCCTTCATTATTTTTAATATTGATTATATATACTGTCAAGATTTGATTAGAATTCTTTAAATGGGAAGCCGAATCTTTGAAACAGAAACAAAGTCTGCAGCAAATAGAAAAGGAAATACAGCCGACCTGCATTACAATTGTAAGCTATGCCTTTAATGGAAACCCCATTGGTGAATCTGGACACCAAACTTGGTACTAGTGGTGGACAGAAATCGATGCAACCGGCTGCCATTGACGGAAACTGACCGGCCATATTAGGGACACACCGGAACCGGTCGCCGTGTGGTGGAAATTTAAAAGAACCGACGTTTAATCATTATTTTAAATACTGACTAGTATATTAGTTCGATACAATATTACACATATTTCGTACCTGTTCAAATACCGACCGTACCAACTGATATTTCGGCATATACTAGCTTGTATTTCGGCTCGTATTGGCATGTATTTTGGCTTTTAATTTTTATTTTAATTTTTCATTTTTTCAAACTATAAGCTTATTTTTTTACTCTCAATTTAGATTAGACTATTTATAATTTATATATATATGTATTTATATATAATTTATTCATCTATAGACTATTATTTTAGAATATAATTTTTATATATAATTTATTAATATATCGATTATTTCGAAACGGTACATGAACGGTACCGGTATCGAAATATTTCGTTCAAGTGCCTTGACTGATACGACGTCCAGTATGGTATTCAAAACTTTGCGTTCAGCAGTTCGGTCTCCATTTGAAGCTAGACCGGACCGCTGAATTGATCGATAAAATAAAACTATTTGTTTTTAATATATCCTAATCAAAACGACGCCAGTTTAAGTTGAACAATATTATTTTGAGATGGAGTCGTCTTCTTCCCCAGGCCTTCTTCCTGATTCACGCCTCTGCAACTCTATCTCTCTCTCTCTCCTCTGCAACACTCTCTCTATTCTCTCAGAAGCAGCTCACCGTCAAGAGAATTGAACTCCGACCGAGAACCGCCGGAGTCGATACGGCTGGTTTTCCTCCTCCCCATCGATCGGTTACGGTCGGTTGCTCTCCTATTTTTTTAGACGTCAGTCGATATCTATTTTACTCAAAAACCGCACTAAAGGGATCGGTACTTGGAACTTGACAATACAAATTCATGGGAAATTGTTTATGTTTTAAGTAATGTTAAATGTAGTTTAAAAAGTGCAAGTTTTATATATTTTTTTTTAAAAAAATTAGATTTATCGTTAAAAATAAAGCATGCAGAATTTACATAATCTAAAATTATAAATTTCCTTTCTCTATTCTTTCTAAAAGGTATTCTGATTTTTCTTTTTTCAAACTTGTACTACAAGTCCTCAAACTCTGCTATGGCTGGAATCTTTTTTATGAACATGCTGGAAAAGTCATTGGGAGAATGAATGGAACCCAATGAAGGTCTCTACACATCCTGATTCATGCACCTGTGCATTCATTTGCTGAACTTTATTTCTGGAGCTGATATTATTCATGAACTTCCATTGCATTAATTAGGGGAAGGTGAAGAGCAGGCGTGCATTGGATGCAGCGTGGCAAGTGGCGTGCCCATGCTTTGAATCCCAAATATAATAACACTATTACTGGGTAGTGTGGATGTACGAGGAAGAGAATGACATGCAGATGCAATGAATTGAAGGACGAGGTAGCTCTTATAAAAATTACAAATAAACAAGTAAGAGGAAATCCACTTGGCACATTCCCATCTTAGGGATATATCCACATGCCATTCAGGCTACATTATGGAACCATTTTTTTTAAATGTCCATTTGGTATTATCTCTGTATGTACACTGAATGTAGAATGTGAGAGAGAGAGAGAGAGAGAGAGAGAGAGAGAGAGAGAGAGAGAGAGAGAGAGAGAGAGAGAGAGAGAGATTTATAAAAGTAATCTCAAAATATTTATGAATATTTATTATAAATATGGTGTGATTAAGTTTACATGTTTATATATTTCACTCTAAATTTTAGAGTTTCGATATAAATTTAAGAAATTATATTTTCATCATTTTTCTATCATCATCTCAATATCTCTTAATATAGCACGAAGTTATTGACTCACAAGTGAAACATAACAATCCGTTTCTAATCATTTACGAACGATGAAAGAATGATAGTAGAAGAGACGGTAGATAACATTACTCTATAAATCTTTAAAAGTTTCAACCAATTTTTTAGAACAAACTTATTTTTTTCTCAAAAATTAAAAGTTGGATTTTATTTTTCATCTCATTAATTATGACGTCTTGCTTGAAATTGTAATATTCTGCATTTAAAAAAAAAAAAAGGATCGGTCAGCCTATGGTAGTGTTGGAAATGAAAATTGATAAGTGAAGCTTCCTTCATATAGGTCACAAAAGAAAAATCATTTTATTATTTAATTACCTCTGTTTAGTCCTTCCATAGAAATATCATTTAAATGCGTAGAAATTTAGGCCTAAAAATGAAGAGAATATATGGACGAGACTTTGAGACTCGAGACTTTCATATTTGAAAAAATCTCAAAATGGATGCAAGAAGTTAAGGTGGAGAGGGGACAAGAAGTTAATCCAAAACAGTGTGGGAAGCAATATGGACCCATTTGCAAATGGAAAGGAAGAGTGAATTTCAATGGAATGATTTCATATTTTGAAAAAACTTTGGAAACGGGTGGGGCCATTGGAGTGAATTCAGAAGCTTATTCAATTTAAAAAAAAAGATTTGTAATAGTGAATTGTATAATTATTATATAATTATTTTTAAAAATAAATAAAATTTAAAATTTATATAAAAAATTAAATTTTAATAATAAATTTCACTTTTTTTTTTTTTTAAACGTTTACGTTTACTCACTTTTTTTTTATAATTACTCTTCAATTAAATATAATTGATGCTTGGTGTTAGGCTTTTCTTGAGGGACAGGACACAGAACTTTCTAGAGAGACAGGTGAGAGAGAGAGAGAGAGAGAGAAGTCCAGGGGAGAAGAACCTTGGGAGACACTCCCCGCAGTTTCTAAAACCAGCAACTTGTATGTCAGCAACCAACCCCACTTGGATTTGGAATTCACTGAACCCAACCCTCTCTCTCTCTCTCTCTCTCTCTCTGTCTGTGTCTGCATGATAGCAATAGTAATAATAGTGATACTTCAAATACAGTGCTACAACCCAGAGCTCCATCAAAAGGGAAGGGGTACCAATCCTCCGTTTCACCATATAACTTCCATACCATCTTCAGAAATTTTGATATCATAAAACCCACTACTTTTTTATGCTTGTTTTTGTTTTGATGAGTCTTTTATGCTTCAGGCTACCACTAAACAGATAGGAATTGTAAAGAGGAGTTTGGGAAAATTAGGGGGCTGAGATGCAAAGAGTGCATAAAGGTGCCTCTCTGTCTTGTTGCCTTATTTGGAAATTTTACTACCACCAGCATCAAAGGCTTCAGCAGCTTTATCAACATCACAGGTATCATCGATTTCTGCTTTTCTATCTTTGTTTTTCCTATTTTTTGCTTGATCTCTCTCTTTTTGAAAAAAAAAACTAGATTTTAAATCTGGGTATACCCTTTTCCCCTTCTCTCATTAATTTACTGGGTTCTTGTTGCAAGCCACTCCTAAAAGTTTAATGGGGGTCACTTGGAATCTAAATCTTGGAGAATCAAAATTTCATCTTCAGTAAAATCAAGACTTCCACTTGTGGTGTCCCAACGTTTTGTACAAATCGAGTTGACTTGCCATGGTTTTATACCGGATCAGGACTTTGAATCTGTTCGAGTTGTTGTTTGCAGATTTATTTGATTCTTTTGGTGGGATGTTTGTGACTGATTTGAATGTTTTTCCATGATTTCCTTCAATTGTTCGAAACTCGGAGTGCAGCTGGATTATTGGGGACGACGTCTCATGGTTTGCGAGTTGAACTTAAGTTTTGATTCTTTGGGAACAGACGAAGACACGTGGTTTGATTTGTTTGAAGACGGCTGGAAAATTTTCTTCTAGTGATACCAAAAGTCTATTTTCATTGCAAGATTTTGTTTACTTCCACTTTGCATTTGTAGTTGGTAAAGCTGTAAGTTCTGAACCTGCGATCTAAGCAGCATTAGTTTCTAAGAAGAAACACTGCATTGGGCTGTTGAAGTACAAGGATAGCAACTATGGCCCACATTTGCACATTTGCACCAGCATTATAACTATGGCCCACTTGTGTTAGAATTTTGAAGAGTATTGAAGTTTGCACATTTCTTGGGTGGATATATCTTTGAATTGAGTCATTTGTCATTTGCATTGGCTCAATCTGAACTGGGGTGCTGTGAATTAGGTGGCTAGGAGATCTTTAAATGAGATTTGAACTTCCTGAGGTGGATCTGAGATTGTTGAAAGGTTTGATTTGTTTACAAAATCATTCTGCAAGTTGCATTATGGATGCGAGATCAAGAAAGGTTCCTGGCCCTCTGTTTGAAGGAAAGAAGATTGAATACCAACGCAGCCTGTCACATGGGAAGGGGAGCAGCAGAAGATTGTTGGCTGCAAGTTACTTCAGCTTAGAGTCATTGCTTTTGCTCGTATGTCTCACGGCTTCTTTGCTGATTCTTCCATTGATACTTCCACCTTTGCCTCCCCCACCATTCATGCTGCTTCTGCTTCCCATAGGGATCCTAGCTGTTCTTATGGTTTTGGCTTTCATGCCTTCTAATGTGAGGGATATAACCTATACATATGTGTAAATGTTGTAATAAACATGCTCAGCAGCACATGCACCTTTCTCATCATACAATTTTTGTAAAACTCTACTTAAAAAGAACCAAAAAAAAAAAAAAAAAGACGAACAGTTCTTTCATTTCTTATTCATCATTTGTTTTACACCAGAAAAATCCTTGCCGAAATTAGCATTTGATTTTGCAGTTGTTCCTAAAATCTTCAAGGTCTCTTGCCTGCATGGTTTAATGAATCGTACCAATTGGTAGCTCAATTGATATGAGCAGGCTGCCTGCCTGCCTGCTTGCTTGCTTGCTTAGAGGGGGGCTCCTATACATGGACTTGAACATTTTGCCATTTTGGTGAGTAAAATGGTGTTCTTGAGTAGGCCATAGGTAACCTCGAAGCTCCATGTCATTCATGGAGTGATTGAATCCACCACCAACTTGTACTGGGGTTAGGCGACGTGGACCAGTAGTTAGAGGAGATCGTGAATGTGCACGTGACATCATAACATGATGCATGGAATGGCGCATTACAAGGATCATCCTCATATATGCCATGTCCATGTGTAAATGCCCGTAATTGGGTCTCCAAAATGCATTTTGAAAGCAGTGCTTGGATCCACCTCAAATGCCCAATTATTCTTTCCTTTGTTTTTTTAATAGTAAGATGTCATTTAGCAGCAAATAGGATGCGATCTCTCCACACCATATGATAGACTTACGAGTCTACGACCTTTTTATCACCACTTTACTATTTTTAGTGTATTTAATTTTTTTTAAGTATTTTTTTAATATCTTTAATCATTAAAAAAATTAAAAAATATATAATTTCACTAATAATTACTTTCTTAATCATTAAGTAAAAGAAAATCTTTTTAAAAATTAAAAAATTATAAAAAATAGTAAAAGAGTAGTAAAAGAGTGATAAGGCTATTATTATTCATTTCCCAAACGTATATTAGATCAAATGGAGATTACGTGTCACCCACCGATCCAATTTATGAATAATCTAATAGATCTGCACCGTTGGTGGTATATGGGGTGAGAGACAGGCAGAGTCACAGAGCATTACAATATTTTGAACAACTAATCCGTTTGGATGGTAAAAATATTATCTTATATCATTTCATCATTATAATTTTTTTAACTTTTCACGTAAAATCTAATAAATAATTTAATTTTTTTAAATTTTTAAATAATAATAATATTAAAAAATAATATTTTATTTAACTTTCATCTTAACTCACTATTCAAACAGCACCTAAATGGTCTAGAATCCGACAGGCTGTGAACTGCACTGGACTGGCTGTGAATCGGAAAGGATTGCTTTCAAAGTGGCCATGGAAACGACCCATTTTGCTAGATAAGATTACGTCTTGCATAGTTGGTGACAAACCAATCACCATCTCTGATTATTTTCCCGAGCAGGCAAGCATATGCGTGGTGAGATAGTGAGCTACATGGCAAATTTATCGTTTTGTGTTTAGAGTCTGGGTGGGTGAGCCATCTCACTCGAACTAAAAAAAAAATTGAAATCAATTTAAAAGTTTCAGCAAGTTGGACGGTAAAGAAGACAAATTAAAGGAGAACAGAAAAGCGTGAGGGGAATAGAGGAAACAGGAGGTCAATGCCAGCCAATATACACAACCATCATATTCCAACCTCTTTTGACAATAGATAGTTGCACTGTGTATTACATTACAAGACAGATCAACTTGCACATGCGATATAAAGATGCTATAATGCTTATATATATATAAAGTGTGCAGGGAGACCTAAAATATAAGGCGACCACATATGATGGAAAGAAAATTGCCAAACCTTGATTGCCACGTCACCTGACCTCCAGCTAAAGCATATTATTACTATCTATGGCACATATAGGCTGGAAACAAGAAGGAGAAGCAAAAATCTGAAAGATCAGCAGGTGAAAAATCTTGCTAGGTAAGCCAGGACGTATGAACCAAAAATGGAGGAAGATGATGCTCCAAAACAGCTAGGAGTTCTCTGCCCTGGTTCACCTCTTGAAAGACCCCACCACCAAGCCTCCTCACTGCTTCAACAAGCTGGCCTCTTAGCCTTTGAGACATCAAACAACCACCTGCCTTCATACATTCCCTATACAGCGGCAGGTAAGCAATTGCCACCTTCAGAGGACCCGGAAGATCTCTCAAGCAAATAGGAGATCCACCCCACTTCAAAATCCTCACAAGGTTCATGTAATGTTCTTGTCCTTGCCTTTGTCCATCCAAGAAAGCTGCCTCTGACCAATACTCTCGAAGAAAAGACCTTAGCTCAGGGGCTACAGCCTCATCATCAGACCTAGCAATACTGTCCGCAACAGCATAAGTAGCTGCTGGATCGCCCAAGAAGTCCGAACAGAGAAGAAATCCTACACCATCAAGGGACCCACCACTCCGTTCACCAGCAGCCTTGAGAATCTCAATGCTGAGTGTAGCAAGGACATTCTGAGGAACACATGGAAGAAGATAGGCAGCGACACCTACTTGACTGCTTGAAGTGGCAGCTGTGAGGGCAAGGCAAAGCTCCATGTCTCGGCAACCCCTTTTCACAAACCACTCCACAACCTGCATACAACCTCTCTCAGCAGCTCTCATCAAAGGGCCCAAAAAAGCAATGGCATTACCCTCTTCCACCAGACATTCCATAGTGCCGATCTTGCAGTAGTGGGAAGCGAAGCCCAAAGCAAGGTCAACATCAACATCCAAGCTGTTTCTTTGGGCAATCTACAGAGAGAGAGAGAGATGTTAGGCAACAAAACATGCACGCAAACAGATCATATAAAGGGAAACAGTAATAATAGTTACATTTTTGTCAAAGACAACTTCATGAAAAAAAGTGTTTTTGTGTGTCTGTGCGATTAAGCAAAAAGGCATGAACGGAGAGGAAACACTCTGCTCAAGTATATAATAAAGGTCAAGAATACCATTTAAATTGAACATTGTAATCATAGACCAAAAATTATTACATGCTAGATCCACTCGTTAGAGCCACCAAACGCAGGAGATGGAATGATTGCTAATGCACTAGTGCACTGGCCAATATCGTAATGATGATGGATTCAACACGCATACTTGTAATAATACAAGGGATTACGATGACAAGCTCTAACCACTTCAAATGTCTGCTAGAACCCCTCCCTCCCCTCCCCTCCCAAGGATCCCTCTCTCTCTATTTATATATATATATATATATGCATATATATTTGGAAAATGCGCTGTCCAGATCTGAAGCTTTATATTTGGTGCTAACAGTTAGCTATAAAGATTTAACATGACAGCTGCAAAGACACATTTTTCTATAACCTAAGCAATCCCATGAACCCATCAGAGATTGGAAAGCAGGAACATTTCTACTGAGAGAGAATATGGACACCTCCCCAATTTAGATACAATCCGATAAAATTGGACAAATTTTTATTTGTGAACCTCCAACCAACAAAATAGTAAGAGAAACACCAACTGTGGAAAGGGGGGGAGGAAAAGAAGAAAAAACAAAGGATCAGACCCAAGATAACTGATATTTACATCTCGTGGTTCTCACTCATTGTTTTTCAAAGATTCTCTAAAAGCCAATCATGGCAGGAGAGCAGTTCAAAATAGAAAAGTTTGCATCAAGTTTAGGCATACATGTGAAATGAGGGAGTTCTCTCTCAAAAAATTGTAACAATACTGTTTTCCATGCCAGTTATGACATAAATAAGCAGGGAAGTAATTTCAAATCATAAACACTGTTGCATGGCAAGGTAATGAAAATCTACGAGAAGCTAGGGAGTCACCATACTTTCTTATTTATCTCTTGCTTTGCATTAATCTTTTATCTTCTTTCTCTATTGATTGGATTTTGACATAAATGCTTGGGATGTGAGATATCTGATCTTTCTAATGGTTAGTTTAAGTTTAAGTATGACCAGCTTTACCATTTAATCTTCACTACTAGTAGTTGGAAAATCCTTTTTCCATTAGAATCCCATACAAAACTTCTCTGTTTGAGGAAATTATGTCCATCAAGATACCATCTTTTTGTAATATAACTCAACAATATTTAAACTGCTAGAAAGCATGTCAGAATGACTTCCGATTCTACTTGAAATGTTTAAGGTTGCGTTTGGGTAGGGAGATGATCTCAGATATTCTGTGAATAGTAGTGAAAAAGTAATGATAGAATATTGAATAATAGTGAATAATAGTGAAAAGTAGGTGAAAAATAATAATAAAATAATGAATACTCCACTACCCAAACTAGCCCTAAAACTTAGAGATTTCAGCCAAATATAAAAAAGCGTCTTAAATGTTAAAACCACTTATCAAAAAAAAAAAAAGATTTCAGCCAAATACAGTCAACAAAATTTCATTATGTATTACATACACAAACATGATATCAACAACGTGGGAACATGTAACACTGACACATGCACATGAAGAACAAAGACATGAAGAGAAACATACGACTTGAAACTAGCAAAATAATTTTTAAAAAGGAAAACAGCTAAAAGCCTCAGGCAACTTCTTCTTCTTTTTAATAAGTTCCCATTATGCAATGTCACCATCATTGAGCATCAACACAATAATAGTTTTCACAACAATGGAGAGGAATAGTAGGTGTTTTGAAGACTGGGAGCATTCCTTGGATGAGCTGAAAAGATTCTTCTTCAACACTTTTTTTTGGGGCTTCGGTCATTGATTATAATGGGGATAGTTTTCACAAATTGCTTGTATCAATTTCTAGTTCCTAGATGATGCTAGGTGTAATCCGTGTATACTTCCTATATACTTGGGCTATGCCTCTTTCTAATCAACAAACCTTTATTCTTATCAAAAACAAAAACAAAAACAAAAGTTCCCATTAGGCAACTTCATGCCACCATCATTGAACATCAACACAATACCTGCAATAAGATGCGCACAAGTTCTGTACTCCCAAAACGTGAGGCTTCAAGGAAACACTGATTGACATTGTCAGCACCACCCTCTACCAACATACCCAACAATCCTTGGATTGCAGTTGCTGATATCCCAGTTGCCCAACCAGGATCAAACGAGCTAGAGAAGAGAGTGAGGGGGAAGCAGGCCGCATCAAAGGCCTCCGTAAAGTCCTTTCCAGTAAGTTGGTTGCCAGCAAGATCTAAAAATGTCTTGAAAGCAGATAACTGGAGTTGGATCTCAAAAACTGAGCTGTGACTCACCCTATCCTTATTGCCCTGGCAACGAGAATGGAAGCCTATACATTTTAGAGCCCATTCAGTAAACTTTTGAACCTTAGCACTAGCTTCTGCCTTCAAGACCTCATCCCCATTACACTCCTGAAGACGCTCATGCAACCTGATCAAAATATGGAGCAGAACGCCTCATCATTCAGCATAAAAGTAAAACATATCTTACGTTTAATAATGAAAAAGTGTGGAATTTTCTGTTGCATAGCATGAAATTTGTTAATAGTCCATGCCCTCCCTAGATCAGTGGGGAGACTTTCCAACGATGAGTTTTCCCATCATAATTGTTTCCAAGCATCCCCAAAAGGTTATGCTAAGAATAAAAAGGCACAAGTAAAGAACTGCTTCCATTCTACATTGTAAGCATCATGATGTCAAAATCAATTGTAACAGTCCAGTGGACATGCAGTTTCCCTTTCTTTTCTTTTCTTTTTTTGCTTTTTTATCAGTAAACAAAAACTTGATTGATGCAAATGATACACATAGCCCAAGTAACATGGTTTCCCTTTCATCCTATCAAAAGTTCGTTCAAGTGAAAAAAGGAAAAAAAAAAATATTGAGAGAGGCTTGCTTCTAAATCATCAACTAGATGGAATTACACCTTAAAGAAAAAACAAGTTATGAAAACATAATCAAAGAAATTTGTCTTCAACACTAACAAACAAGTGCTACTCCTACAATATAAAAGAAACAAAAATATTTTTGATCAAGTGTTGAATTTTAAATCCTCTCAAGCGGCTGGTAAGCTACACAAGTATCATCTCAATAAACGGTAAAAGAAGATTACACTTACCTCTGAGCCATTACAGCGACCGTATCAGCAAGACTCATTGTTCGACTCTGGCATGCGGAGACGCACGAAGCTAGAAATGAAGTCCTCAAAGCAGCTCTAGTAAAGTCATAAGCACCATTGGCAATGATCTTCTTAATCAATCCCGTAATCCCATGAAGCTCTTGCTGTGTGCTCAGGAACCAGATGGAGTCCAATGTTATGCACAAAGCATCATTAAGGGTCTGTGGATCTGCCAACAAAATCAAACTCTCTGCAAGCTCCCAATCGTGAGAACTCGCGGCACCTTGAAACAACCGACCCAACTCAATCCTGTCTTGTCTACTGAGCTTCTTCTCATGCCCAAGTTTCTCTTTCTTTCCAACCTCGGAATCTGTTGTAATAATCCTGGATTTGAGCTTCTTGATTTTGCAACAACAACCACCGGATAATATCAACTCTTTCCTCACAAGAGATCCTTCTCTAGAGAATACCACATCACTTCCCTCGCCTTGCTCTGAGCCATTCCTTGGACTATCAATTCCATTTTCTTCAGTTTCCATTTCCACAAACATGGAGTCGTCACTATTTTTTTCCTGACACCCCACAACAGATATCTCCGCTTCCATCCTTACCCTTTACACAATTCTGCCGTGCCCTCCCTAATTAAAAAACCCCTAATCAAGTAGACAATCGATGTCCCCAACAAGCACAACAGGATGCATCCTAAAACAACTAAGCTCCCGCCCGAAAAAAACCCCTCCCTCAAAATCTTAACCCCATCAAACTCAAAATGGTATATCAAAACCGAAAACCTACAAATTTTTCTCTTTCCTTCAAACGCTACTAAATTTTTTTGAAGGCTGGCGTAATTTTAGTAGGCTTCAAACGCTACTAAAAGTAGCCCCAGTTAACGAGAATGAGAATTAAAATCCCATTTTGGTAAAATCCGAAAAAAGAAAAAGAACCCACGGGCCAAAACTCAGTGAAATCCAAAAATTAAACCACAATACCACGAATTACTGAGAAGTGAGATATATATATGGCCAAACTACATATATCTTGGTCTTCGGACACGATCCGAGCAAATGAGAAATAAGCATCAATGGGATCACAACCAGTAAACCCAGGAAAGAAGCGCAAATCTACCAGTTATACCCATCAAAATAGCATTGGCCAGAGAAGTCATAAACATTAGACCCACAGCTGCATCTGTAGAAATCCCAAGAAAGCACCCGTTTAATAAATCCACGGGAATTCCAGAAATATCTTTAGAGACCCAGAACCAATCCAGGACCATCAAAGACCATTTTGGTTAACAAACAGACCAGGTTTTTTGAGTAATTAGCAGCTAAATAGAGAGTCCGTTCGGAAAGCGAGAAAGTTAAGGAAATAGAACAGGCCGAAAAAAGTAAATCCAAATGCATAAATAGCAATATTACTCTGAGATAGGGAGAGAGGAGAAATGAATAGACAGCCAACCTGATAAATGGAAAGATGCTGAGAGAGCGAGAGACATGGGAGCAAAGCAAAACCCTCTGCCTATGATACTCTTTGAGAATATTTCTACTTATTTATTTTATAAACAAGAAAAAGGTCAAAAATCAGACAAACAAAAAATCTCGATTTTATTTTATTTTAGATCTCTTTTTATTTCTAAAAAATAAAGTGACTGAAAAAGATAAATGAATAGGACATAAATGAGATGAAATAAGTTGAATAAAATATTAATAAAATATTATTTTTTAATATTATTATTATTTTAATATTTAAAAAATTAAATTATTTATTATATATTGTATGAAAATTTAAAAAAATTATAATGATAAGATAAAATGAAATGAACTGAAATATAATTTTTATATCCAAATGAGTCACTTCATTTGAGTTGTTTGATGTTAGTTGTTCAAATATAATTTTGTTTTTATTTGTTTGAGTTGTTCTATTGTCAAAGTGGAACATATTATTTATAATATTTAAATAATAAGATCTGATTTGTAAAATTTAAATTTTATATTTTAAAATAAATTATATCACATAAATATTTTATTAAATATATTATATATACCAACTTGAAACTATAAATTTTTTAAAATAATAATGATGAAAAAAAGAAAGAGAGAGAATGGGAAGATCTTCGTTCACAATCTCCAAAGTTTTACATTTTTTGTAGATGTAGATTTAAAAATAGTTAAATTATATGGAAATTATTATTTTTAAGGATCTTTTAATTTAACTGAAATTAAGAACATGAACTAGGATTAAATTTATGACACCTGTTGTCCGTTAATAATTTTAAATTATAGACTTGCATCTCTTTTAATAATAGGATGTCAGCATCTTCACTGTCGCTTATTGTATTTCTTAATCAGGAAAATAAAGGGTCACACGTACAAAGTTACCCTCCCCACCACTAAGATGACTACACGTCACACATCCCCTCTCTTTCTTCTTCTTCTCATTGTCTTTCCTTTATTTTGGCTCTTTGCTATGTTTTCTTGGCACCTTTCCTAAATTCATTTCTCTTGCTTTAATGATATGGGCACCTACTCCTCTCTCCTCATGTTCTGCCTAACTTCAATGAGAAAAAGATACATCATTGCCAGCCCTTGGACTGGTGGATGTATAATTATGTAGAGAGAGAGAGATAGAGAGAGAGAGAGAGAGAGCTTGCTTATTCAATATGGGAAATGGTGGAGGGCATAGGTCAGAGGGATAGCGAGTGAAGAATATTTTGGCGGTGCTGCTGATAGTGATGATACTGATGGCAATGGTTGTGTATTATGTATTGGGCCCCAAAAAAGTCCAAACCCACTGGGCTTTTTGGGCCATCTTTGTGTTTGCTCTGCTGGTTCTGAATGGGCTGAGTTTTCCTTTGATTTATTTTTTGAACGGATTTTACTATAAACAAGCAAGTTTATATATCAATCTGCGTATTAATGTTATTGTCTTCATATTCTAAATTTAAATTAGTATTTTTTTCAATAAAATCTATTTTCTAATCAATTATATTGAATGAGTGCGAATATTAATGCGCAAAATCACTTACAATTAAATTTTTTCTTTTTGAACGGATTTGTTAAACTAAGTTATAAGGTATGAGCAGTGCTACCCATAAGTCTCATACCTTACACACCTTTTTAAAAATATATTATTTTATATTTTTATCCTATTTTACTTACAAACATGTTTGAAATAATTTTTATTGCATGGGTAAAAAAATAAAATGATATATTTTTAAATAGGTGTGCAGAATGTGAGGCTTATGTCTAAAATTTTTCATAAGATGAAAATAAATTTGTTAAACCAAGTTATAAGGCATAGCTTAAGTACATATAAAGTACATATATATATAAAAAAAAACACCTAATTACAAGTTAGGGATTAAAAAAAAACAACAATTAAATAATGAAAACATACCCCATCAATTACAATAGCAAATGTCTAACGTAATAATGTTTGGAATAAACAATCTTTGATTTATTCTAACGGCGCGTTCATCTCAAACCAAACACACCACATAAGACATAGGAGAATCATCTTTCGTGATTTAATGATTACCCTAAATACCTCATTGATAGGCTGGTGGGTTCATGTTGTGTGCCAACCATATTGGCATGGCAGGTGTTACTGTCTATTGGATCTCATGGGCTGTGATTGGAGGTTAGTAATTATAATATCATTTTGTTCTTTTAAACTATGATCAAACTATGACTCAAATTTGTGTTAAGAAAGTGTGTACATTTTTTTTTTTTTTTATGAATCTCTACGAATTGATTTACTTTGTTTAATAACTTAATACAATCATGATTCATGTTCATATCCAAGAATAATATTTTGAGAGTTATTTTTGCGTATGAAGAAAAAAAGAAGATATATATATTTATTTTGAGTACTGTTATTTTAAGACATTTACGTCGCACTGTTTACGTGATATAATTTGATTTCAATAATAAATTTAAAAATTTGAATTCTACAAATTAAAACTTTCAATTTAAGTGATGTGAATGTTATGTTCTACCTACTGACTTGATAATATAATAATTTATTTATTTTTAAAAAAATATATTTATAAGCCGAATTGTTTACTGAAAAATAAAAGAAAAAATAAATATTTCGGGTCGGTTTGGATACGGAGATAAGGCTCGAACAATCTCATCTCAATTGTAATATTTATTTTATCTGCGTATCCAAACGCACATTAAACTATGTTTTAACTTATCTCTACAATCTGTATATTGTGCATTGATGTAACAATTGCTTTCCAGCCCATCTTGACACTATAGTTAGCACGACGATGCATGCACCTAACAATTGAAGGTGGGTGTAAATTTGAGATTTTATTACAAAATTTGAAACTATAAATTGGGGAAAAAAATAACTGCAGCATTTTTAATATATATAATTATCTATTATAATTTTTTATTTTATTATAATATATAATTAGAAAAACAAATAAATAATTTTGGAAATATTTGGGAATATTTTATTGTAATATATAATTAGAAAAACATTTCGTTTAACAAAAAAATGTTTTGAAAATATTAAAATAATTATGACCAACTACAAAAAATATATTTTAGAAAAGTCAAAATATTTATGAATTTTTAAATTAATAATAGATCTTACTTACTTTTAATATATTCATAATATTTTTCTATTAAATAATTAAATACTTCTTGATAATTGATAAGACCATTTTATCAAATATAAAAAAATTAAACTCATTTCATATCATCTCACTGTCAAAATACATAATTTATTACAAACCACCTCATATTATCTTATTATTTAAACATATATTTTTTTATAAATCATTCCATCTCGTCTTAATTTAAAAATCTCCTTATTATTTAAAAGAATAATACTAGATATAAATTTTAAATAGATAAATTTTATATAAACCTTTTATAAAAAATAAATCTTATTAATAAATAATATTTTTTTATACTTTTTTAAAATAAAATTTATTTTTTTATAAAAAATTATATGAAACTTATCTACTTATACAAATCATTTCTCTTTTCAAAATATATAATTTCATCTGAACTGGCCGGAAATGTAAACTGATGGCTGGCCTGTAAAGGTATTCTCACGTCTTTGCAGTTTAGAAGTTTCCTTGAGCTTAATTAATTGGAGTCATCAGTCAAGCAAAACCCATTTGAGCATTTCCTCCATCATCAAACAAAGTATCACCTCTCTCTCTCTCTCTCTCTGTCTCTGTCTCTCTGTGAACAAGAGTGTGGGAGTATATATATATCTTGAGAAACATTTGGCTCGCAAACCTCTAAACCCTTATCCTTCTTCCCTTTTCGTATTTCTGGTTGTCTGTTCGTGGATCTATCCGGGAAGCCAAAGCGACTCGATCGCCATGGATGAAGAGTATGACGTCGTAGTTTTGGGTACGGGTCTCAAGGAATGCATCCTTAGCGGCCTTCTCTCCGTTGATGGCCTCAAGGTTAGATTTCTCTCTTTTCTTCTTCCCAATTGTTAATTCCTATTGTCAATTCCCATTTATTACTCATTTTGATGGGTCTTGCATTAAGATCGAATAAGGGTAACCGAAACTTGAATTTGACCGTCGCGGATCTGCTGGGTTAAATCCCTGCTTCTGTATCTAATATGGCGGTTTCATTTCGGTTGCATGTCCATTTGTTTTGTAATCATATGCTCCTCATTTCAATTAGCCAACAGCACTATATGTGGCTTTGGATTTTTTTTATTTGAGATCTGGATTGCGATTGCGATTGGAAACCCAATTATAGCACTGCGATTTCCCCGAAAAATTGAAAGAGATCCAGGTAACAGCTTCCTCTTAGCAAGAAATGGATTTGTAGTCAATTGTGCTGAGGTGGCCAACTAAATAACTCGTATCAAAGTGGGCTATTGAGAATTTTACTTACTGAAAAAGAAATGGAATACATGACCGACTGGGAAGTCTAGAGATTGTTTGTGAAATGTGTTTGTCAGCCTGAATACTGCTTATTCATTTTTTATGGTTTCTTTTAATTTCATTGGACTATCTTGTATTTATGCTCTTATAGACTATCTTGTATTTTTTGTGGGCTCCATGCAATTCACGGGATGCAGTAGTGGGTGAATATCACCGTTCTAAAGTGGCGATTAATACCATTATGTTGATTGCACTGCAATAATTGATATTCATATTTTATGAACCAGGTCCTGCACATGGATAGGAATGACTATTATGGAGGCGAATCAACGTCACTTAATCTTGTTCAGGTCCTATTTTTGACTTTTCATTTGAGATTTGGGTGTCTGAAATTTAATATTCCTCTTTTATTTGTTAAAATTCGATTACTTATTTACTCTTTTAGTTATCCTTATTTTCAGCTCTGGAAGAGGTTCAGAGGCAATGATAAGCCTCCAGCACATTTAGGCTCTAGTAGGGATTATAATGTGGACATGATCCCTAAGGTATGAGATTACTTTCTTATGTATTATTTCTTTCTTTATCTCTGATTTCATTTGGTTCACCAACTGTGGGTATGATTCTCTTATGTTTCAATTTCCTTTGATATATTGAATAATTATCATTTGGCAGTTTATGATGGCAAATGGCACTCTTGTACGCGTACTCATTCATACCGATGTTACTAAGTATTTGTACTTCAAAGCTGTTGATGGTAGCTTCGTCTACAATAAAGGAAAGGTGTAATCTTATTCCTAAGATGTTGAATTTTTTCTTTCCACGTTGCTTACCTTTTATGTTTGATCTTAACTTGCTTTGCTGTTGAGTAAACCCATTGTTATAGATTCACAAGGTTCCAGCAACTGACATGGAGGCACTCAAATCTCCACTGATGGGGTTATTTGAAAAGCGCCGAGCTCGCAAGTTCTTCATTTACGTTCAAGATTATGTTGAAAGTGATCCCAAAACGCATGATGGGATGGACTTGACCAGAGTGAAAACTAGAGAACTAATTGCGTAAGCTCTTGCTCCTTGCATTTGCTGTACATTTTGCTTTCTTGCATCGTGTCTTGAGATATCCAATTGTATATATAGGTCGTCCTGCCTTTTGTGTTGGGTAATGTCATACAAAATGAGGTTTTAAGCATAACGACTTAAATACTACTAAAAAAATATTATTGGGCAGGCGAACCCATAGAATCCTTTAATCTAATCGGATAATTTTGGTTGAAGTTTGTAAGTGGAAGTAATAAATTTGAATTCTTATTTCATAATTTGTATATTTTTTCTGTTTAAAGTTTTTCAAAAGAGTGTAGGTGGTCTCAATTGATGGCATTGTTTACAGTACTCTTGTCTTGAACATATTGAGCATTATAGCCCATTTGCTCACTATACACTGGGCATTTTGACAGAAAGTATGGTCTTGATGACAACACTGTGGACTTTATTGGTCATGCATTAGCGCTTCACAGAGATGATCGCTACCTCAATGAACCTGCACTAGATACCGTGAAGAGAATAAAGGTGAAAACTGCTTGGGGTTGATAATTAATTCTTCTTTGTTGTCCTGGATTCTTGTACATTGAATGCTTAGCAGTTTTGTGTGCCACTTAGATTTGTTTTGTTTCTCACTTGTGTTATAGCTTTATGAGGAATCCCTTGCACGTTTTCAAGGAGGATCCCCATACATATATCCTTTGTATGGATTGGGAGAGCTCCCACAGGTCTCTCTCTCCTTCTCTCCACCACACCAATCTTTCCCTTGGACTTCTTCTTTTGATAAATTTGGGGTTTTAGGGAAGTTCACTCAGTTAATGCCAATTTTTTCTCCCTCAGGCATTTGCACGTCTTAGTGCTGTTTATGGTGGGACATATATGTTGAACAAGCCTGAGTGTAAGGTAACTCCTCTACTACCAGTCTCGTATCAACATTATCTGTGTAGTTGCACTTACCATTGGTCTGGTTTATTTATTGTTGAAGCATTTCTTTTCTTTCTTTCTTTTTTTCTTTTTTTTTTTGTTATTTTATTTATTTAATTTTTTTTTATGAGGAGAATTATTCTGTATGTTCGATAAATGGGCTAGATTTTCTGTTTTAATTTGGATGCCAGGTTGAGTTCGATGAGGAAGGCAAAGTTGTTGGTGTCTCATCAGAAGGGGAAACTGCTAGGTGCAAAAAAGTTGTTTGTGATCCTTCATACTTGCCAAACAAGGTAATAATTATACTATTTCACACCCCTCTTCTTTTTCTTCTACCATATCCAGTGGAACTTCTTTCATTAGATACATGGTGAATCTGGAAGGATTTTATCATAGAGCCCAAAGCTCTCTTTCCTTTCTGAAGACAGAGGACATTGAATTTTGCTTGCTTCACGAAAAGCTGTGCATTTTAAACAGGTTAGGAAGGTTGGCCGGGTTGCAAGGGCAATTGCCATAATGAGCCACCCCATCCCCAACACCAACGATTCTCCTTCAGTGCAGGTTATCCTGCCACAGAAGCAGTTGGGACGCAGATCAGACATGTGAGTTCTCACGCAATGCTTCTGAGAAAAATTTATCGTGTGATATATGTTGGGCTTTTGTTATATAATTACCCCAAAAAAAGAGTTCTCCCCATGTATGAATGCATTTATGTAGTAGCACATAATTTTGTCAACAGAATTGGGGATCTATCAATAACCTGGGTGCAAGTTGGCGTCCAACTCTTTTACTGGGAGTAGGAAGATCAAAAGATAGGATGATGATAATAGGAACTTTTGATTAATTAAGCTTCCGGATATCTTATGAAAACTCACAGCCGTCTTTTGAGACTAACTCATGCACTGGGGATATAGACAGTCATATCCTAAATGTATCTAAATTTAGTTGTGGAAGAAAGTTCCAGAAGAAATTACATTGAATTTTTGCAAGGATGCATCTAGTCACACTAAGATCTTAGGAGTATGGAGCTAAGCAAATATTAATTGAACTCAACACCAAACTCTCCATTTTGATAGGGAACTGGTCAAATTCCAATCAACAAGTTCCCTCTGTATCTGTTCCAATTTATTTGGCGCCTAGACAGGAATATTGAACAAAGCTTGGAAGTATGTCTGACGAATTTTCCAATCTCTCAGTCCACTGATCTTTCTGCCGTGTTGTCATTTTCAAAGTTATGTTGAAAAATCTTCTTCACTTTGCCAATTTTCTCTTTTTATGAGAAGACAGTTATTCCCTGAACATACTGTTGAATCGCTGATGCCACTTCACTCGGTCTATCAGAGGATGTTTCAAATACTGTATTTCAGCAGAAAAAATTCACATGACCAGTTTATCTATTAAAAGCTATGTGAAAAAATACTATATTTTCTCATCAATTCATCTTAATTGTTATGTTTTTCACATGCGATTATATATGTGAAGTGCCTCCTCTCCCCTGCAGGACGCTTTGATGTATCTCTCGGTTTTTCTCTATATTGTTCGTGCCAGAAGGAACTCTCAGCATGCCCGATCATAGTGCTAGCATTATCTCCCCTCCCCTCCTCTTCCCCCCCCTCCCAAAAAAATAAAATAAAAACCCAGACAAGATGTTTAAAATGTCGGAGATTGCATATATTGTTGGAGCAATAACTTGTTGGATATTTATTTTGTTACTCTTCCTCTCTTATGTTTTATTTGGAGGCTCAGTTTTTGTATCCTTCTTTGGTTGGGCAGGTACCTTTTTTGTTGCTCTTATTCCCACAATGTTGCTCCAAAGGGAAAATTTATTGCATTTGTATCAGCAGAGGCAGAGACTGATCATCCTGAGACTGAACTTAAGCCAGGAATTGACCTTCTGGGACCTGTCGATGAGATATTCTTTGATATTTATGACAGATTTGAACCAGTCAATGAACCATCTCTGGATAATTGCTTCATATCCACAGTATGTGATCTCATAAAGTTTTCTTGATTCCATTGCTACTTGTGCAGCTTTTAGCATGTGATGGACGCTAACAAAGTTCATTTTTCACATTTAACAGAGTTACGATCCAACAACACACTTCGAGTCAACTGTCACGGATGTACTCAACATGTATAGCATGATAACTGGAAAGGTAGTGAATTTTTATTAATTGTTCCTCTGTCCATGTCTAAGTCATCTCTTGAGGTCCACATTTATGTCATGGACATGCTTGTAGGCATATCCATTTTTATAAATCACGATACCTTAATCACATATGTTGACAAAAAATGGAGCACCTATATAACGAAATGGAACGTGATGAGGATAAGTCTTAAGCATCACAGTTGATTGGACAGTTTTTTGGCCTAGTAATTTCACCATAATGTTCAAGTTGAACTGCTTAAAATAATCTTTGATCAGGGCCAGGTTTTACTTGCTTTGAGCAACAATTAGGAAGGGCCAGCTTGGCCATTGAAAGATGAAAATAAGCTTTTCACACATAGTAAGAAAAACTATTTTAGTGGCCAGTAGAATATTTTCTTTGGAAAAAAAAGTTGTTTTATGAAAAAACAAAATTGTATCAGTAGTTGGATGTGCCTGTTCTACCCTCGCCATGTGTTAAATAATAATTGGTTGGTATTTTTGATCAGATTCTTGACCTCAGTGTGGATTTAAGTGCTGCCAGTGCTGCAGAAGAATGAGGATTGACGAACGCTACTCTTGGTGCTTGAAATGATAATTCTGCTTTATTCCAAGTTCCTCATGAGTGTCAAAGTTGCCAGTCAAGAAAGTGGCATTATGCCTCGTCTGTCTTGTTTTCTTTTGCTGTCTTAGACCATATGTTATTGTGATAAAATGTTGTTGTCATACGTACTCGATGTGTAGATTTAAGACATGCATCAGAAGATGCACACTTATGGTGGCAGCTTTGAAATGAAACCTACTTAGGATTGCATTGTATGACGTTTTCCTTATTGCCCCACCTGCTGTTTGGTCTTTGCAATCCCTGGATTCAGTGCTGCTTTCTTTGTGAGTGGTTTTTCCCTTGCCCCCATTGCATCGCATCCAGCCGCAGGATCGCATCTCTCTTGGGAAAAGTGTATCAAAATCGCCTCTCTGTGGTGTTTTTCTCGGTTTTCCACCCTTTTCTTTTGTACATCTTCTATTTTTCTTCCAAAAAATATTCACTTCCCTATCATTTTCCTCGCATCCATGTTTCTATAGATGACGACAATGTAGTAAATTAATAGGTTTTGAAGAGTACTTGGCCATTTTAGTTTACTGCTTAGATGGACTGCTGAACTTGACAGTGTGATATTACTACAAAAAAACAAAAAAACAGAACGTAATAGTCCTTTTTTTCAATTATGAGTCATCTTCTCTTCAAATTATTTTAGGATGTGATATTGCTTTGGCACAACAAAATAGAAATGAAATTATGATTTTGGAAATAAGGGAGATTGATCGAAACTTCTACGTTTGTAGTTAGTATTGGTGATAACATTATAATAATAAATTAATATTGGTGATAACAAGAAACAAAATGAGTTTTATGTTCTGTTTTTTTATTATAACATGGCAATGTCATGTGGTACTGCCAAGTCAAGGGATCCAATATTCTAAGTCCTTTATACCACATACAATCTATATGACATAATTTAATTTGTAAGATTTAAATTTTAAAATTTATTTTACAAATAAAATTATATCAAATAGATGTTGTGTGGTGCCGAGACCTTATATTATAGTTATTCCAAAACTATATGACTATCCAATCATTATCTTATTTGCGAAAATGTTTAGTAACTTACAAATTTTCAATTTGATTTCATCGTATTGAGAAATGATTTATACACTACTAGATTGTATAAGTTTCGTGCACATTATCTTTAAAAAAAGTTGACAAATACGAAACCCACATGAAAGAAATTTACCTTTTAATGATATGTCTCACTTTAAAAAAAAAAAAATACGCGATGACATATCTTAAAACTGACATTACTCCATTACCTTAATATAATACTATATATCAAACATTAGATCGAATTAATTTTAAAGAAAATAATTCAAGTATTGCTCTATTTTAAAATAACAGCACGTCAATATAATAAGAAGAAATACGTTAAACAAGAATACAATGTAGACAAGATTCAATTATTCATATACCATAGCTATATAAGTAATTAAAATGATAATAATTAAAATAATAATATTAATATGAAATGAAAAGTAATATTTATAATTTAAGAGTATGCAGTCCTGTGTAAATTTTTAATAGTGATATTTTTTTTACAAAAAAGCATGCAAAATCTATCTATTAATAAATTTAAATAGTAAATTGAAATAAGATAAATTAAGATGAAAATTGAATAAAATATTATAAAAAATATTAATTTTATTTTAAAATTTAAAAAAATTAAATTATTTATTATATTTTATTTAAAATTTATTTAAAATTATAATAATTAAATATGATGAGATGAATTGAGTATACAGTATCCTCGGTATGAAATTGATGCGCAGAAGGATACTGGTCGAGCACGAGGCCACACCTGTCGTCATATGCCCTTGGGAGTCCATAACGATAACGTCACCGATTCTATTTTCTATTATTATTATTATTATTATTATGTTTTTACAAAACCCTATAACCTACGCACCCTTACGCCCCTCGGCCTCTCTCTCCCTCTCCCCGGCCGCTGCCGCTTCTAACTCTATAATAAAGTCCTTGAACAGTCAGTCCTTGACCCGAGGATTCACCCGTTTTCCATCTCCGGCCTGATCTCAGGCTCTGATTCACTATACTTGAACCAATCTCGAGGTGAATCAATCCTTAGGTTTCAGCGCATTCATCTTTGGCAGCGGCGGCGGCGTCGGTTTTCCTCCAAAGTAGCGGTCGCAATGAAGCTGGACGTGAACGCCTTGAGATATCTCTCTAAGGATGATTTCAGAGTTCTCACCGCGGTCGAAATGGGAATGCGCAATGTACTTATTTATATTAGTCAATTTCTTATTTATCAGTGTGGATTATACTTCAATTTTTTTTTTAATGTTTTGAAATCTGACTATCATTTGGTTTCAGCATGAAATTGTGCCTACAGAACTCGTGGACAGCATATCCTCTCTCAAGTATGATCTTCTTTTTCGTACTCGGGCCTTTGTCTATTGTATGCTCAATAAAATTTTGTTTACGATTAGAAAAAAAGTATGATCTTCTTTTTTATTTTTCCCGTTACTTTTACTTTATTTTCCAGCTATATAAGATATATCTATCTCACCTACTCGCTCTCTTGCTTTCTATTCTTAACTCCTTAGCTAGTAATACTTCCTATGCTTCAAGTATTATGTATTGTTTTGATAGTATATGAATCCTTGCATGATGTAGACACGGGGGTACTTACAAAGTCTTGAAGAATCTGCTAAAGCATAAGCTCTTGCATCATGACTCCTCCAAATGTGAGTTTGCTGCGCTTGAGTATACTCTTTAATTTTGATGGAACAGCTCACGACAATTTTTTATTTCTATTTTTGATGCCTGATTTGAGTATCTCTGCTTATGTGCATCTAGATGATGGGTTTCGGCTCACCTACCTGGGTTATGATTTTCTTGCTATTAAGACCATGGTTAACCGAGGAGTTTTTGTGGCTGTTGGTCGTCAAATTGGGGTTGGAAAAGAGTCTGGTATCTTTTCTTGCCTTGTAATGCGTTACCTTTTCTAGTATATGTTAGCATTTCTTGACGACATTCTTGAATGGGTTCGTTTGTTTTCTTCAAGATATCTTTGAGGTTGCCACTGAAGATGGTACAGTCCTAGCAATGAAGTTGCACAGACTCGGTAGAGTTTCTTTTAGAGCTGTTAAATCTAAGCGTGACTATTTGAGGCATCGTACTAGTTATAATTGGCTGTATCTGTCTCGGCTTGCTGCACTCAAAGAGTTTGCTTTTATGAAGGTTCTCCGCTGCTTTTATTTTCCATGTGTGTGTTACCTTTTTTTTAATCGATTTATTGTGATGTTATTAGGTGTTGTCTTGACACTTGTGTTCTGCTCAATTAGGCTTTGGAAGAACACAGTTTTCCTGTTCCACATGCTGTGGACTGTAATAGGCATTGTGTGATTATGTCACTCGTCCAAGGTTACCCTCTGTGAGTGTTCCTTATTTATTTTACTCATCGGTTTCCCAGTTCATGTCTCAATTTATATCTCATTTATATAAAAAAAAATGTGTTATGACTTTGGGAGAAATACAAACCCTTGTCCATGAATCTGAAATGAAAGATGTAAAAGGTTTTTTTATGGTGTCTAATATGAACTGTTAGTACATCTGAGGTACAAATAGTATTTTGACCGAAAAAAATAATAAAGTCCTGAAGGTTAGGAAAAGAAACACACCAAATGAGCAATCATCCATGATACAAGGTTTTAAAAAAGAAACCCTTAAGGGCCAGTTTGTCTTCTCCTTGTATATCACAATAAGCAACCTGGGATCATCTTCCACCATGCTTCTTTCTAAGTAAAACTCAACCTTCCTTTCCAACATGCCCAAAGCTCCATCATGCTACGGGGCATGTACAATCTAAACTGAACAAACTGAGTATTGCATTCCAAAGAGTTACCTCACAATGCAAAAAGAGATGATCTATCGTTTCTTCACTCCTACCCATGCCACACCAGTCCATCACTACAATGCTCTTCTTCCTCAAGTTATTTATAGTAAGGATCTTTCCTAAAGCAAATGTCCGAACAAGGAAAGCTACTCTCCTTGGTGCCTTGTTCCTAAATATTCTTCCATGGAAAAGGGTTCCCATCATGGGGATATAGAACATGATTAAAAGATTTTACTTTAAACACATCACACTTTGAGAGAGCCCAACAAAGCCTATCCTTGCCACCACTTCTCAATCAAATAGAATACAAACGGTCTAAAAATGAGATAAGAAATATAAGAACTGATGGTAATTTTACAATGAGCTCCTCTTTGTTTGACATGTCCTCTTCTGGTTCCTTCACCCTCCTCCCCTCTTTTTTCCTTTGTTTTCTTCTGTTTGCCTATATGCTTTGGAATTACTAGAAAAACACCAATGGAATTTCATTGAGCAATGGAATAGTACTTTTTTTTTCTTTTTTTGACAGGTAAATCAAATAGTACTAATTATCAGTTATTTGTATATAATGCAGTGTCCAGGTTAAGCAATTGCAAAATCCAGATATGGTTTTTGAAAGGATCATTGGTCTTGTTGTTCGTATGGCAGAACATGGCCTCATTCACTGTGACTTCAACGAATTCAATATTATGGTAGGCAATTAAGGCACTCTGTTTGCATCTTAAGAGCTGTATTCTTATTATTAAACTTATATTGGGTCTCCATATTCCTAATGACCTAATCTGTCACACATGGTTGTCAACTCCCTCATCGGATTGATATGATGCTTTTTGTGGAAAATTTCTTATCAGCTTCCTCATTCAGTTTACTGGTGAACTATTAATTATTTGCCAATTTGTATGCGGTGTAGATAGATGATGATGAGAAGGTCACCATGATTGATTTTCCACAAATGGTATCTATGGACCATCGTAATGCACAGATGTAAGAAATGCCATCTATTCTGATGTATTATGCTTTCGTCCTATTGATTTTATATCTGATCATTTGCTTTTTATAATATCTAGTTGCTATATTTGATATTCGTGATTTGGATGACAGATGAAGTTCTTTTGTATCTCAATATGTTCTCGTCTTTCAGGTACTTTGATCGTGATGTTGAATGCATCTTCAAGTTTTTCAGAAAGAGGTCAGTGTGTATCTTGGAAGTCTAATTCTTATTAAGCTGTTTGGGGTTTGCTTTTTGCCTACGTGAATGTTTATGAAATGTGTGGCAATTTAATGGATATAACAACATTTATTGTTACTTGTTATCCAGATGAAATTAAATAAAGGAGAAAACCCTATATTTTCTAAGTCCATTACTACCTCTTGATGGAAGCTTCATAGTCTGTCATTTATTTAAATGCCTCTGTATGAGAAATATTGACATACCCTTTTACTGACAAGCAACCTTACCATTAATCAAACCAGTTCTTAATAATTAACTTCAGTCTTTGCTTTTAAATAACCTATTTATGCCATCAATAATCATGCCATCCATTGCTATTGTGGTACGGACCAATATGCACTGTATAAATGGTAATAGTGCTTTTAGAAAGTCTTTTTTTTATAAGTAAGAGATAAATATTATTGATATGAATGAAGTAGGCATAGCCTGTGTACGCAGAAAGTATACAGAAAGTAAAGAGAGGAGACAAGGGAATGAGCATAGGAATTATGGTACCATTGCAAGAAGGGGCACTCATGAGAACGTGAAAATTACTTGCACTATAATTTTTTTTATAGGTAATCAAGAAGTTTTATTCATTAGAAAAGAAGGCATATCCCAAGTACACTTGCACTATAACTTTAATATATTATATCTAACTGTTTATTTGTATGGTATTGAAGTGATAATCTGTTGATCAGTTTTGTGGAGTAGGGCTTTGGTTTTTAGAGATTGGAATACTTTAAGAGGTTGGAATACTGAACTCCACCCATAGGATTTCTTTTTTCATTTGGGGGAGGGGGTTTGGATTAAACTTTCTTCTGTATACTTGTAAGAAGAAGGATCACTAAGAAGAAAAAATCGATGACGGTCGATACCAAATTATGAATGCACAAAGTAAGAAGTGTGTTCTCATTTAGCACTTTCTGATGTCAGGAGTATTTCTCAGAGGTTGTATACCTCAGCCTTCAATCAAGAAATAAATTCTTCCAAAGAGGAGAATAGGGAACACACTGCAAAAGTAGTCCCACAGAAACCTCAGAAAGTAGAAATATAAAAATATCAGACTTTGTTGCCATTTATTTCAATTTTATTACCTATAAAAAAAAGTTTCAAAGAAGAAATGATTACATGGTGCAATACCTACTGGAAGAAAGACCAAAATTTTTTACTTAAAACCTTAAGAGAGCTGAATGAGAGTATGTAGTTCTAAATCACTAGAAATTCCTTGTTTAATTAAACAGTGTAGTTACATTTTATATATGCAAACTAACTTCAAGTTTAGTATATGTGCTAATTTCTTAAATTATTCTTTAAAAAGTTAGGTATGCCTGATCATTCTCTTTTTGTCTTGTAGGTTCAACCTATCTTTTGAAGAAAGCCCAGATGAAAATGATGGTTCAGAGGTAGACACGGATGAAAGTGGCAGGCCTCGCTTTTCTTCAATAGCAAAAGGTGTTGGTTTTCTAGACAAGGAACTTGCAGCTAGTGGATTTACTAGAAAGGATCAAGAAGACATTGAGAAGGTATGCTAAAGTATGTTTTATTGAATTTCCATTACCACTTCACAGAGATAGGCTGAGGAGGGATGGCTGTACATCTAAGTAGCATAGGTACTTGCACTGAATGTTGTTCTTATCATAACCTACCTATCAAAAAAAATATCGTTCTTATTATAACCATAGTTTTCCTGTCATCTCTTGCTGTATTGGTTCTAACTCTGTTCGTGGTTGCACACATTTTTCCTTTTACCTTGTCTTCCTCGCACCTATATTTGTGTTCTCGTTCAGATGTTCATTTAATACTAGCTTTTAGGACCAATCACTCTACTACAGTGGGCGCACTTTGGAAGTACTTCATGTTGCTGAACCTACTCTGTTTTGTCAGCAATTTTCTCTTCATTCTTCTCCCTCCAAAATATTGCTGATAAAAAAAAAGTCCTAAGAGTTTATGCATGTAGCCAAAATCTTTCTGCATGTGGACGTCAGTTCATTCTTGAACTAGACAAATCTGGTGTCATCATATATTACTTTGTACTCTTTCTGCAAAGCTTTTCATCCATGGTACAGATGCCTTCCTTGTAGAGGATGTGTCTGATATAACAGGTTTATGGAATCCGAAAGCTCCTCCTTTCATGGATGTTGTTTTCTGCTTGCTCCACAAATGTTGACATGCGGTAGGCTTTTTATAATTTTTTAGGACTATTCCTGGTGTGGGGTGTACCTGGCTCAATATATTATTCTCTATCAATGGTCTTGAATATATTGCTATTTTATATAGTTCATTGAAGGAGGGATTGAAAAGGATGTGGATTCAAGCGATGAAGAAAGTGAGGATGGTGGACGCAATTCTGACTCTGAGTTAAATAAATCTGATATCAATGGTGTTGATTCTCTGCACTTGCTAGATCAGGTATTTTTTTAAAAAGAGATGGAGCAAATATATTATTCTTTTTTTAGCAGTTATGTTATTCATGTTTCACTCTAGTATAGCTATTTATGCTTCCGACTCAAAAGATTTGCTGGGGTTTGAGGCCTTAAGGTAACACCCAATAGATGGAATTAGAAGTGTTGCTTGGAGAGAAAGCACTGTTAATGCAAATTGCCACAACCTATGAATTTGCATAGAATAAACTAAATTTAAAGTTCTTCTGTTTGTTTGGTGGTTTTTTTTTTTATTTAAATTTTGGGGAACCTCTCCAAGGCAAGACCCTGTGGACCCACCCTTGCAGAGTAAATCCCGGTCCTATGCACCACACTCTCGGAAATTTCCCTACACGGAATTGGTTAAATCGCTGGATTTTCATTAGAAGGTGTGGCCCCAAAGGATTGTTTGCACCTGTGAGGTGTTGAACCTTGGACCTTGAATGGAGTAATACCCCAAGACCAAGGCTTTCACCACTTGGGCCAACCCCTTGGGGTTAAAGTTTTTCTGTTTGTTATAGGGTAGTCGGAACAATATTTACTGATTGAGCTGTGAAAAGTTGAGTTATAACTTAGAATCTTATAATATCTGGGCTTGGCTAGAAATCTTCCTCTCTCTCTCTCTCTAGTAGTATTCTTCAATATTATGCTTCTTTTTTTGGGCATTGAACATTGTAATTGCTAACACGTAATAAAATTCAGCAAGGGCAGACAATTCACTGTGATGAAGAAGCCAGAGTAGAGGAGAACCAAGAAAATTCTGAAACAGGTCAAAGTCAAACCAGTGTACCTGAATGTCCAGATGCGAGTGACAAGGTATGCTGTCATTCTTTTGTTTCTGATTCTGTGGTTGCAAATGCTGTGAAGTTTGGAGTATAAGTAAATGTTTTCTTTTTAAGATGCTGGAGTACAGTCTCACTCATGATATTGCAGATATATCATCCATGTGATAGTCCCTGTTAATATTGATGTTTTTAGATATGGTTCCTACAATTAAAACAAAAACACACCACTAACGCCTAATTCTTCATGATTTTGCTTATTACTTACTGTCACTGCTGATTCTTGTCCTTTTACTTTCAAAGTTTGGGTACTTTAAGAGCTCATGTGTACTAGGATAACTAATTAATTAGAATAAAAATACTTGGACCATTTTAGCACTCATCCGTCATTCATCCTCTTCCATTGTTGATATTGTGGATGTGATATATAAATCGTACTTACAGTTAAGACAACTGTATAGAAAAAATATTGAGAATAGCCAATAAGAATTGAAAAAACATGTACTTGGGCTTTGCCTATTACCATGAATAAAACTTCTTGATTACTTATAAAATAAAAAGAATTGAAAAAACATATTAGGGGCTGCACTTCGCGTCTAATTTTTTGTAAATTTAGAGCTATTGTTTATCTGAGATGTTTAAAACATGAGTAATGCTACATACAGTCGTGGAGTGCGCAAGCGCCGTGCAATCGCTTTGAAAAAGAGTGGGGTCCACTATTAAAAAATTAATTTCTTTTCATGTGGGTTCCATATTTATTCACTTTTTGTAAAGCGACTGCACTGCGCTTGCACACTCACGACTGCAAGTATCATTTCTCTTAAAACATATCTATTATGTATTAGAAGCTAGTGATGGTATACGAGGCATTACAGTAATTTTTTAACCTCCAGGAGGAAGAGAACGAGACTATGAACAATAATGATGCTGAATTGACAAAGCGTTTGAGAAAGCAAAATCGACGAGTCATAGCATCAGTGCGTGGAGGACGGAAGAGTCTTGCCTCCAGAAACAGCTACAAAGACAAGGGTGGCAGTTCTTCTCGAAATTCCAAAGTCCAGAGACAAATGAGCGGCTGGTGAAATTTTGTGAAAGAAACATCATGTGGTTTATGGTGAAGAAGTTATGAGAGGAACTAGACCTTTTGCTGCATAGCTCTGACCATCAAACAAGCATGGTGATGGGAAATAAGAAAACAAACCCAAATCGCTTTGTAAACTACCAGAGAGGCTTATAATATAGCTAGCTAGCGGGGGCACATATGGCTTGCCTTACTCCAAAATTTTGTATTACAAAATTATTTTCTACATGTGGTAATATAAAAGTCTTGGGTAAATTATAGATTTATTACTTAAATGGGCTCTCCTTGTTAATGTGAAGTATTCTCAGCTTGCCTTGGTATTATAGATGGTTTATTGTTCTCAGCTGGTCTGACAGGCAAATGATATGACCAAACCTGGGATACAAAATTCTTCATTTGCATTCAAAATTTATCTCAACTCATTTTATTTTATCATTATAATTTTTTTAAATTCTCACATAAAATATAATAAACAATTCAACTTTTCAAATTTTAAAATAATTTTTTTAAATTTTTATATAAAATATAATAAATAATTTAATTTTTATTTTACTATTTGCAAACCATATCAATTTATCTTAACTCATCTGTGAATCTAAACCACTCCTAATTCCATCCCTCTGATTCCCACTAAATATTTGGATCCAATTTAGAGTTGGAATTTTTTTTTTTAAGTGGTATTTGGTCCATAGTCGTCGATTTTTCGCCATAATAGTGAATCTTAGAGATTGTAACCTTCGCAAGAAGACATGTCGCCCCATTCCAAAATTTCTACCGAGTGAACGCACTAATTTCGTGGGTGTAATTGGGGAATTGGATCTTTTTCATGTGCTTTCTAAACTTTTTTTATTTTTGCAGATGAGATGAGATAAAATTAAAGTTAAAAATTAAATAAAATATTATTAAAATATATTTTTTTAATATTATTTTTATTTTAGAATTTAAAAAAATTGAATTTTTATTTTATTTAATATAAAAAATTGAAAAAATTGTAATGATTAGACGAAATGATATGAAATGAGAATGATTGAAAAAACAAACGAGACAAATATTTGGGTTCATAAACTGATTCGTTTGACGGGTGACGGGTTTTGGGGAGGCCTTCACGCACATGATAGCGAACATAATCTGAAAGATCATGATAATTGACTAAAACAACATATTCTATTGACAGCAAACCAAAACTTAGATGGCAATTTGTTTTTTGTTTTTTTATTTGCTAGAAATATTACATGTTTGTATATTCTTGGAAGATATTTCTTTCAGTTGCTGTTCTTATTGAATGCCAGCCAATGAGCTTTATACATGTATTCAGTAAATTTTGAAAACAGTAGACTCTAACTTCAGTAAAGAGGTTCGAACGACTATAGGGCCTCAATTCATTTGTGTTCACGGGAGACATTCGCATGTTCAATCTCTCCTGCATTGCCTTCTTCCATTGCAGTTTCTGTTTCGCCTGCCTCTGTCAACTCAACTGCCAAACCAGTAGTCTGTCTGCCAACCACGTGGCTAGATCCATGAGTAGTGGTAGAGCCGTAAAGTCTAGTGCCATTGGCAGCCTTTCTCGAACCTGTGGTCTTCTTGGCATGTTTAGCCCAGTCAACTAGTCCTTCTTGTACGTGTTCTGTAAATATTCCCTTTTTCAATGAACTTCCCATCTACGTTTCAGGGAACCATAAAAACAACAACTTTCATCAGCCAAGAATCCGAACAACAAGAAGGCAAGTTTTCAATGGTGATCCAACTAACCAGTGTGACAATTGCGTAGAGTGGTAGGGTGCTGTAGCTGCAGACGAACTGAATGAATGCCCTGAGAATGCAAATTGGCATCGAACTAAATCATAAGATTTTGTGCCTCAATATAGAGATATGGTTCCAAGAATAGAACATATGTAAATCATTGTTTTGCATACCCTATCACCAGTCTCGGGATGACAAAACCGATTTGTCCCATTATGCAGGAGTCAAAATCATATTGAACCTGCAATAGATTGCATAAGATAAGATCCATCTGTAGTTCACGTTTCAAATTTTATGGATTTTGGTAAGTAGGTAATGAGCGTTGAGTTATGTTTTACCCATGTCCAAAAGAAAAATGCCAGTTCAAAAGCATTCTGAAACATGATGATATGAATCAATAAGAGAACAATCTTGGGCCTATGGAACCAGAAGTGGTCATCTGAAGGTTTAACTACCAACTCCCCTTCAACTGCCACATGTTTCTCTGCAACCTCCTGGGCCAACTGGCAAATCACATGCTCCAACTTGGTGCCAACAGCCAGAAGACTCTGAAAAGAAATCACTAAAATGTTAAGGTCCTTATCCTCAAATGTTCTCTGGGACTTTTACTAGATGAACATGCAGTAATCTGATGATCTGAGCAATGAAATGTGCAATTTTCGTGAATCATGCACTCATTAGTAACAACTAAACCATGGTACATAGAATAGAAAAAAATCAGATACATCTGTGTCTACACTTTGACCCTGAAAGGAAGATTATTAAAGGCACCCTCAACATAGAAGAATGTGAGCATTTGAACAGTGTGAGGCTTCTGATACAATCTGTCATGCAAGCTAGTGGACATCAAAAGGTTATATTCGAGGAAGGAGAAGTGTGAATAGAAACTTTGCTGGACTTTCCTTTCCGCCTAGAATTTTTTTTTTAAAAAAAAACCAAAGCTGAATCCTTGCCAATACCCCGATAGTGTCCCCGGATAAAGTCATGTTCTCGGACATGCGTAAATTTTGTTTTCAGAACTGCACGCACGGTATTTTCATGAGGAAAAAAAAAAAAAAGTTGTAAACAGAGACAACTAGCTGTTGGATATTGAAGAAAATCCAAACATTTCAGGGTAAACTTTCGTTTTAGTCCATCTATAGTGAAGAATTTTCCGCAGATTTCTGTGTTATTCAGCCCAAAAGAGTTCAGGTGAAGATAACAGGGGAGAGTCTGTAGATATTAGCTTAATGAGCATTACCTCTTTCTGGATCATATTCCTTTCCTAAGATAGAATCTTCCCACTGTTTCCATTGACGTATCTATGCCATTGAAAACGTAAAACAGAACAATTGACAATAAGGTTTTAGAATAGAAACTCTAGGAGACAAGAACAAGAATAGGGACAGCTTACCTTTGCTCCTCCGAAAAGGATGGTTAGAGCACAGAAAATCACATGAACAACAGCTAACACAAAGATAAATATGTGAAGGTGATGAAGCGCTTTAAGAGATAACATTGGGACCTTTCCCTGGAAAAACGATGTAAAGAAAAGCAGAAACTAATAAGATATTTCAGTTCAAAATAGGTGTCAGTCAAACCATGGTTAACAAATGGGACTTCGAGTGTATGCCTGAAAGGTATATAATATATGGTATTTTTCGTCTAGTACAAAGTAAAAATATCATTTTTGCGGCTGACATTGGCGTGTAGGCAATTAGCAAGACGGTAAAAGGAGGAGAAGAAGAAGAAAAGAAGTGAAACTGCTAAGCAGAGGGGGACACCAATCAAAGGACCGAAGTTCTTTTTGGAGCTTTGGAATATAAACCCCAGAAATTCTTCCATGTGAATATCTGGGGTTATTTGGGAAGCAGATCATGCCTGTTTTCTCTGGCTTGACCTCATTGGTGATATCCAAACAAAGTTCTGGGTAATTACACTCTGATATAGTCTTCTGGGTAATTACGCTGATATAGTCAATCGTATGTGGCTTCTTGTTAAAATGAAAATTTTGGGAAGATTTGGTCATTAATAGGACAAGGGGCAGAGCCTTTTAAAGAAGGAGAGTGGGAAGAAAAAATTAAGGAAAGAATGAGTGAAGGTAACAGACTAAGTACAGTACCTTTGCACAGCTCTCAGTGGAAGCAGAGGCCTCAGCAAGGAGATGGCGGGCAGTCCCCGCAGGAAGAACAAAGCTGGGATATTTGAAGAAGGTTTGAAAATGGGCAGTGGAAGAAGAAGAAGAAGAATCACCAGCATCATTATCTTTTTCTTTCTTACAGGGTAACCACTTATTTGCCAACACCTCCGAAATACAAATCTTGGCAATCCGATCTTGGAACACTGTCAGCAGCAGCGATATAAAACCCAACAGCATCAACTCTGCATTAATTCACCTTCAAAATACCATCAGATATATGGTAAAAAAAGAAAAGAAAAGAAAAGACACCCCAAAATCCACTAAAAAAGTGCATATTTGTGTAGAGAGAAAGAGATCGAGAAACATGAAGATATGGCCGCGCGTGACCTTCTTTGATCTTCTGTAATGCTTCAAAGAGAAGCATCTGGTTATTTTTCTTGAGATACTGCAAAAATAAAAACAAAAACATCTATTTGAAGAATAAAGATCGGTCTACACGTACATACAAGGTGAGAACTAGAAGATAAATGAAAATATATATATGTGCATGCCTTGCCAACGCTGTGGAGGGTTCTTTCGACAACGAGAGAGATGAGGACGATGACACTGCAGACAACAGCCACAACCCACGTTGGGGTATACTCCAAAGTTGTTCCCTCTCCTCCCCCTGCCATCTTTCTCTGTACAGATCTCTCCCCTTAACCAAAACCAGAATGAATATATATGCATGGTGTCTTATGTTTCAAGTTATTGTCTTGGAGAACTCCATATCCACAAAAAAATAAGAAAAAAAAAAAAAAAGGACGAAGATAATAGAATCGATGACAAAAATGGGAGGAGGATAACCCCAGAAATACGTCAGTATCGCAGCTTGTTGCGAAGAGAAGAAATACCGTGAAAAAATGAGAGAGACAGGTTTGTGAATTTGAACCCAACGTATAAAAACAACGGACAACCAGAAAGAACCGCTCAAGTCTAACACACGACTTGACTTAACCTTAGAACAAAACAAAGAAGGAATCTAATTATATATAGTATAAATATAGATAGAAGTCACTATTGGGAGTATTCATTTTGTACACATGATGTGACATCATCTAGACCACACATCTCCCTAAGTGAGTGTTGGAAACAATCAACTAGAAATAGTCACGCAGTGAGTACAAAGTGTGACCTGCTATAGTGGCTTCTCTCTAACATTACTCTTATATATATATATATATATATATCTTCCTGTATCTTAAAAGCGTCTATAACATGAACAGTAATGAACAGTTAAAAACAGTGAGCAATGTCCAGCGTCTACTTCTTCGTCTGTCATTCCTTTGCATGATATTTTCTTCCTTTCGGTCACAATTTTACTTCTTCGTTGAGTCTCAAACATCTGGTTAGTTATTGTGTTTGACAGTTGAAAATATCTAGTATTGATAGAAGGGATGGAGTGCAGATACGTCTCGTGGTTTTCTAGGATCTGCAAACCTTTCAGACTCAAGTGAAGGAAGAAAAATTTTCTGCCGTGCTGTTTGAGGCTTTTCTTCTTGCCATTTGGTATGCAAAAGTCTTCTAATTTCACTTCTGCATCTTGTTTTTCTTCTTCTCTTTCTCGCATGTTTGTTTCCTTTCTACAGCTTAATAACATAAATATATTTCTTCTTCGTTTCCCTTCTTCCCAGTATGATTTATTCTTCGTTTCAGATTTATTTTTGCATCTTTGTTTTCTTTCTTCTTCGTTTCTTTTTAGTTTGAAGAGAGGAAGAGAGAGAGTTGTCGTGTGCATGCGAATGCCAGTGTGCGACGAAGAGGGAAATGGAGGTTTGTGGTGGCTGAGTTTGGTAGAGGTTGTCAACGGTGTGAAGTGGTGGACGTGCAGTGACTGCGTATGGCTGCGCAGGTTGAGAGAAATGGGAGAAACCCATTTCGGATGGGTTTTCGCGGGGGAGAGATAGGACTGCGCGTGGGGGATATCGGTGGTGGCTGGGTTGGTCGCCGGCGTGAGGGGGAGTCGCTTGTGGTGGTCGTGACGCTAGGTTGCCGCATACGGCAGCACAGGTTGAGAGAAATGGGAGAAACTCATTTCGGATGGGTTTCTGCAGGGGAGAGATAGGGTTGCACGTGGGGGACATTGGTAGTGCCTCGGTTGGTCATTGGCGAGAGGGGGGCTTGCCGGTGGTGGCGATGAGGCTGGCCTGCGCACGGCGACGCCCAGCTGGGCTGAAGGAGAATGGGCCGTGGGGATGAATCGGGCCAGAGGAGAGAGACAAAGTGAAGAAAAAAAAATTTAATAAAATCACTAAAAAAAATAATATATGTTAAAAAAATATCTAACTACTTGTTATTAATAAATAATAGTAAATTCTTTTTTTTATTTTTCTTCCCTGATCGGCGTATTGGATTTGATCTTAAGTGTTGTTTTGTTTCTTATTTGGTTGCTGTGAAAAATGAGGAAAACGGAAATCGACACTTTGTTCCACTCCTTTTGCACTCCAATAATGTGTTTTTCTCTATTCACCACCATTGTCCTTGCAGCTACAACTGCTAACTGTAGGTAATGAAGAATTTTTTTTATCCTCATCATCCTGATTATTGTTATGCAATATTATTATTATTATTATTATTATTGAAGTTGTCTTCAGCATATTTCTTGGGGTTCTGGTTTGTTTTTTAAAATCTATTATTGTTTTTTATTTTTTATTTTTTATTTTGGTTTGTAGGTATTGAGTTGTTATAAATGGGTTTCTTTGACTGTTCTTCTTTTACTGAGTTTGGAAGTTTATTTTGGTTACTTCATCAAGTGTGCTTAGAAATCGCTTTTATTGGACTGAACAAGAATGTCCTATTTTGTTATTGAGGTGGTCGTTTTTGCTTTATAGGAAGTTTTCTTTTATGAGCATTTCTTGGACATCTTTTGCATCATGGTGTATGCTTGTTGCTGAGTTAATGGTACAAAATTTTTGGTTGCTTTTTGTGATTTTTGAAGTCTGTGATCCAGCCGTGTTCCTTTTTACTTCTATTGGATGTATTCATTGTGAGGTGGACTCTGCATTGACTATACGTATGTTCCATTATTGTTCAAACTTCTCTTTGTTTATATGGGCAAGTGTCTTGCCTTTAAGTGGTTAATTTGAACTGCTCTCTTTTGAGATTTTGGTCCGTCAATTGGAGTGTTTCCTTGTATATAATCAATATATTATTCTTTGTTTTGGATTATAATTAAGTTTCTGAGAAGTGGCCTTTAACAGTGGTATGATTTATAGGTTTTGAAACTTTGATTGGCGTCTGTTTTCATGTCTTATTGATCATACACTGGACTGTATTTTTTCGGATTTTCCCATTCCTTTGGGGAAGGAACAGAAAGAAAGTAGAGGGGAGAGGGTTTTGTGGGAGGGGGTGGGGGTGGCTTATGCAAGGAACCTAAGCTGCATGAGGTTACTTGCACCAGAAAAAAATTGATGGCGAGAGGTTTGTAGAGTTGATGATGATCGGAGATAGTATGTTCACAACAGTTATCCAAAGAGTTGGTTGAGAAATTAGTTTGGTTCTAAACTTTATATTTCCTCTATTTTCATTCAATCGAGCAAATGTGCCTCGCATATTGTCCAACTGCTAGTGTGTGTATATATATATATATATTATATATATATATATATATATATAATTAGATTTTCTGAAGCTACTATATATTCAAATAAAGTTAAAGTATAAATAATATATACACATTAAGTAAGTACAACATTATATATCGAGCTATTACTATTTATATAGATTTTTATAATAACATTTAATGTTTGATAAATATTATTGGATTCATTCAAATATTTAATTCTGTAGAGTATGCAAATGCCGCGTAATTTTTTTGAAAATAAGTGGATTTTACTATTAATTTTTTTTTAATATTTATTCCATATTTAATATTTTTTTAAAAGAATTGTACAGCACTTGTGTACTTCATGATTGTAAATATTATTTCTCTTAAAATTATTGATCGCATCAACTATATATATATATATATATATATATATGACGATAAATCGATTAAACAAGTTTTCATCTGATTTAGTGACATGAAAACGCGTAAATGAACATGACAAATATGGATCTCAATGTCCACGTACAATGATTTATTTTCTTACACATGAAGTAATATCTGAATATCCCTACATTTAAATGACAATAATAATTATTACATGGTGCAACTTTTTATTATTTTTGGGTAAGTTGATTAGGTGCTTACAATACCTACTATATATATATATATATATATATATATATATATATATTATCCATATATGCATGCTAAAAATACTCTTAAATTGGACATAAAAACTCATTCTTCAATATGATTTACCATGTTATATATGAATTAATATACGTACCAGATTAATTCACGTGTATCCTCAGCACACAACCTTATGATGAGTGCAAGAAGAATCTGAGCACCAATCATGTACTAGGTTTTCTCGTTTTGATAAAATAAATTGAGATACTTTGTAGAGAAAATCTAGTCTTAAGCCGATCTAGCCTCCAACTCCCCCACACCAGTTGATGTGGCCGACCGGGTTTAAGTAAAATGGTCCAATTCCTTCGAGTAAAACGCATCTCCATTTGTGAATGCCGAATCCCCACGAACGCATCTCCATCTACGAAGGCCAGGCGAATCCCCATGAATGACTTTCTCTGCATTACACATTACTGGATTTGCTCTACTGCTAACGCTCGTTTGCTTTATTTAAGGTAACCGTCAAATCTTGCTCCGTTTGGTTCCCAAGAAAATGGACGAAACGAAGGGAAAAAAGAAGAAGATAATTCCAAGTTTCTATATTCGTTGCATGTTTCGACAGTTGAAAAGTTTGCTGAGGCACAGAAAAAAAATCTTTGTGTTGAGGGGTCTTTTGTGTGGAAAATTCCATGTTTGGTTACCGTGAAAGAGGTTTGAATGGTTTTGATGGCTACCAATTTTTTTCTTCTTCGCAAGAGATAGAGAGATATGGTATGGCATTTTGGATCGGACGAAGATGACACCAGATGATGACGACCGCAACAAGCTTTGGTCCTACCCACGACGACGACCACAGATGGAATATTGGGATCAGACAAAGACGAAGACGATGACGGCGACCGCAACAACTCTTTGGTTTCGTTTTCACGAAGATGAAGATGAAGACGAAGACGAAGTCGCCTTCCACGAAATTTCCCTTCATTTTATGTTTTCCCCCAATAGACACTTGCAAGATGCTCATCTTCTCTTTTAGCACTTTGTTCAACCACGCCATCCACTACAATGTTCAGTTGGGGTTGGTAAGAAACGGCAGAGGGGCAAATCCGAATGGAAGATTTGGGGGAGAAGGTCGAAAACGTGGGACGGTGGGAGTAGTCCTCAAAACAAATCATTTTGAGGAAAAAAAAAAAAACCAGCTCAACTGGTGCCTGGTGCTGGAGACTTAAGTGGGTTAAGAGTAGAATTACTCTATCAAAACGGGTCCTAAATCTTTAGGCTCATAAACTGATTCGCTAGACGGGTGATGGGGAGGCCTTTCACACACATAATAGTAAACATAATCTGAAAGATCATGATAATTGACTAAAACAACATATTGTATCGACAGCAAACCAAAACTTGGATGGCAATTTGTTTTATTTTCCAGAAATATTACATGTTTGTATATTCTTGGAAGATATTTCTTTCAATTGCTCTTCTTATTGATTGCCAGCCAATGAGCTTTATACATGTAATCAGTAAATTTTGAAAACAGTATACTCCAGTAAGAGGTTCGAACGACTATAGGGCCTCAATTCATTTGTGTTCATGGGAGACATTCGCATGCTCAATCTCTCCTGCATTGCCTTCTTCCATTGCAGTTTCTGTTTCGCCTGCCTCTGTCAACTCAACTGCCAAACCAGTAGTCTCTCTGCCAACCACGTGGCTAGATCCATGAGTAGTGGTAGAGCCGTATTGCCTAGTGCCATTGACAGCCTTTCTCAAACCTGTGGTCTTTTTGGCATGTTTAGCCCAGTCAACTAGTCCTTCTTGTACGTGCTCTGGAAATATTTCCTTTTTCAATGAACTTCCCATCTACGTTTCAGGGAACCATAAAAACAACAACTTTCATCAGCCAAGAATCCTAACATAAAGATGTTGAAACAAGAAGACAAGTTTTCAATGCTGATCCAACTAACCTGTGTGACAATTGCGTAGAGTGGTAGGGTGCTGTAGCTGCAGACGAACTGAATGAATGCCCTGAGAATGCAAATTGGCATAGAACCAAATCATAAGATTTTGTGCCTCAATATAGAGATATGGTTCCAAGAATAGAACATATGTAAATCATTGTTTTGCATACCCTATCACCAGTCTCGGGATGACAAAACCGATTTTTCCCATTATGCAGGAGTCAAAATCATATTGAACCTGCAATAGATTGCATAAGATAAGATCGGTCTGTAGTTCACGTTTCAAATTTTATGGATTTTGGTAAGTAGGTAATGAGCGTTGAGTTATGTTTTACCCATATCCAAAAGAAAAATGCCAGTTCAAAAGCATTCTGAAACATGATGATATGAACCAATAGGAGAACAAGCTTGGGCCTATGGAACCAGAAGTGGTCATCTGAAGGTTTAACTACCAACTCCCCTTCAATTGCCACATGTTTCTCTGCAACCTCCTGGGCCAACTGGCAAATCACATGCTCCAACTTGGTGCCAACAGCCAGAAGAAGCTGTGAAAAGAAATCACTAAAATGTTAAGGTCCTTATCCTCAAATGTTCTCTGGGACTTCTACTAGATGAACATGTAATCTGATGATCAGAGCAGTGAAATGTGCAATTTTCATGAATCACGCACTCATTAGTAAGAACTAAACCATGGTCAATGGAATAGAAAAAAATCAGATACATCAGTGTCTACACTTTGACCCTGAAAGGAAGATTGTTAAAGACACCCTCAACATAGAAGAATGTGAGCATTTGAACTGTGTGAGGCTTCTGATACTATCTGTCATGCAAGCTAGTGGATATCAAAAGGTTAAATTCGAGGAAGGAGAAGTGTGAATAGAAACTTTGCTGGACTTTCCTTTTCGCCTAGAATTTAAAAAAAAAAAAAACCAAATGGTCTAGTTTTCACACATTGTGATTAATCAAAGTGCATAAATTAAGGGAGATTTGAAAGGAAAACTAAGATGGACAACTTACGATGAAGGGAATGAATGCAATCCAAAAATATGTATGCCAACCTGCAAGAAAAATCAGAGCATGCTTTGGAAGTGGTGATCTTGATGTAGAAGAGCTTAGAATAGAGATGCAAGATCATGGCCTTATGTTCATTAGAATCTTTTAAACTCAGAATACCAATCCAGGAATTCTTCTAAATAATAATATGATAGAGCAATGTGGCCCAGAGAACTGTGTACATCAAAAAAGGATGATAACAAACATATACCTCTAAACTTTGCACTCCACTTTCCAAGCCAGTGATAGGACCATATTATGAGTGAGAATAAGCATGTAATATACTGTTCCATAGTCAGTTCAGTATGAAATAAGAATTTTGACATATAGTTCACCATAAAATTCAAGTTCTAGCTAGAAAAGTGTGTTTCTTAGTATGGCCTGAGGCCATACATCGCACGATGTGCCCAAAACCAATTATACTGTCACTAACAAAAATGCTGCAGTCATCTAGGAGGGAGGGAGGGAGGGAGAGGGAGAGGGAGAGCACTTACCAGAAACGTTCAGCAACAAGAAGATGACAACAAACAACCAAAGATACCAACTGCAATTGATGAAGTTAGAAAATTAGTTAGATCTATCCACTACGAGGTATCATATTAGCAGTTACTACTGTCAAGGAGAGATAGCACATGCAGGATAAAAGGACTCATGAAAAAAAACAATAAAACAAGCAGAATACATGGTTTCAAGCTTCCACAGAATCTTTTTGAAAAAAGGAAGTTGAGTCTAGGGCAGAACCATCCATGCCAACCTTATGAGATGTACTTCACATAAGGAACAGTAAAAATAAACATAGAAAAGAAACTAATGAAGCTATGCACTTCGCCTATCTTTCCTTATCACAACTAACCTTATTCCAACAACTTTTTTGAAATCAGCTTCAAGGGCACGTATCATGTACTTGTAGAAATTGAACTGTAGGTTTCCCCTGCAATGAGTCTACAATATATATGTATATATAAGTGTGTGTACACACACACACACACAAGAACTCAGGAAGAGTATCTTAGAGTTAAGGAAAAAAGGGATAAATAATGAGCTTTATATCACTTACCATAATGAAGCCTAGTCGCATTGTCACATATTCTGTTTTGGTCACAGACCCATAAAATTGCTTGAAAAAAGAGTTCTGAAATTATTGAGGACATTAAAAAGGAAATCAGTTGTTAGTAATGGCAGGAAAAAGAAGAAAACAATAGTGCATTTTATTTACTGCCCAAGTTTTTGATCCATCACACAAGTCAGGCGCACAAACTGAAAGGTTTGAATTTCTATATTTATGTAACTGAAGTATGTATTCTAGATCATTACTATCATGTAAACAGCACAAGAAAGATTATCTGCATCATTTGAGGTTCAGAGCGATTTATACTTATGTTCTAATTTCAGCTTGATATGCAGTGAAACTTGCCTTTCCCTATGTATTTCAGAGTAGTTAATATTTAAGTGAAACTTGGGTTAAGAAAAAAAAAAGGGAAAAAGATTAGGTGGAGTCTGACATGAAGGAACATATAAAAAATTTCTGATACATTTTTTTGAAAAAATAAGTTAATTTTTGAAGAAATTCTTATGCCTAACTCATCTCATAAAACCGGTTCTATAAGAGATGATTGTTCATTCCTTATAAACATGCGCAAGACCTTGTCTACAAGTAATGTGTGATTATTCCTCAACACCCTCCCTCGCGTTCAGGCCAGTATTTTTTCTGGTCCTTATCACGGGATAAGTAGTGTGGGCCCCCATTCGTCCTGTGGCAGGCTCTGATACTATGAAAAAATTCATGGGCCTAACTCATCTCATAAAACCGGTTCTACAAGAGATGATTGCTTATTTTTTATAAACATACCTAAAATCTTGTCTACAGACAATGTGATAATATCAACAATTTTCTATTAGGAATATGGATAAAACAAGAAACATTCCGAAGTTGTAAATCCTACAATAAGCCAACTCTTATCAAACAAATTTAACGGGGAAGTGGTTAGTCTGAACATTCTGTAATTTCTCATAAATTTCAGCAGCGAAAGTTTAATATTCCGGAAGAAAAGAGACACTTTAAAGCAAGGCGGAGAATTGACAATGTTACATCTTGATCAGAACAGTTCATAAGTAATATCTTCGAGTATCCTCGCAATTACATCGACCAATCGCTTTCTTAGAAGTTGTGATAACAATTGGTATTAGTCTTCACTTGATGATGAAGGATTCGAAAGCTTACCACCCATCCTAGCAAAGCTGAATCCTTGCCAAAACCCCGATAGTGTCCCCGGATAAAGTCATGTTCTCGGACATGCGTAAATTTTGTTTTCAGAACTGCACGCACGGTATTTTCAAAAAAAAAAATTGTAAACAGAGGCAACTAGCTGTTGGATATTGAAGAAAATCCACACATTTCAGGGTAAACTTGTTTTAGTCCATCTATAGTGAAGAATTTTCCGCATATTTCTGTGTTATTCAGCCCAAAAGAGTTCAGGTGAAGATAACAGGGGAGAGAGTCTGTAGATATTAGCTTAATGAGCATTACCTCTTTCTGGATCATATTCCTTTCCTAAGATAGAATCTTCCCACTGTTTCCATTGACGTATCTATGCCATTGAAAACGTAAAACAGAACAACTGACAATAAGGTTTTAGAATAGAAACTCTAGGAGACAAGAACAAGAATAGGGACAACTTACCTTTGCTCCTCCGAAAAGGATGGTTAAAGCACAGAAAGTCACATGAACAACAGCTAACACAAAGATAAATATGTGAAGGTGATGAAGCGCTTCAAGAGATAACATTGGGACCTTTCCCTGGAAAAACGATGTAAAGAAAAGCAGAAACTAATCAGATATGTCAGTTCAAAAAAGGTGTCAGTCAAACCATGGTTAACAAATGGGACTTCGAGTGTATGCCTGAAAGGTATATAATATATGGTATTTTTCGTCCAGTACAGAGTAAAAATATCATTTTTGTGGCTGACATTGGCGTGTAGGCAATTAGAAAGACGGAAAAAGGAGGAGGAGAAGAAGAAAAGGAGGGAAACTGCTAAGCAGAGGGGACAGTGGGACACCAATCAACTTCCCATAGCTTTTAAAAGGGGCATGAAATTGAATCCTCTGCAATTCTTTTGCAGTCACCAATGACGGAAAAGCATATTACTCTGGAACTACGAGTTATATCCCAATTCCCATAAGACAAGGATACATTACTTATATAACACTACAAGATAAACGAACCGAAGTTTAGTTAGAAACTACTTATTTGTGACTAATTCTTTTCAATAAAAATGATTATTTTCTACCCAAATGAGTCCACAAATGCTTGTTTTTAGTGGTTCTTTTTGGAGCTTTGGAATATAAACCCCATAAATTCTTCCATGTGAATATCTGAGGTTATTTGGGAAGCAGGTCATGCCTGTTTTCTCTGGCTTGACCTCATTGGTGATATCCAAACAAAGTTCTGGGTAATTACACACTGAAATGGTACCGTCTAGTGGCCACGAGGATTTACTTTTTTGTTTATACAGAGTTTATGATATCAAATCCAAAAACACTCCTCGGCAGACTCCCATTCAAATACCTGAAATATTTAATTTTATGGTGATGAAGTGTACAGTAAAGAGTCTTCAGAACACGACTCTAATATTATATTAAATTATCATTTATTCTACAAATTTAAACTGATAAGAATAAATAAATTTAATTATTTAATTATATTATAATAGAATAAGAAGCTAAGATCAATTTAGGTAAGAGTATGAACAAAATGCAAGCAAAGTGAAAATTCTCTCCTTTTTAGCAATGGTGTAAGTCAGATGTCTCCTTTACAAATGAACAATCGCTCTGGTACTGTCACCCAAGAGCAAGGGACATTAATTTGAATAGACTTGCTTAAACTTTTTACAGTCCTTTTTTTTTTTTTGGGTACCTGAAAATTTTACAGTGGGAACTCGCTTGATTTCAAATCTTGAAGGGCAGATTCATGCCAGCAAACCTCAGCTAGAAAACTGGGGTTTATTACATGCTTTAACTGCGCCTAGTTTCAAGATCATTGATAGAAAATATAAAAATCTTGTATTTCTGAAATGAGAGAGAGTTGTAGTGTAGGGAGTAAACAGACCAAACCAATCAGAGGAGGCTTTGAGTTTCAAAATTAATCAGATTGAACTAATTAGATGATAGAATAGAAGATCAAAGTTCACAACTGTTTGACTCATTCGTCTAGAAGGTCAAGTCAAATTTAATTAGGAGCCCAAAGATATAAACTTTAAAACTAATGCTCCCTCCTCGGTAGTTCATGATCGAGTAATTATGCTTATTGTTCTAATTAATCTGAAACTTCGCCAATATTTATTTTAATATTCCTATATCTAGAATTCTAGGTGTTTAATTAATATATGTAAAACAAATCATATGGGAATTCTTTTTTTTTTTTCAAGGAAGCTCAACTTAACGAATATGAACTGAATTGGTGCATTGAAATGATCAAATTAAAACAACTTCATGAAAATTAATTCACCTAAAATATTGCCAAGGAGTTTGATGCAAGCTGGGCAACTCAATAGAAATTCATTGATATTTTTCTTAAATTAATGTTTTGTACAAATACTAAATATACAAATTTCGCATAATCCTTTTATAAAAAAAGTGGACCATACCATAAAAATTAATGTAAAAAAAATAAATTTTTTAAGTGGGTCTATTTTTTTTTACAAAAAGTTTGTACAAGACTTGTGCTAATTCTAAATTAGCATTACTGACTAATCAATGTGACCTTTCTTAATCATGTTATAGTCAATCACAAGTGGTTTCTTGTTAAAATGAAAATTTTGGAAAGCTTTGGTCATTAATAGGACAAGGGGCAAAGACTTTTAAAGAAGAAGAGAGTGGGAAGAATGAGTGAAGGTAACAGACTAAGTACAGTACCTTTGCACAGCTCTCAGTGGAAGCAGAGGCCTCTGCAAGGAGACGGCGGGCAGTCCCCGCAGGAAGATCAACAAAGCTGGGATATTTGAAGAAGGTTTGAAAATGGGCAGTGGAAGAAGAAGAAGAAGAAGAATCATCATCATCATTATCTTTTTCTTTCTTACAGGGTAACCACTTATTTGCCAAAACCTCCGAAATACAAATCTTGGCAATCCGATCTTGGAACACTGTCAGCAGCAGTGATATAAAACCCAACAGCATCAACTCTGCATTAATTCACCTTCAAAATACCATCAGATATATGGTGAAAAAAAAAAAAGTGCATATTTGTGTAGAGAGAAAGAGATCGAGGAACATGAAGATATGGCCGCGCGTGACCTTCTTTGATCTTCTGTAATGCTTCAAAGAGAGGCTTCTGGTTATTTTTCTTGAGATACTGCAAAAATAAAAATAAAAACATCAATTTGAAGAATAAAGATCGGTCTAGTACACGTACATACAAGGTGAGAACTAGAAGATAAATGAAAAAATATATATGTGCATGCCTTGCCAACGCCGTGGAGGGTTCTTTCGACAACGAGAGAGATGAGGACGATGACACTGCAGACAACAGCCACAACCCACGTTGGGGTATACTCCAAAGTTGTTCCCTCTCCTCCCCCTGCCATCTTTCTCTGTACCGATCTCTCCCCTTAACCAAAACCAGAATGAATATATATGGTGTCTTCTGTTTCAAGTTATTGTCTTGAAGAACTCCATATCCACACAAAAAAAAAAAAAAGGGACGAAGAGAATAGAATCGATGACAAAAATGGGAGGAGGATAACCCCAGAAATACGTCAGTATCGCAGCTTGTTGCGAAGAGAAGAAATACTGTAAAAAATGAGAGAGACAGGTTTGTTAATTTGAACCCAACGTATAAAAACGACGGACAACCAGAAAGAACTGCTCAACTCTACTCTGACACACGGCTTGACTTAACCTTAAACAAAACAAAGAAGAAATCTAATTTTATATATATATATATATATATATATATAAATTAGATTTTCTGAAGCTACTATATATTCAAATAAGGTTAAAGTATAAATAATATATACACATTAAGTAAGTACAACATTATATATCGAGCTATTACTATTTATATAGATTTTTATAATAACATTTAATGTTTGATAAATATTATTGGATTCATTCAAATGCCTAATTTCGTGGAGTATGCAAGTTAATATTGTTTTGAAAAATAGTAGATTTTATTATTAAAAAATTAATTTTTTTTCTATATATAATTTATATTTATTCATTTTTTTAAAGAGATTGTATATCACTTACGTATTTCATCATTGTAAATATTATTTCTCTTAAAATTATTAAAGTAAGACGATAAATCGGATTAAACAAGTTTTCATCTGATTTAATGGCATGAAAACGCGTAAATGAACATGACAATATGGATCTCAATCATGTCCACGTACAATGATATATATATATATATATATATATGTGTATATATATTATCCATGCATGTTAAAAATACTCTTAAATTGGACATAAAAACTCATTCTTCAATATGATTTACCATGTTATATATGAATTAATATACGTACCAGATTAATTCACGTGTATCCTCAGCACACAACCTTATGATGAATGAAGCTGTAACATGCTAGAAGATTAATCTGAGCACCAATGATCATGTACTGATCTTGCTCAACCTGCCGGCATATGCAAATTATAATTAAATGTGTTAGAGAAAATTAAGAATTACTTATGGCAGCCAACTTGCTAATTAAGGCATTAAATATAAACATTAACAACAAAGTATCAAAGATGTTTAATTAACAACCAAGTATCCCATGGATGGCAATACAAGTTAGCCTCTTGCTCTCATTAACTGCTAATTGGGAGCACTTTTATATATACTGTTTGAGAGGGGGAAAAAAAAAACACTTTTGACATTCGATTTAAAAGGAGTTCTTCGCTCTCTACCTTCAAAAATATTAATATTCTTTAATGATTCACAGTCATTAAAAAAAAAAGGAATTACGTGAGAAGCTGGTAAACGTAGGTAGCCCATATTAGAGGTTTTCCTCTCATTAATTGTATGCATTAATTATTATTTTTTTTTTACCTAGTTTTTTTTTGGTGTGATTATGCTTGTACTTTTTGGGTTATTTTTTGCGGGATAAGAATTTTTTTTTTTTGGCACGGCCCACATTTTTAAACCTTCACTGGACTTAGGGGTGGGCTCTGACTCCGACCTCCTACTCCGGCTCAAGTCGGAGCTCGAAACTCCGATTGGAATAAAAAATAGACTCGAGCGAACAATCTATGTGATGTCGAGTAAACAATTTGTGTGACTTTCGCTCGAGCCACACTCGAGTGAATATCACTTGGAACTAGGGGTGATAATCGGGCGGTCCGGACCGGGAAAACCGACCGGACCGGCCAATTCGGTCCGGACCGGACCGGACCGGACCGGAACAACCGGACCGGACCGAGAGTTGTTCCGGTCCGGTCCGGTCCAAAAATAAGAGGATCGAATTAATTCGGTCCGGTCCACGGTCCGGCTGGTTTTCGAACCGGACCGAACCGGACCGGACCGAATTAAATATATATATATAATTTAATAATTTATATATATTAAGTATATAATTTTCATTTGACTAATTAACCTAATCCTATCACTAATTCATCATTAAGTAATTATTAACTAATACACATTTATAAGTTTATACTAATAGTAATATTTATAATTTTATAGTAATACTAAATTATTAATATTTATACTAATACAAGTATTATATTAATAGTCTAGAGTCTACTTCTAGACTCTAAAGTCTAATATGGTATTAATAAAAATATATACTAATAGTATATTAGTAAATTAGTAATAGTCTAACATAGAGTAAGAGTCTAAGACAATAGTTAATAGTTATAGACTTATAGACTTATAGTTATAGTAATATAGTTATAACTTATACTAAATCACTATAACTAATATTAGTATATTACTAACATATAGCTATAGCCTATACTATATTACTAATAGTCCAATACTAATACTATTAATCTATTATATAGTTATAAGTTATAACTTATATTGATCATGATTGATAATAACTAATCACTATAAGTTTATAGTATTAATGTATTATTATATAATATATAGTATTAGTATAGTAATAGACTCTAATATGGTATTAGAAAAAAATATACTAATAGTCTAGTACTAAATTACTAATGTATTATTATATAATATATAGTATAATAGTATTAGTATAGTAATAGACTCTAATATGGTATTAGAAAAAAATATACTAATAGTCTACTTCTAGTACTAAATTACTAATGTATTATTATATAATATATACTATTAGTATAGTAATAGACTCTAATATGGTATTAGAAAAAAATATACTAATAGTCTAGTACTAAATTACTAATGTATTATTATATAATATATAGTATTAGTATAGTAATAGACTCTAATATGGTATTAGAAAAAAATATACTAATAGTCTAGTACTAAATTACTAATGTATTATTATATAATATATACTATTAGTATAGTAATAGACTCTAATATGGTATTAGAAAAAAATATACTAATAGTCTAGTACTAAATTACTAATGTATTATTATATAATATATAGTATTAGTATAGTAATCCTTGGCAAAATCTGTATTATTATTATTTTTTGTTGATACTCCATATATATTAACATACAAAATCAGTGGGTAGCAATCCTTGGCAAAATCTGTATTATTATTATTATTTTTTTTTGGTTTTTTTTATTTTATATAGATTAGTTTTAACTTTTAACTTTTTTTTTATCATTGTATTTTTCAAAATTAAGTTTTTAAAATAGTTTTAGTTAAAAAAATATACTAAATTTGAAATGGGCCGAAAATAATTGAAATTGGGAAAAAAAAAATCACATTTAGATGGGCTGAATGGCCCATTTTAGGCATGTCCAGACCGACTGGACCGACCCTGGACCGGACCGGACCGAAATGGACCGGACCTATATGTGAGTCGGTCCGGTCCAGGGTGGAGAAAATGTAGACCGAATAGGTCCGGTCCGGTCCACATTATGGCCCAAGACCGGACCGGACCGGACCGATATCAGCCCTACTTGGAACAAAAAAATTTGATTTTTACAAAATGTCGGAATTCGGAGTCAAAATTCGAATTCTGCAAACTCCGACTGCATCGGAGTCTGAGCCTTGTTGAAAATTGGACGAAGTTTGGAGCTCGGAAATTTTGCCCACCCCTAACTGGGCTCTATATTTAGCCCATTTTTAAATAATACTTTATGTATTACTAGATTTTTTTGTGGGCTTTCAAATTTCAAATTTACTAAGCCCATTTTTAAATAATATTTAGTTTTAATATTTGTTTTAACCCTAAGTTTTTTATTTATGGATTTTATAATTTTTAAACACTAAATTTAATCGTTAGTATTGATTATTAACAATTACTAATTCACCAGAGTCTAATTTTATATTATTATACTATAATATTACATGTTATTAATTTATTATATTAGACCATTACATGTTATTATACTAGACTTTTACATATTACTCACCATTAGCTAGTCAAGTATATTATTTCTATACTTGACTATATATGATAGTAATATTATGATATTTACATATGTTAGACCATTAGTCTGTTTATACTATAACATAAGATCTAGACGATTTATATGAATATATATCATCAATATATAAATAATACATATTTTTATAATCTATATATACTAATATCGGAATCGGAGATATAAGTCGGAGTTGAAGTTAGAGTCAGTCGACAACAGATTTGACTCTAACTCTGACTAAAAAAGCAAAAAAACTATGATCCCGATCTCCGTTTTATAGGAGCATCGATTTTGATGATGCAGAATTGAAGCGAAATTGATATCAAAATCGGAATCTCGAATTTTTATACGGTGCTAAACGTAACATTAGAGTTGTTTTCCAACTCGATTCATTTTATCTCCGTTAAAAGATAGCAAGCATCCAACTTGGTTGTAGAGAGGAAAATTAAAATGGTAGGTTTATACCAAATTAATATTGGTAAACGTGAACATCACTTTTGGAGATTAACAATTATTTTTTGTTTCTTTTAGGTAAGGAGAATAACATTAAGAGAAAATCTTCACAGCAGCCATTCACATGACATGTAGACCGGGTTCACTAACACTACTGAACCGATTTGCTCCGTTCCCTCTCTTAGCCCTCATTTCCCTCATTCATCCATCCTCCCCCCCAACCCCAAGTGCGAAGCTGGATGTCTTTTTCTTCTTCTCTGTGATTTCCCACTAGTTTGCTTCGTTTGCTTTAACTATGATTTCCCCCAAAGAAATCCTTCATCTCCCCCCCTCCCTTCATCCTCTCAACTGGCAAGCACCTCAATCTCCACTAATGTAGCTTTCTCCATCTTAGTCCCGCGAAGATTTTTCTTCAGCTCACCCTCCTTTCACCCAAAATCCTTCATGCTGCATTTTCTCAGTCCTGTGACGGTGTGAGTCTAGACCATACGGAAGAGAACCCGTGTCCAGAGATCTACGAGAGGGGTGATGTATTTTCATATATTTTCATAAATAATCTTCTTTAACATGAGATCTATTGTTCATATATAGAAATTTGTAATTTTGCCCCAAATTGATAATAATTTACTAAAAGTAGTCGATCTCTGGATTGAATGTTGTAGTCGATCTCAAAATCTAGGGTTTTTATTTCCTTCTCTATCCTATCGAGTTTTCTTTGCTGTGGGGAAAAAAAATCATTAAGAATAAATATTGAGTTTTCGACCACATAATAAAGCATGGACAGAAACACCATGAACACACAAATTGTTGCCATCCCTCTCAGTCAAAATGTCACAAACTTATATGATAAACACTTTCTTGTGGCTCAACTCATTCATCAAGCAGATCTTTGTAACATTTGACAATAAATTGATAAACATGCATGCAATTTTATCAGATTAATGTCTGTGATAGAGGATGCAAAGAGGGTCTTTAAGACAACCAAATTGGCAGATCCAGTTTAAGTCTGAGGAGTAGTCACTTTCCATTTCATACTTCTGTGGAGTGACTTTCCATTTCATACTCCTGTTAAGTAAAATGAACATATGATGGAGGATACTTGTTGAAAAATTATAAAGAAAAAAAATACTAAAGATTTGAAATCCAAAGAATAAAAAAAATGAATAACTTTGACGTAATGTGATCAGGAGGAGCGACCCATTTTGCCAAAGTTATGATGCACACCCAGTTTGTAAAAAGATCTTGCTTAGAAAGATCAGCAAGTACCACATGTACATAACCTCTTTCAATAATGACATGGCAGAATTCTTGAGCTTTGACTACTACAAACACAACCATTGAAAAAAAAAATTTTTGAACCTGTTTGGGGTAGAATTGTTTGTATGTTTTTTAAACTTCCATGCTTGGAGATGCTCCATCCGAAAGAAGTGCTTATTGCTCTACCCTGCAGTGGAAACTTGGATCTTGATGGATTTTAAGCTTTAAAATACTTTGTAATTTCCTAGCTGCTAGTCAGTATTGGGGTTTAGAATTAAGGATGATAACTTGCTAGATTGTAAGCTTTAAAATGTCTTGTATTTTTCTAGTTGTCAGTACGTATTTAGTGATGTACTAATTATATTTGACACAACTTGTTTGATGGATTTATACTTTGTAATTTAGCAGTCTAGTACTTGTATTTAGCTAGTCTTTTACAAATCTGAAATTAAAGGACTCTATTTTAGTATTACAAATCTGAACTTATGTGCAACATTTTGAGTTTGATTTTGCATGGTATACTGTGTGCAGGGAGAAGCGAGGAGATGTGAATTTTTTGTTTGAGCGGATATACTTCACTTGCTAGAGAGAGAGAGAGAGAGACAACTCTTCAAAAGGAAAAGCAAAGATTATTATCTTTGTATTAGGTTGTCACATTTGTAATAGTTTTGGCTTGGTACTCCCACTATCTTTTTGTCATGATGTACAAAAGGGGTACTCCAGCTATGTTTTGGTTATGATGTACAAAAGGGAAATATCTTGGTTCATTAAATTAACCTTTGTAATGAAAAGTTGAAAACAACTTGTGCACATTGTTTGATCTCGACTTTTTTGCTATTTTAAGAGTCCTCGTAACGATATATTATTATTATAGTACATGCTCATCAAGCTATAAATAAACCCAAAAAATGAAAATTAGACGTTTGGGAGGTCAGTGAATTTTTCATAATTCCACAAACAAGTCCAAAACAAGCCTATAATATGTCAGTGCTTTTCAAACAAGCTCTCTCTTTTCAATACCAGCTATAACAAAAGCACCATTGACTAATGTACAACTGAAAATTACTTTTAAAAAACCATAAAAATAGAGGCACTTTAGTTGCTCAAAGGATAATGATCCCATAACACAAAATTTCCATTTAGCTTCAAAAGCAAGGGAAATTAGTTAGTTGGGAAAAGGTATTGAAAAATATACAAACTTTCCACCAGAAGTTGCAAAACCTTTCAAAGATAATACAGTACTATGCAATTTGCTTAACCAATACTCAATGCGAGTCCAGCAGAAATTTTCAGAAAACCAAAATTAGACCTGCAAATGTAATGATATTGTAAATGGTACAACAAATGAGCACATCAAATGAGCTTACGACAAATGTAATACCACTGTAATAAATTTACATCAAATAAACTAATTACAACAAATGTAATAACACTGTTCAAAAATCTGTGTAATAACGCTGTAATAAACTTACAACAAATAAAAATCGTGGTCTTGCCTCATACAATATATACAGAGATCAGTGCATGTTATACAAGAACTAAATATATAGCAAATGAAAATGTAAAAATCCTCCATCCAAAAGAAGTGCATCGTGGTCTTGTCTTCGCTTCCAATCTTGTCAAAATCCTCCATCCGAAACAAGTGCCACTCAAAATACTTGGTTGAAACCAGATCTAAAAAATGGCAAAAATACACCCATTGGAGACCTGCTCAAATGACACTTAAAAGCAATAAAACAATCTGTAAGTCAAAGAACTCCTATCTATACACCCATGAGTATACTGAGTTTAAGGACAAATGATACTTAAATCAAATACTCATACGCAATGGTTCTTCTCCAAGGGGAATAACCTAAAATAGTGAACATAAATGGTCAAAACAGACTTGGGATGCAGCATAAATTGTCTTCACATTCCTCATAAAATAAAAATCCCGATAACTTGTTTTTACTAAAATTCATGATGCCTAGAGAGAAACACACACAAGTAGAACTGATCCTAGGGTTTAACCTTTAACCAAAAGAGTACATCATATCATGCTTAGATCAATGAAGTTGATCATATCATATATACCTGAAGTTGTTCTAGGAGTTTATGAAGAAGATTACCAACAACTTTTCATCAACTTTCTGGTGTAGAGAACCAAATCAAAACAATACTTCTTGGTGCAATCACATTCCAAGTCCTGCCTACTTTGTCAAAAGATTGCACTGGTGGTTTAAACAAGGCATCTCTGTGGTTCAAAGCCAAAGCATATGCATTTCATGAAGTAATATGCTGAAACATAATATCTGTCAATTCATATGCTGAAGATGTAATAAATTGTTCCTTACAGCTCAGTACAACACCTTCAAGTTTTTACACTGCAACACCTTCCGTGTCTGAGCAACCTACACTTCAACATTTCGTCAAGCTCGAACTCTCCAGCAGTGGACAATTCAGTAACAAAGACTTAATAAAAGACATTCAACTAAAGCCAACATAAAGAAAATTGAAAGGTGAAGGTTTAAATGAGAAAGAAAAAAAAATATCAACAAAAGCTTGAACAAACTCTTTGCATTTTTTCTCTTGCCGCATATAAAAGTTTAAACTCATAAAAGAAATTCCAATCACCTATAAAAATTGAAATCCGGTGATTAATCCTCTAGCATCAATGTTTCATCACAGGGCAAGACAAAAATAACCTTACTAGAGAATGCAACCCAAGAGCTTCACCAAAACCCATGCCCTAAGCCACAATACCCATCTCAAAAAATACAAAAATCACATCTCGATGTACAAATGAAGAACATAATAGTGTGGAAAGGAAAATTGTACAATATTTACCTACAAAGTTGAGTAAACCATTTGGCAAAACAGAGTTGTTGGAACTTGTCGTTGGTTTGGTCCGTTCAATCACAAGTTTGAGGGGAGTGGCGGCACTAGGGAGACGTAGGAGCGTCGCGAGGTGGCGCTGAACAAAGGAACTGTCGCGAGGTGGCACTGGGAAGAGGAAACCGACGCGGGTTCGTGGCAAGGAAGAAATGTGGGTTTCGCGGGATTCAAATCTGGTTTCTGGTTTGCTCCCTTCAACAAGCTTGCAGGAAGTGGCGGCGTTGGGTAGACGGAGAAGTGCCGCTCGGTGGCTTTGACTAGAGAGACAGCGTCGTCGGGAGGCACTGGGTAGAGGAAGCTGACTGAGGTTGCTGTCGAGGGAGAAGATGTTTCGCGGGATGAATTCGAATGGGGATGAAATTAGGAAACCAATTTTCAAATTGAATCAAAATGCACGTTTTGGTTTTTTTGAGGAAAAAACAAACAAAAATAAAAAGCGGCCACGTAGTGTATACAACGAATGCACTGTTATAGTGGCTTCTATATAGCAAACCTCTAACATTAATGATCCTCTTATCCATGAATTTGAGGTTAAAAGGCTGAATTTGCTAGCTAATATTTTCCACGCATATATATGGATATTGTTAATGTCTAAAATTTTGAAAGGGAGAAAATTAGAATTATCTCTAATTTACGGTAGTAATTTGGACGTCGATACGGTGCTTTTTACTTTTATCAATAAAATAAATAATAAATAAAAAGAGATATAAGAATTTACACAAGTATAATCCATCCATTACATTGACAAAACTTGAATCGTCATGATGATCACTCTTCACATGATGGCATTGGCGGATCATAAATATCAAGCTTAATTGTCACGTGTCTTGCGGAGCACAATGATCTTGACCTGAATGAATGGGATTTTGGTTCGTCTTAATTCCTTGTTTTCCATTAATGGCGTGTAAACACCGTAAAGCCAGGCAATTAATATCCATATATCGAGGGAGATTTGGCCCCAGTTTGTTCAACGAAGAGGCTGACACCCACGGGCCACGGAGATTGGCCAGACTTCTTGTAATCTCTCTCTCTCTCTCTCTCTCCCCCTCTCAACGTTAATCTATATTCTATTATATTTAGGGAATACTTGACTATTGTAAATTTCTTACCTAAACTCTGTCATGTGTTTTTAAACCGTTTTAGATAATTGGTTTGGTTTGTTTTTACACATGAAATAAAATGAGTATTTGAATTTAAAATTAAAAATTAAATAAAATATTTTTAGAATATATTTTTTTAATATTATTTTATTTTAAGAATTAAAAAAATTAAATTGTTTATTTTATTTTATATGAAAATTTAAAAAAATTATAATAATTAGATTAAATGAGATGAAATGAGTTGAAAAAAATTGTGAAAATAAAGCAAACCTTAGTCTCTCCCAAAAAAGTCTATCTCTCGTTGAAGTCGACCCACCTATAAACCCTTTAAAAAGGAAATTTAGGATAAACATAAAAAAATAAAAAACCAATTTTTGTATGATAATTTTATTTTTTTATAAAATGAATATACGAGACTCGTGCATGATATATATGATATTACTTATTCACCAATGACCAATTTCTATACTTTTAATTTGGTTTTCAAATGTTGAGCATGGTGCTGCATTTTTATATAGCATTCACCCCTTTTAGTGACCTTATCTCTTAAGCATTGACATTGATTTCATCAAAAGTCTAGTCAAATATAAAATATGATGAATTTTATCAAAATAGAATTATATTGGATTAGTCTAAGAAATAAGTGAGAAACTTTGAGCTACATTAAATGGATGAGTTTCTTCAAATTTGAAAGGTTACTATTCACTCATCAAATTTATGTTTTATTCAATTTTAATCTCTAAAGATCTTTTTTATTCATGTTTAATCTCTAACCGTCTTGTAATAATAATGTAAGAATCAAATTAAATTATTAATTAATATATGATTAGTATAATTATAAAATATAAAAATTAAAATTAAAATATTTTTATTAAAAAAATATTATTATATTATTATTTTGAATGGCTAATTCAATGTAGGGTTATGGCTACGGAGGTATTGTATTTATAGAAATCATGTACTTTTCATCAAATTTTAGAAATAATTTCGATGAAATCAATGTCAATGTTCTTAAGATTAAGTCAATTATTCAAAAAATTAAAAAAAAAAAGAAAAGAAGAAGAAGAAGAAGAAGAGAGAGAATCAAATTTATAAGTTTTGATTACTAATAAACTAATAATTAGGATTTAAATGGGTGAGCTTTAATTAGATTGATTAGAAATTATGTGAATAGCAGAAAGTGAAAGGACAAGGTGACATCTCCCTCCATCTACGATAATTTTCAACGCTTGGCATCAAACGTACAATAGGATACGACTTTCATATACATACATATATATATATATATATATATATATATATACTAGCAGTGTATGTACGTGCGATGCACGTTTGCCCTGTATTAGGTTATTCTAAAATATAAACATCTAGTGTAGAATAAGAGAATTTAATGATAAGGTCTATGAAGAAAATATAATTAATTGTTTAAGTAAACTATAATTGTTTAAAGTCTCTGATAATAGATTTAGACAGACTATATATTTAAGCAAGTCAGGAAAGTGAATATTACATAATTATTTTTTTGGTTACTGAAAGTAGAGTCTAAAACGACTAAATATTACATAATTGTTTCTTTTGCTACTGAAATGATTTTAGTTAATTAAAAATATTATGAGATTTAAATTATATTAAAAACTCTAATTATTTACATGATTTTAATTTTTTAAAATATTTAATAAAATTCTTTCATTTATTTTACTGTTTAGAACTGTTTATTACTGTAATTGTTTATTATTGTTCACGAGTAATGTTCAGTACTGTTTATTATTGTATCACATACTATAGCACTGTTAATTACTATTTATACTGGTTAGTAGTATTTATTATAAAAAAATCTTCACTGCCTTCTAACACTCTACACTCCATATTATTTTTAATTTTTATTATTTTTTTATCAAATATTTATTATATGTATAATAAATAGAAAATTTGAAATAATTTAAAAAGAATAAACTCACAAAAAAATTTTAAAAAAAATATTAAAAATTTAAGAAATTCAAAAAAATATAAAATGTAAAATGTGATAGAAGTTGTGTAGTAAAATTCATTTATTATTGTGGTACTGTTTATTATTGTTGTATATAGCCGAGATAATTTATCATTGAATATTCACAAAATTATTATTTTATTTTATTTTTTAAGCATCTTTTAGAGTATAAGTTTATATACAATATTATTTTTAATAAGTACGTACTCTATTTTATCAAAATCTTTAATTTAAATTTCAATTTTTGAAATTTTTAATATTTCAATAATTGATTCTATATAATTATATAGGTAAAACTATAAATATTGATATAAGTATTTACATATAGAAATAGATTTGTTGATAAAGTTTTCCTATATAAAAATTCTATATGTAGCCACTTTTATGTTTTATTTGTACATTTTATTAATGTAATTGACTGTGTTACAATTTTTAATATAATTTTTGCTGTTAGTTATATTATCTTGAACACATAAGATTTAAATTTTAAAAATTTATTTTTTAAATTAAATTATGTCATATAAATAATATATAATGTAAAAAAGAATAAACTCACAAAAAAATTTTAAAAAAAATATTAAAAATTTAAAAAATTCAAAAAAATATAAAATGTAAAATTTGATAGAAGTTGTGTAGTAAAATTCATTTATTATTGTGGTACTGTTGATTATTGTTGTATATAGCCGAGATAATTTATCATTGAATATTCACAAAATTATTATTTTATTTTATTTTTCAAGCATCTTTTAGAGTATAAGTTTATATACAATATTATTTTTAATAAGTACGTACTTTATTTTATCAAAATCTTTAATTTAAATTTCAATTTTTAAAATTTTTAATATTTCAATAATTGATTCTGTATAATTATATAAGTAAAACTATAAATATTGATATAAGTATTTACATATAGAAATAGATTTGTTGATAAAGTTTTCCTATATAAAAATTCTATATGTAGCCACTTTTATATTTTATTTGTACATTTTATTAATGTAATTGACTGTGTTACAATTTTTAATATTATTTTTGTTGCTAGTTATATTTTATTGAATACATAAGATTTAAATTTTAAAAATTTATTTTTTAAATTAAATTATGTCATATAAATAATATATAATGTAAAAACCTTCAAATAATTTTTAAACTAATTCGAAATTATAATTTGAAACAGTTCAAAGTTCATGCAGAATAAATATTGAATAAATGACATTAAAAAATTGACTTAAAAAATTCTAAAATCAATGAAGCAAAATAAATTATTTAAGTTATTAATTTACAGTATGAAATTAAGAAGTTAAAGGATCCATACTTTAGATACTTTTATGAGCAGCTTGTTGTTGGGATATCTTGTTTTCACTTTCAACTTCACGGAGTTCAACCTATGTAGAAAATTCAACAATATAATATTACAGTAAAAACAAAAGTATATTTGTAAAGGAAAGAAAAAAAAAATTATTATTATTGAACATTAAATTGTAGGACATATAAATACTTAATAAATGTATTTAACACAATTATTTTTTCTTAAACTCTCTCTCTCTCGTAGGCGATTCCGCAGCACGGTGGTTCTCCTCCAGCGCTGCCCGGCGCCGCCGAGTCCCGGCTATCGTCACGGCCAACGTCGGCGTGTTCTCCTCACGCCGGCGAGCATCCCTGGCAGTTTCAATCTTCCCCACGCGCAGCCATGGTCTCCTCCGTGGAAGGAGAACCGAAATGGGTCTCTTTGATTTTTTTGAGTTTCCGCCGCCGTACGTCGACACCGACGGTCACGACCACGACGGAGGAGTCCCCCTCAAGGCGGCGACCATCCCAGCCGCCTTCGAAGTGGGCCACGCGCAGCCCTCCGTCTCCCCCACGGAGACCGAACGGAAATGGGTTTCACCCATTTGTTTCACGTTACGCCGCCGTACGTGGCCACCGAACCTCACGACCACCACCGACGAGTCCCCTTCAAGGCGCCGACCATGGCACCCACCTTCGGAATCCCCCACGCGCAGCCTCCGTGTCCCTCACCGAAACCCACACGGAGAAAGAAGAAAAAAATATGCGAGAATTGTTCTGTAAATTTGAAGTGTTCTGTAAATTTGAGATGAAAGTGTGTAGATCAGATATCTCATCTCTTATATGTAAAGATTAGATATTTATTTTACGTTTATCTGTATGTAACGATTAGATATTTTGAGTGTGGAAATCGGAGCTAGAAATCGGAACTGAACGAAGAAGAAAAACAAGATTAAAATCGGAACTGAGAAAAAACAACTGAGAAAAAGGCTGCTACTATTCACTACTGTTCATGTTTTATACACGCTTTTAAGTATTAGGGTGATATATATATATACTAGCAGTAAGTAACGTCCAAGGGACGTTTGCCTAATTTTTTTAAAATTTTTTTTTATCTAGTGATTGAAGAAGTGTTTTTTAATAATTTTGTAAATTTTTTATTTTTTTAAAAATATTTATGATGATTAAAAAAATACATGAAAAAAAAAAAAGAAAAAAAAAAGTGAAATACACATTCATGACATATTTTCAGGCTACTTATTCGTTAATTGTAACAGTTCTTTTTAGTTAATTAAGAATATTATCATATTTAAATTATGTTAAAACTCTAATTATTTATATAGTTATACTTTTTTAAAAATATTTAACAAAATTTCATCATTTATTTAATGATGAAATATTAGTATTTTATAAATTAAATTTGATAATTTATTTATGATATGATATTTATATGTTAATTATCTATTTTAAATTAATTTAAATCAGTCTTTAAATTTTTACCATTTGATGAAATTTGGAGAGTTATGATGAATGGTTAGATTTAAATCATAAAAAGTTTCATTTTCATCTCGCTTTCTCTTTCTCCCTCTCTCACCCTTTTTTTTTTTTTTCCTAGTGATTAAGGAAGTGTTTTTTTAATGATGTTGTGTACTTTTTATTTTTTTAAAAAATATTTATGATGATTAAAAAAATACATGAAAAAATAAAAATAAAAATAAAAAAGTGCAATACACATTCAGGACATATTTTTGGACTACTTTTTCGGTAGCTGTAGCTAGGGGTGGGCTCCGACTCCGACGGAGTTAGAGTTATCGTTTCCGACTCCGACTCCGAACTTTGTCGGAGTCCGATTCCGATCGAAGGTCGGAGCTCCGAACTCCGATCGGAACTCCGAACAGAAGTCGGAGCTCCGACATCCGATCGGAACTCCGACTGAAGTTCGGAGGGAGTTTCCGAACGGAGGTCGGAGCTCCAACTCCGAATTAAATTTCTGAACTCAATAAATAAATAAATTTCTAGTTGTTGTTTTCTGTTCTTTTTTTTATTATTATTTAAATTTTATTGTTCAATTTCGTTTCAGATAGTGAGCAACATATATATTTTTTTAAAAGTGAACCATCTACAAATATTTTGTTTATTCAAGAGTTTTCAATAATTTAAATATTCCTTCTGATTTTGTTTCTGAATTTTGATTATATCTTTAATTTGTTTTATGTCCGCCTGAAATTTAGCATTAAAAGTGTTTATGACTCATGAGTTGAAAATTACACAAATTTAAAATTTTATAGAAAAGAATGATGGTACGAATTTGTATAATTCGATTAATTTCAGTTGGATAATAAATTATAAACGTTTGAGAGATGATGGATAAGTACTAATAGAAATTATAGAATAAATAGTACTTATCCCACGTCTTTGCTCGGGATATAACTACATAAATATAACTATATAAATAGTTTAAAAAGTAAATAACATGTATGATGTAGCCATAAATTATAACAATCTCATTTATAACGTAATAACAATATGACTCAGCCTTGAAATATAACTACATAAAAATTAAACACGGATTTCACTCAAATGTTTTTTGTTCCATTGGTCATGCCTGAAATGAAGATAGAAAGTAGCAATCAATAGATGAAAATAATTGATAATAAAAAATTGAATACGGTAAAAGAATATTTTGATTCTGACCAAGAAAGGAGGTTCTCTCAACTCCATCCCAACTCTCAAGTAGCGTCCGTTCCAGACTCTCAATCATCGGTAATTATGTTAGGGTTCACAATTAGATCTATAAAATCATAAAAAGTAGAAGTTAGAAACATTAAAAATAATTAAATCATAATTTAAAAGCATATAAACTTACCCGATTCAAGCCTATAGCTCTCGGCATCAACGCCAACGGTATCTAGTCCAATGGGCGTTTCACTTATCCAATTCTGTGTGCAAACGAGGGCCTCCACAGTTGACGGTGACAATGAACTCCGATAAGCATCTAACACGCGACCTCCAGTGCTAAATGCCGACTCTGAGGCAACCGTAGTGACAGGAATGGCTAGCACATATCGGGCCATACGGGAAATGACTGGATACTTGGTGGAATTAACTTTCCACCAAGTTAATAACTGAAATACATCACTAGGTGCCTCGACAGCTTCCATAAAATATCGTTCAACCTCAGATATACAATGCATAATGTTCCTTGTTGACATGAGTTGATGATACTGCCGTATAATACGATTGCCTCTAACCCCTACAGATGGGTCAGTATCACCTGAGGAAACTGTCGATCCTGTCGGCCTCGAATGTGAAGAGTTACCAATTGCGGATGAAGGCTGAGCACTAGTATTGCAGTGATTATATAAGTCATCAACATCACTTTTTAACAATCTAATAAACTCTGCTGCCTTCACTGCCCCGAGGACGGAATTTACCCAAAATTCTAGAACGGCCAACTTAACTCGGGGGTCAAGGATCACAACCACAAATAGCAATCTATTTATCTTCTCAATATTCCCCCAATATTATCATATTTGATCTTCATCCTCGTAGCCATAGCAGATAACAATCCAGCAGAGTCAGTACAACTATTTTTCAACTGGAAGTGAAGCTCCGAGAGCTCGCTGAAAAATGAGTTCGCAGTCGTATATTTGGATCCAAATAGCCGCATGGTTATCTCATAAAAAGTTCTTAAAAATTCAACAAAATAACTCACACTGGTCCAATCATGTGCGTCCGGCGCACCAAGCCCCTGTCCTGCTGGCTCCAACAAAGCATACCTCAGGCCCCTATCCTCGACCTCCATCCGCTCGAATGCTTTTTGGTACTTCTGTGCCACATCATGTATGTACAATTCCATCGAGTCGGAACGTCCAAGCACAACATACTAGAACATTCAATTTTCAGATATTCTGCTATTGCCTTAAACTTGGCAAGCCTTTGAGGAGAACCCCTCACATATCGTACAATGTTGCGGACTCGGGTTATGGAATCATGAACCTCTTTTAATCCCTCAACAACTATGAGGTTAATGATATGAGCACAGCATCGAAGGTGAATAAACTCGTGGGCCCGAATGACATCATCTCTCACCGTCGTGTTCCGTTTAAACCAATCAATTGTTGTTTCATTCGCACTGGCATGGTCAACTGTAATACACAGCACTTTTCGAATTCCCCAGTCCTTTAAACAATCATCCATCTTCGCCCCAATGGATGCACCTTTATGATCCACAATTTCTTTAAAACCAATAATTTTTTTATGCAAAATCCACTCACTGTCAATGTAGTGTGCTGTGATACACATGTAGCAGACGTTCTGTATGGAAGTCCATGTGTCAGTCGTAAAAGACACTCTCTGGCCAGTGGTAATAAACATCTTCCTCATCTCCTCCTTGTCCTTCGCATGCCTCTTCATACAATCTCGCATCACTGTATACCATGATGGAATGAGAAATCGTGGCTCAACAAAATTTAGAAACTTTCGAAAGTCTCTTTTCTCGACTGTGGTAAATGGCATCTCATCAGTAATTATCATCTCTGCAAGCATGTCCCTCAACATCTTCTCACTGTATTGAGGGATGACCAATTTCTTAGTCTGTGTACCATCAGTGGCTGTAGAAGTTTGGTAACTGAGGTTGGTCTGATCAGTGGCTTGCAATCCCTTCGCTATCTTATATCGTTGGCAACCATTTATATGTGCTATTAACACACTGGTACCTTGCTTCTTCGAATGGCATCCACAAAGTGATCCACAGTAATGGCATCTTGTTACTGGGTTCGCAATATCACAAGGAATTTTGGTGAAATGTTCACATGTCCACAACCTCTTTTTAGAAGGTCGTGGTGGTTGATCTTGCTCAATAGGTGACATCTCCTCCTCTTCGTTGAACATATCCTCATCCTCTATATCAACTGGGAGTGAGAGTCGACTACTCACACAAGATGTAGCTGCTCTAGATGTAGCTGCCCTAGATGTGACTCTAGGGGTGGAAGTACCCACCGGTGTAGGAGTTGTAACATTGGCATCCGCCACATCCCCTTGTGGACGATCATCCCCACTATGTCTAGGATCCATATCACAATCAATGAAGCTGAAAAAATTAAATTAGAAGCAAAAAATTAGTTTAAAAATAAACTAGGCTATTGTATTATACAATATGACATGTATTATTGTATCATAATATATTATTGTATCAATGTATTATTACATCGAGGTTCGGTTGACGTGCGCTCGACTCAGCGGAACCCAACCAGAGAGGTTCGCTCGACGTGTGCTCGAAGTGGCGCTCGAGCAGAACCCATCTAGAGAGGTTCGCTCGACGTGCGCTCGACGTGCGCTGGAGCCAAAACCATCCAGAGAGGTTCGCTCGACGTGCGCTCGACGTGGCGCTCGAGCAGAAGCCATACAGAGAGGTTCGCTCGACGTGCGCTCGACATGGCGCTCGAGCATAACCCATGCAGAAAGGTTCTCTCGACGTGCGCTCGAAGTGGCGCTCGAGCAGAACTCATACAAAGAGGTTTGCTCGATGTGCGTTCGACGTGGCGCTCAAGCAGAATCCATCCAGAGAGGTTCGCTCGACGTGGCGCTCGAGCAGAACCCATCCAGAGAGATTCGCTCGACGTGGCGCTCGAGCAGAACTCATACAGAGAGGTTCGCTCGATGAGCGCTCGATGTAGCGCTCGAGCAGAACTCTTCCAGAAAGGTTCGCTCGACTTCCGCTCAACATATTGCTCGAGCCAATGTTCAATACAACATACGCTGGACTTGCACTCGACACCTCGCTCGAGCTCAAGTCTTCAATACAATGTAAAAATCAGGGTTTTGAGCACCGTGTTGGGACTATATTGAATATTCAATACAATCAATTCACAAAAATCACAACTGCTGGCTCCAATTCATAAGAGACGTGCTTGAATTAAATTTAGGGCTCATAACCTTACTCTCTCACCGTAGGTGGAAGCTGAACAGAGGAGCAACGAGGAATGGCGACACGGAGGAGCAATGACGAACGGCGGCACGCTGGTAAGAAAGACACGAGACATGAGGCTCGAGACGGCTTCACAGTTCACTGGTTCAGTGAGACGCGAGAGAGAAGGGAGAAGGAAGAAGGAAGCAGAAGAAGGAAGAAGAACTGAAGAAGGAAGAAGAAGGGGGGACGGGGGACCTGGGGCTGCGTTTTGGAGGGTTAGAAAATATGCAACGACGCCGTTCCATATTTAGTGGAACGGTGTAGTTCAATTTTTTTTTTTAAACCCAGCTGTAAAACGACGTCGTTTTACAGTTGGGTTTAAAAAAAAAATCGGAGTCGGAGTCGGAGTTACCAGGAACTCCGACTCCGAATAGTTATTCGGAGCTACTCCGAATTCCGACAACTCCGACTCCGTCGGAGTCGGCGTCGGCGTCGGAGCGGAAGTCGGACGGAGTCGGAATTCTCGAAATTTTGCACACCCCTAGCTGTAGCAGTTCTCTTTAGTTAATTAAGAATATTATCATATTTAAATTATATTTAAATTATAATTATTTATATAGTTTTACTTTTTTTAAAATATTTAACAAAATTTCATTATTTATTTAATGATGAAAGATTAGTATTTTATAAATTAAATTTAATAATTTATTTTTGATTTGATATTTATATGTTAATTATCTATTTTAAATTAATTTTAATCAGTATTTAAATTTTAAATAATTTTAAGTTAATTTTAAGTGTATGATATAATATTTAAATTTTAATTATCTATTTTATGTTAGTTTAAATCAATATTTAAACTTCTACTATTAGATTAAATCTGAAGATTAAAGATGAAGGGTTGGAATTTAAAATCCAAAAACTAATATTTTTTTCTACTTTTCCTTTCTCACTCTCTCTCATTCTTCACACACGATTGTGGTATTATGTCGCACATTGACATTCACACGGACAAACTCAAAAATAAATAGAAAAAAAAAACTCATTACTGTTCATAATTACTGTTTATGAACAGTAACATAAACAGTATAAGATATGCAAGAAAAAAAAAACTGCTTTACTTAAATATATATAATCTGATTTATTTTCTATCATAAAGTACAAGCAATGCACTTATAATGGAGATATTTAAGTCATGTAACAGTTATTCGTGTACACATGCAAAGCACCATGTATTACGATAAATGCTATATATATATATATATATATATGCCAATGGTAAAATAGATCCAAATTTCACAATTCCATTCATTTTATATATATATATATATATATATATAATTTTTTTATAAATAAAGATTCTATCAAAACTTTGTGACCTGATTGGTATATTCTTAACTTTCAAATTGGAGGTCTAGAATTCAAAATCTCCCTCCTCTAACTCAAAAAAAAAAATATATATATATATATATATATAAATTAAAGTTCTCACTATACTTAAATAGCATCATAAAGAATACTTAACAACTTTTAATTTTTATGTTCTCTCTAATATTCTTCTGAAAAAATATCTCTGGAGTTCTTGAGAGCCCCAAAATTTCTTTACTCTCTGTTAAAATATTAATTATAGAGTTGATTTCATTATTCTATTTATTTCTCTCTCAATTGAGGTAAGAACTTGAACATATCTTAATCCTATTCCTTCTCTTAGTTTCTTTCGTATGAACAAGTTGTTGCAAGAAAAAGCGTATGAAGGCACTACTGTCTGACTCGTGAGGATAAGAAAGAATATATATAATGATTTCTGATGAACAAGTTGCTGGCAGTATTCTGGATTTACTTTTAAGGGATCAATGAAGGATATATGAAAATATGGTGCTGGTGTCCTGATAGTATAGAAAAAGATCCAGACTAGTGGATTGACTTTAGAGTAATCATTGCTGGCTGTTCTTTCTTTCAAGAATTTAAACTTGTCAATTTCTTGCGACTTGGCCTGGTTCTTGGCCCCTAAAAACAGAGGCTTTTTTTCCCATTCATCTAGTCTGGGATTATGCAGAACGTGCTTGACTATCAGCTGGGATGTGGGGGCGGGAGTCGGGACTAACGTTATTTTGGTTAGGAGAAATAATATTTACAGTTGTGAATATATAAGTGTCGTGTAGTTATTTTGAAAAAAATAAATAAATATAAAATTTATATAAAAATAAATTAATTTTTTAATAATAGATCTTATTTTTTTCAAAACGACTATACGACGTTTACGTATTTCACGACTCTATATAACATTACTTTTTGGTAAGGCATCCAATGATGTTTTGTATCACTCGGCAACATCCATGGTAAAAAGAAATTCCAAAAAAGCACGGCTATGCATCAGCCGCACTCTTAATACACTATAATTTTTTTTTTTTTTAAACTCAATAATATTGAGTGTGTTGAGAATTACATAAATAATAAGCTGATGTAAGTAATTTCTCATTCTAAAAAAATGATCAAGATTATCTGCTTCTTACTTCATAGTACAAGTAGTACAGATTTCTCAATATTCTTTCTGTATTTATGAATGTAAGGGGATCTTTGGATTTAAAAATAAAATAATTTTAGATAAAAGTTACAAAAATATTATTAAAATATTATTTTTTAATATTATTATTATTTTAAAATTTTAAAAATTAAATTATTTATTATATCTTATAGATAAATTTAAAAATATTATAATAATAAAATAAAATACTACTTAGATGTATGCAGAGAGGAGGATTGAGATAAAGATACAGATATATAATTCTATATTATTATAGTTTAATGAATAATTGAGAATAGTCCAGAAAATGATTGATGGGACAGTTCTACATGCCCAAGAAAAAGAAAAAAACATCAACATCAACATGTTTACAAGTCAAAGAAAGGAGGTAATCTTTTTTTTTTTAAATGAAACAGAAGGATGCCCAGCAAAAGAATAAAAACTCATTATTGTGACTATTTTTGTAAGAAGAAGAAGGAAAGAAAACAAATCAGCATGTTATTGCTTAATCACAGGGCCGGCATAGATATAAAAATATTCTAAGTTTTAATTTATCTTATTTTATTATTATAATTTTTTTAAATTTTATATAAAATTTAATAAATAATTTAATTTTTTTAAAATTTTAAAATAATAATAATATTAAAAAATAATATTTTATTAAACTCTTCTCAAATCATCTCATCTTAATATTCAAACGAAAACTTAGCCAAACTAGCAGTTATGAAGAAAGAAATTAAGGATATTTCACATGCAAAATGGCAATATTGATCACCACTCATCTTGGGTATCTTCTTGATGGCGAGAATGCTCCACGTAGATTTTTTAATTACTGTACTGCAGAGATAAGTCTTTCAATCCTATGGCCACTTTTGTTCTTTATAGTTGACTTGTTGACTGGTTGTTCTGTGAGGTCTCTCTCTCTCTCCACTACTAATCAAAAGCATTCATTGAATTATAACTTCTTTTGTTTTCTTTTTAATCAAAGCATGCATGGACTGAAGAGCTTCATTCCATTTATCACATCCTGAGAAATTTAGGGAGGATTTTGGGGGCATCTCCCGCGGCGTTTTGTTTACTTTTTCGCAGCTACCATGCATGTTGCAGTACTTGTCGATACTATTGATCGAGATGTGGGTGGATCATCCTGACTCATGAAAGCATTAGTTTTTCTTTTTCTTTTTTCCAAATGTTGATTGTTCATTTGCGGCCATTGGAAGATCTTTCTTCTAGAGAGAGAGAGAGAGGGAGGATAAGATGCATGAGGCTTATCGTCTCGATTTTAAAAGGATTTGATATTTTCTAGAAGACTATTATTACATCTATAAAAGAATTATAAAAAAATAATTTTATAAATTGACGTGATTTCATCTGATTCATTAAATCTTTTTTATAATTTAAAAAAATTTTATAATCTGACTAATCACATCAAATTATATCAGTTTAAGAGATTATTTTTATGTAATCCTTTTATTATTAAAATATTTCGAAAGTTGGCCTCATCAATGATAGACCTTATACTTCCAAAAAAGATGTCATATTGCTGTGAAATGATATGTGATAAATATACAAAAGAAGTAATTGATTAGCCACCATCACCTTCAATTCCTGTGGAAATATTGGTTCTTTCCTACTAGTCTATTCTTCCTTCTATTCTTTTTAAATTTTGTCCGGCCTCTACTTGGAGCTGGAACACTTTAACACGATTATAACAAGAAGACAATGCCGTCCAAGCCCTCAAGGGTTGTCCTGCTGCTTTTTCCCGACATTCGAGGGTCGGTTGCCACAAATGGCATGGGTGGCCTTGGTTTAGAGGTATGTTTATTCATGAAAAGAATTGAAATTGAGGTGGATAAAAAATTCTAGAGGATGTCATGTTTCAGAACTATAAGAAGTCAAATCGAATTGGGATAATTATATATATATATATATATATATATATAAAAAATTGAATTTAGGAGTAGAGATGGTCCCGTGAAGAGAGATTTTAAGATCCAAAACTCTCACGGATCTACAAGCACCTCGCGTAGGGATGGTTCCCCATTACCTGTTTTGCCTTCTAGAAGACCCCTTTTCTTTCTTTTGGCCCTTTCCATTTATCTTTATCTTTGCTGCCAGTGTCTTCTAGAAGATCCAATGTGTGTGTGGATATATATATATATATATATATATAATTTCTTTCCTTGTTTTGTTGCCACTGTCTGCCTTCTAGAGAATGCAATATGTATTTATGAGTTGGATCAGCTTTACGTGTCTATAAAGCTCCCATCATCCTCCACTTTTTTTTTTCTTTTCTTTTTCTCTGACCTCCTATATATATATATATATATGTATGTATGTATGTATATATATATGTATGTATGTATGAAAAATGATGAACATAAAATATTTTTCACAACATATTTCACAATGATGTTTTAAAATGAGAGGTATTGTTATAAAATATCATATAAAAATAATACCATTTTACAAAAATATCATCTTCAAGTGTTTAGCAGATATATTTCAGAAATAAGGAAGGATTATGCTAAAAAAACACAAAAAAAAGGAGAAAAAGAAGATTAAAGTGGAAATGGGCAAAGACAATTAATAGCTTGATTGATTAATAAAAATGCCCCCACCCTGTGATGCTGACATTCCTCTTTGACCTCTCACAGTCTCACTTGATATATATATATATAAATAAAAAATAAAAAAAAAAATTCCAGGCTATAGAACATAATTGAAAGGTAGTTTAGGGGATGAAACAATTTGATATAAATATAAATATATATATGTATATATATGTGTGTGTATTTTTATATTTTTCTGAACATCAAACAATTGTCTGTACATAATAATTAAAGAAAAATCACATGATGTCTATCCTCAAAACCTCTCTCACACATACGCACACACTCGAAGAGGAGAGCCTATCTTGAAAACCATTTATGTCAATGTCCCATCCCTACCCAAAGGTCGGTCATGCCGGTCCATTCCCGATCTCTCTCTCCCTCTCTCTCTCTCCCTCTCTTAGTACTTGTCAAATATATGTCTCTTCTTCTCCTTTAAGAGAGAGTCACAGCCTCCATACTCTTGAGCTGTTTTGTGTCCATCCCTTGTATACACGAGAAAACAAGATTCATCCTGCAATTTCAAGAGGAGCTACCGAATATCCTCCTCGTTTCCTTCTCCACCTCCTATTTCTTATTTTCAATCTTGATACAATCTTTTCTTTGAATCCTTTTTTAAAGGGAGTTTTTTGAATTCTTGGAAGAGATACCTACTAGTATAGGAAAACAAGCGATGGGACAAACAGAGAGCAGTACCGAGAATTTCCAGAAACAACAACAACAACAACAACATCCACAAAAGCAGTTGATTCCAGGCCTGCCCGATGAGATAGCCATGGAATGTTTGGTTAGAGTGCCCCACCAATTCCATCCCACCATGAAATTAGTGTGCCAGAGTTGGCGATTCTTGATCATGAATCCTTCATTCTACCAAGAAAGACGCCGATCCGGCATGGCTGAGCATATCGTTTGCCTTGTTCAACCTGTTCCATGCTCTCCACCATCAATAACAGAGTCCTCTGACTCTGATATGACAGAGTTATCCAACCGCAACACCACCATCAACGAAGAGGAGGTTGATGCAAAGAGCTCTACCGCTCGTCTAATTCAGTATGGGCTGAGCATCTACAACGCCACCCACCAGACTTGGCACCGGATGATGATGAGGCCTGGGGGCGGACATGTGCGAATTCCCATGTTCTGCCAGTGCGTGGCACTTCCCGCACCTGGGAAGCTCCTGCTCTTGGGTGGTTGGGATCCTGATACATTAGAACCGGTGCCTGATGTGTATGTCCTAGATTTGATCGGCGGTGTCCGGTGGGGACGTGCAGCCCCGATGTCAGTGGCGCGCTCTTTCTTCGCCTGTGGAGTCGTAGGACAATCGATGGTATATGTGGCAGGGGGGCACGACAACCAGAAGAATGCTATGCGATCGGCAGAGGTGTATGACGCAGATGCAGACGAGTGGAGGACGCTGCCACCCATGGCAGACGAGAGGGACGAGTGCCAAGGTCTCTCCTGGGAGGGGGATTATCGGTTCTGGGTGGTCAGCGGGTACAGCACGGACAGCCAAGGACGATTCCGGTCGGACGCAGAGTGCTTTGACCCTGTTACTGGGTCTTGGTCCAGAATTGAAGGTGTTTGGCCATATCCGAGTGTCAGTCCCAGAGGCCTCACCACCACTGTTACCATTGCTGACAAGAGTGACAACGGCAGCCACCACAATCAAAACCAATACCAATGGTGGTGGTTTCTGGGAAGCCCACAACAGCATCAAGACAACGGGGGAGTGAAGGAATTAGACAACAGCAAAAACATCATCTGGAAAGCGGTGGATCACGTCCAGCTTCCCGGCGGAATTAACGGGACGACATCACTCTGTGTCAACACTCTTGGGCTCGGTCCAGATCAATATTTCGCAAATACTCACAATCAGCAGCCGCAGAGAGTGTTCTTGATGAGCAGTGGCGGTGGTGGCGGCAGAGGAACATCTTCATCGTCAGTGACTTGTGGCGAATGCGAATGTGCAGGAGAAGGAACATACATTTTTTCCACCAAGTGGAATCATGTCCACACGCCTCCCGCATTTTCGGGTTTCCCTTACTCGGCTTCATGCCTCATGGTCTGAAAATTTCTCTTCGACGTCAGGGGGGGGGGCTTTTTCAGTTGAACAGCTGCGCCACCACGTTCTTGGGGCTTCTCTTGAGTTTTGGACCTTTTGGTACTCTCTCTTTGCAGGGTCAACTTAAAAATTAAAATCTGCGCCAGCGCCACATACACGTTGTCGACTTTCTTGTGTTTTCTTATTTTTCATGAGCTGCACATCACGTTGACTTTCGGTTAAGTTTTAGTTCGTTTATCGTTTGAATCATGGGTGTATGACGACTTTAGCCATAAAAATATGTAAAATGCTGAATACAATCGCCGAATGTAAACGGCTTGCAAACGGCTGCTGATGTGTAAAAAATAAAACGCATCATTTCGATTACAAATCCTCTCTCCTTCTTTCCCTTTCTGCATTTCTTCCGCACGAAGAAATTGACTCTCTCTCTCTCTCTCTCTCCTGCGATCCCCAAATCAGATTTGGGTTTGAAGTGCTTTGTATTCTCTCTAATTTCACTCCATTTCAAGATTAAGCAAATTAAATCTGTGGATGTGGGAGTTTGTTGTTGTTGTTGTTGCGTTTGAGAAGTTGGTAAACAATAAAAACCACAGAGAAGTAGCTCCCTTCGAATGCTTGACGAAACTTGTTGACCACCTCGATCGTATAGATTTTGGGAAAGGAATCATCATGGATGAATTTGGTCTGAATGTTAGACGAAATGCCCAGTAGAACAATAATAGAGAGAAGCAAGAAAAGGGAAAGAAGGAGAGAGAATTTATGGAAGTATGAACAAGGGTTAGGGCTGGAGGCCATTGGAGGGGATGGGTTGAGAATCGTTTGCTGTTTATAGTTTTTTTTCTTGCGAATTAGTGTGGGTCTGGGTTGTTTACTGACTCCTTTCGCCAAGCTCAATAATCTTGGTAACCCAGGGGTGTATGCACATGCTAGCAACCTTGTTTGGTTACTCCGTTTCTTTAATCAATTTTCTTTCGGTTTTTGGGGACTTCTTTTCCTATAGTTTTTTTTTTTTTGTTTTGATGACATGGCATCCCGACTGCATACCGACTGCGTAACTCGACTGTATATAGCAGAATTGTAAAAATATAGCTGCAAATGCTTTGTAATTTGAGTTTTTAGAGCCTATATTAGGGTGAAGTACTGTATTGCTAGCACCGTACCTTAACCCATTTGTGTGCGTGTGTTTTTTTTAAGAATAAATCTTCTCAACCTCCTAACACTCCACACTCCACATTATTTTTAACTTTTATTATTTTTTTCTTTTATTAAATATTTATTATATGAATAATAAATAGAAAATTTAAAATAATTTTAAAAAAATAAACTCAAAAAAAATTTTAAAAAAATTATTAAAAATTTTAAAAATTAAAAAAAAAGTGGAGTGTGGAGTGTGGTGGAGGTTGTGTAGCAAAACCCTTTTTTTAATTAATCATATACATCACACTCTTATTCTATTTTAATTATATTAAATAATATATAATATATTTATCATCATTAAATAATAAAAAAATATATAATAAATAATTATTTAATAATAATAAATATATCACATCTTACTTGATAGGATGGTAATATAACGTATATAATTTTCTTTTTTTTAATAGTTCCAAAGTCAAAACCAAGAAGTATGAACTTACAAGTGAAGGAAAGGCAAAATATATTACCTCGTTTGTTTTTACAAATGAGTTGAATTGGAATAAAAATTAAAAGTTAAATAAAATATTATTAAAATATATTTTTTTAATATTATTTTTATTTTAAATTTTGAAAAAGTTAAATTATTTATTTTATTTTTATATAAAAATTTAAATAAATTATAATAATTAAATGAGATGAGATGAAATATGATTGATTATAAAAATAAATTAGGCAATAAGAGGGGTTGCAGCTTCGTCTAAAATCCTTAGAATCCTTTAGAAATGGATTACCTACTGTTGGTATTTTTTAATAAATATTACCTGTAACGTTTGTTTATTGTCTACCAAAGGAATCATCCTCTTGAAAGTGGAAACCATCTAGTCTCAACCAACACTAAAATCATATATCACAATACATATATAGACTTTAAATTTTTAATACCATAGAAAAATTATTATTTCAAACCTACTACTTCAATATAATCAACTTTTCAAAATATCAAGTCATCAAAACAAGACAAAATTACTTAATAAAATTCTCCAATACTTATATAAACATTCAATGCTTAATCTATTATGTTTAAATCATCTCACCCATGCTCCATAATCTTGATCCTCAGCTAAAATATTCAAATCATCTGAAAAATATTATGGAGATAAGGAGTGAGTTATCAACAACTCAGTAAGCAGAGAACATATACTAATATGTAAACATGAGTCACTTTCACAGAGTTCAGAATGCAGAACAAAACATTTTAGTTTCAGAAATACAGATCCAAAAACATGTTATTAGAATATCAGAGCGACAATTCAAAATGTTCATATTTCTTTGGCATAATATGACTGAACATCATCATCTTATCATATCATATTATATCAGAGCATCATATTAGAATGAAGACTATATTTAACTCCCGTGGTAGGGTTAAATCACCATGATAGCAAAACGATTACACTCAAAATAGAGATCACTATTATATTTTGTGGTGGAGGCAAATGTCACTATTATATCTTGTAGCAGGGTCATATGTCACTATTATATCATGTGGCAGGGCTAGAGGTTACTATTATATCCCATGACAAGGCCGGAGGTCACTATTATGTCCCGTGACAGGGCCAGAGGTCACTATTATCACCCGTAACAGGATCAGAGATCACTATTACCAACCATGACAGGGTTAGATGCCACTATTATCACCCGTGGCAAGACCATATATCAGAGCAAAACAAAATCAAAATCATCGGATCATGACCAGAAACAGAATCAAATACAAGATCAGAAAGTCATGCCAAAGATTTTTCAAATGCCACATCATGTCAAAACAGAGTACTAACAATTTCATATATTCAAAATAGATTCAGAGTATCTTCACATCACATGTACAACTTTTTAAATTTCATATTTGCTTTTTTTGCATAGTTAGAAACAGAATGCCAAAAAGAATTTACTCATGTCTACACTAGTCATGACAAAAATACCAATTTTATCTTTTATACATATTTCATGAGTAATGCAGAACAAACAACTGAGGTTGTTTCAAATTTTTTTTCATAACAAAACATGCATATTTTTTCAAAATCAACATCAGTTCATTTCTTTTATGCAAACTCTAACATAGGAATCCCGCATACCTGAAATTTTAACTTTTCTAATTTCTCCAACAACAGTGCCAAACGAATATCAATCGTCACCTATAAAATTAGACACGTAACTTACGTAAATCTCCAAGTAAACACATATTTTGATATTTAAGCCTAAAAATACCAAAATTATCCATTTTTCCTAAAACTTATGAGATTCTTGCAACCCTAAATATCATCACTCCTTAAGTGAATCGATATCCACTTAATCTCTCTGACTAATACTTTAAACTCTAAATTATTTTTTGTAAAATAAAGTATATGGCTAACATATTTACTCAATTAAAACTAAGTCCACGTGAAAAAAATACCTCTCCAACTTAATATTCATTTAACATAATTATAACATGATCTATTAAATAAACAATGAAATTTCATTTAATAAAAATAGACTTAATTAGATTTAAAATGTTCAAAATAGATTTAAACACTCATTACTTACTACTGAAATTCAATTATAAAAGTTTAATATTAAGTAATATAATTTAAATCGTTAATTATTTTCTATAATAATACTTACCCTTAAAACAAGGCCCCACACAAAAATAAAAAATAAAAAAATAAAACCCAACGTAGAACCAGCAAAATGACAAAGGTATTTTAGGACTTGATCATAAACATGCATGGGCTATTTGGGAAAGTTGGAATTAAAAGACTTCTTGAAACTATAGACCAAACTGTACGTGCAATAGAGAGGTGAGTTCACTACCAAGAGAGAAGTGAACATGCGACAGCGCATGGAGATGGGCTAAGGTCGACGGTGGTGAGTGCGGTGACAGAGTAGGCGGTGCAATAGTGATCGACTTGGGACAATGCTTCACGGTTGGGCTATAATGCACGTACGGGCGGCAAGTGGTTGAGCAGCTTACGGAGGAGGAAGGGTTGTGCTTGGTTTTTGGGTGCTTGAAACATGGTTGGTTTTACGACACAAGGGTTATCATGTAGTGCAACCTTGGTGGCTTGGTGGCTTGCGATGGGCAAAACAATTACTCTGTTTCAGTGTAGGGAAACAGAGGATGTGGAGATCGCATGCTTGTAACTACACGGTGGTTACAAGGCTAGGCTACGGTGGCTGAGCAGCTTTTTCCGTCCTGGGTTGGTTGTGGTTGGACTGGGTGTGATGGGGCTTTGACCCATGATTTGGCTATTCCCACAAGGGTGGTGCTTCCGTGTAATGCTTCTCATGGCTGCAAGCGTTGATTCACGGCCTTGTGTATGGGGATGCCAGCAGAACTTGAAGGGTGCAAGTGGTCGTGCCATTTGGTGGTTGTCGTGGCCTTGGGTGTGGGAGGACTGGGTTGTGTGTGTGGGTTTGTTTGGTTTACGGTGGGTGATGCAAGTTCGTGGGGTAGATCACGGTGGCTGGGTTTGTTGGTGCTAGGTCTCACGTGGTGGCCGCTGGTGGTCTGCAATGAACATGAAAGACTCTGAGAAAGAGAACCGAGAGCATGAGAAACATGGATGGAGGGAGTTCGTTGAGAGAGAACTTGAAGGGAGAAACAGGTTGAAGAGGCATGGGGAGGTGGAACTCGGGGAAATAGAGAGGGGAGAGAGAGAGAGAGAGTGTGTGTGTGTGTGTGTGTGGCACGACAAAGGTAGAGGTAGTTGTGGAGAGAAAAAACTGAAATGAATTGGCGTGAATGTGGATGAGATGATGAGAATAAAACTGACGGGAAGGATACAAATATGGGGAGGATTAAATTAAATGAGAAACCGTCGAAGGTTAAAAGGAGAGGGAAAATAAAAGAGAAATTCACTCATAAAAACCACGTCGCTTTATAGGCAATTTGGGCTCCTCCACTGGTCTGGGTGTTACATCATTCCTCCCTTAAAGAAAAATTGCGTCCTCGAAACCTGTTGTATTTAAAGTAAAGTCTAAACTATTTATTCATCACTTTTTTTTTTACGCCTATTTTAATTCTTGATCATTTTGTTGAACCTAATATATCAAGATTTTAACTTTCCGGTATTTTCGCCCGATGCCTTAAAAAATACCTAATTCACGTATTTAGAATCGATCGTCATACACTCCAAGATCTAATTCAAGTTGTAAACCTCAACAACGGGCTCGATTAAAAGCCTAATAATAATTTCGCCCAAGTTCTAATCTTAACTTCATATCAAATAGTAAACATAACTCTTCACATAAACTAACAACCTCATATGCAAAGCGAAAATAAAATTCTCCAAAGTTTGGGGTACTTAATCTCACACTTCGTTCATGAAGACATCCAATTTGTGGTTCCTAAGAACCTATTGTTCTTAAAATCTTCAAAATTTTGAAAATTCATAGCCAAGATTTTAAGTCCTAAGTGATCTCAAGCCAGCTAATTTTGAAACCCTTACGAAGTTTACTCTCAACCCATCATGCCAATCTCCTGTTGCTAGCTCTAATAATTCCACCCAATTGCCTGAGGTTAAATTCTCATAAATAAAATACTGAAGCAACTAATGACTTCCACACCTACTCTAACAACTCTTACTAAAATTTTTTAAAATAAAGAATACCTACTCATCTATATATCCAAATGATGGTCTCTTTCATCATTAGTCATAATTAATACTCCTTCTCATCACCTAACCTTTCAGCTCCTAAGTTACAGAACTTAGCATAATCTGTTGAGATGAAAGAATGGTAACCCAAAAATCAAATACATCAATAGTTTTTTTTTAAAGGAAAATAGGTAGAGTACCTTAATTGTGTTGAACTCAGGCCAACACTATATTGTGTTGATTCTTGCCTCGTGCCGTCGAATTAGTCCTCTAAGGCGGGTTGTGGTTCATACTCTCGTCTGATTACCTTGAAAAATTTCTAACGAGGTGGTCATGCTTACCACATCAAAAATACCATCCGGTTTCCCTTCTGCATTCCCAAAAGTGTGCTACATTGCATGACCTACAATGGTTATTTCGTTGATTGTCCTGCACTTGTCTCTGGCCCGGGTTGTTCTCTACCTTCCTCCTCTTCCATGGTCATTGATTCTCATTCGAGGGAAACCCCAATGGTGTCGACCTCTTCTTTTGCTCTTGAAGTTCAACACTTCTCTTGAGGCTTCGCTCGAGTATTATGGCCTTATCTAATAATTTTGAGAAATTCTGGATCTGAAGGGCCACCACTCGCTCATATATCTGGTTATTTAGTCCTTCATCAGACTTCCAGGTCTTCTTCTCCTCATTGGGTATCAGATATGAGGCAAAGCGTGACAATTCAACAAATCTGGCTGCGTACTAGTGTACCTTCATAGTCTTCTGCACTAAGTTGGCAAACTTCTTGGCCCTAGCGTCTCTAACCGATCTTGAAAAGAAACAATTAAAGAAAATCTGCTTAAAGTGGGGCCAGCTAACCACTCCCCTCCCATCAGTTTTCCTGATGGTTCTCTCTGATATCCACCATCTCTTAGCCTCTCCAGTTAGCTTAACGGCAGAGTATAGTACCTTATACTCATAAGTACAATTAAGGACACGAGGATTTCTTCGATGTCCTGAATCCAATTCTCTGATAGGGTCGGTTCACCTCACCCATAAAAAATGGGTAGGTGTATCTTATTAAACTGCTCTATAGTGCATCCGCCCTCCTCATTAGTTGTGTTCGGGTCTGCAAGATTCCAAACACGACGACGAGCTACAATCCTGGAAGACTCATACTCAGTTAAGCGTTTCAATGAGGGTATTAAAAATAATAATTTAAATGTAAATGTAACTACTAAATATTATATGTATGCAGCAAATTGGAACGTTCTTATCTTACTCATACTTTCCCTTATACTAAACCAAATTTAAGTAACCACACTCCTCAATAGTTCGTTAAAAATAAACCTCAAGACAATATGATAATCTTAACTTGCCATCAAGACAAACTTACATCCTTGATTAGAATTTAAACCTGTTATCCTAGTTTTCATTCCGGCCTATGTATAACTCTATAATCTGAATTAGAAATTCTCATCTAAAGCCTCAAATGTGACAAAACTAGTTGTCAAAATTCACAAAATCTAACACCTCAAATTTCACAGAATACATTCTCAAAACCTGCAGATTTTAAAAATCTTAAATATCCACATGATCATCCTTATAGTCCTTAGATTTCTACACTTCCAATTTGAAAGTTATTCCCTAAAATCCATAGATATCCAAATCTCATATGTTTATAGTATGCAGAATGTTATGAATTCACTAGATATAATTCACCCTTAAAAATCGATTTTCAAGGGAAGGGTGTCTAGGAGCTTATAAACCACCAACTAATCGCATACTTAGTTGATGTGGGATTGTAACAACCACCACACTTCACAGCATACGTCCATGGCGGTCCTTGCGCTCACACGGGTTGGCTGTGCGCTAGGTCTTTCTTAGTCTCGGACGAACACTGTCATACCGGCATCACCCCCCATGCTGCATGATTGCAATCGTGCCAACATGGATTGCATACGTAGGGTGGCTCTGATACCATTTGTTATGAACCCACTAACTAGAACTTATCATTGAAAACCGGCTTATAAGGGAAGGGTGCTTAAGCGTTTATAAATCACCAACCGATCTCATACTCGATGTGGGATCATAACATAAAACCTCAAATTTATCTCTGATACTATTTGTAATGCTCCAATGGAAGACCTAAATTACATGACTTATACTCCAAAATGACTAGTCAATGATACAATTGGAGCCCCATTTGAACCTTATAAAGAGTAAGAAAAAATGCTACTCTGACACCTAAATTTGACACTTTATTTTGACACCTTCTTTATTTTAATTTATTTTTACTTAATAGTTAAGGAATTAACTATTAATGTATTGATATTTTTTTAATATTTTTTTAAAATGTTTTAAAATGATAAAAAAATATAAATTAAAAAAGTAAAAAAAAATTAAAAACTCAATTTATCTAAACGATCAAATGGAGCAGTGCTAAGAGCATTGGTATTGGCTTCATCAAAAGTTTAGCCAAATGTAAAATATAATGAATTTTATCAAAAGAGAGTTGCATTGGATTAGCCAAAGAGATAAATGTGAAATTTTGAGCTACAGTAAATGTATAGGTTTTTTCAAATTTGAATAGCTCTATTGTTCACTCATCAAATCTATTTTTTATTCACTTTTAATCTCTAATGGTCTTTTTTATTCACGTTTAATCTCTAACTGTCTTGTAATAATAATGTAAGAATCAAATTAAATTATTAATTAACATATGATTAGTGTAGTTATAAAATAAAAAAAAATATTATATTATTATTTTGATGAATTCAATAGCTAATTTAGTATAGAGTTATGAATAAAGAAATTTTATATATATGAAAAATATGTACTTTTTATTAAAATTTGAAGATAAATTTGATAAATTTAATACTAATGTTCTAAATATGAAATCGGATATCACAAGACCAGTAACAGTAGATTACTTACTTGCAGTTGGTTGCAGTGCCGTGGTAAAGATGAAGGATCAGCCTCCATACCGTTCCTGAGGACGTAGGCTACCTAATAACAAGAAGCATTAAAACGCTGCCATCATAGCCGTAAATGAATCCACAATCGGATATAGCGTAGATTATTCGTTCATGGAGAGAGAGAGAGAGAGAGAGAGAGAGAGGAGGGGCGACGCTGACGACGATGACAAAGTTCGATCACGAAGCAGTATGCAGCGACCCATTTTTGAAAGCGGTGGTGGTGGCAATACACTGTCACATATTATCTGAAATTTATTTTTAAGTGAAATCTATTTATATTACTGAATATTAATATACAAGTAAAATTATATACAATTTAAAATGTACAATTTTCGTATATTTTGATTGAAAAAAAGTAACTATTATTAAAAATAATTCTAAAAATAATTATATAAATTATAAATATCATTTATCTTAGATTTCATTTAGATACAGAAATAATTTATCTTATTATTATAATTTTTTTAATTTTTTATATAAAATATAATAAATAATTTAATTTTTTTAAATTATAAATAATATTAATATTAAAAAATAATATTTTATTTAATTTTTGAATCCGTATTGCGACGTAAAGGACTGGAGAGGTCATCTATAATTATAGAAAGATTCCACATGGAAAAAAGAATTGCAGAAACATTTTTAATTTGCACGGTCTGCCGTTTGGATCTCATGGCTAGTTTGAGTAGATTTTGTGTGGGATGAGGTTTGGCGGTAGTAGAGACTACTGGTTCCACTGGTCGCGGTTACCGCTCTTCATTCTCTCCGGTAAGCTTCAAGCACTCCCTCCCTTCTACTTCCCATTTCTCGTCCTCGTCTCTATGCCTCTTCTTCCACTAGTTCTTCTTCTGATGCTGCTACTAAGGTTGAATATGTAAAAATATATTCAATTAACTCCCTCCCGCACTTGAAATTTACTACTTTTCTACGGCTCATTTCCTTCGTATTTCAATTTTCGGGCTTCAATGCCGTGAAATAAGATCTTGAGTATGCTCCTACTCCGTCTTGTTTATTTTCATATCGTCATTTCTCTGGATGTACAGCCTTGCCCTGCCCTGAATTTCCTTCGTATATATTTGTTCTTTTTACCAGGTAAAACATAAAACTGTCTGGTTGTTTTGCTGAATGGGGGCGAGATCTGCCTAGGAATTGTAAGTTTTTTATTTTCTTCCTTTTCTCATGCTGTTTCATGACTTTTATCCCGCTTTTCAGATATTGAATTTCTTATGTGATTTTGTAGGCCTTTATTTCTCAAATCTCATGCGGTTCGTTGCTATTTGATGTCATGCCTGCTACAAAGACGGTTGTTTAAAGTTTCTTATCACACGTAGCCTATAGTCTATAGTCTAGACAAAGAAGGACGTTTACCTTGAGATTTCCATTTTCCTTCCTGCACCGCTGTAATAATCTGAGTTACATGAACTTAGTGCTCTCCAAATGCGGGTATCTTTGCTAATAACAACTGTTTTGTGTCTCAATATTGTGAGAGGAGGTCGCATCCTCTCCTTTATTTTTCTCAAATCTTATCGGGCATCTTGCCTATAGTAGCGCAAATAGATTATATTCGCCAAACGATGTAGAATTGATTTTTGAATAGGGCCCGAGTTTTCGTGAGTTTGATTAATTCAGGTTTCTTTTAGTGCCACCATGTTGTCTGTAATGATAATTGAATTAGTGTTACGAGTTCCTGATTGCTGTTTTCTGTGAAATCAGAATCCTGAGCATGGTCGCATCGGAGCTGTATTCAACAAACTGCTTAAGCAGATTGGAAATCCGGTTGATTTTGAACTTCCAGATTGGTTTAGTAAATGGAAGCCTACGCCTTACACCTTTATAAAGCGCAGTATCCTTTTAAAATGAAGTCTCAAAATTTGTCCATTACACCTCTTATAGTTGGAAGTTGTAATGTGAAAATTTTTAAGGGCTTTCAAGTTTGCAGACCCAGATTTGTTGGGGCCGTAGAATGTGTAGCCTTGGTGCAATTTAAGTCTGTTTTCTTGTCTATTTGTTTATAACTAATTACCATCTGTTTTATGGTCTATAAAAGCCTTCTTCTTCTTCTGTTTTTTTTTCCCTTTTGACGACCGTTTATGGTCTTTTTTTTGTTATCAGTAAATAAAAATTTTATTGATGAGAATACATGGGCATTCGTTTATGGTTTTATACTTGTACGTCTACTTGCCAGTTTCAATCATGTTTGGTTTCACTCAGCTGACACACATCAGTTTGATTTATAATTTATATTTCCCGAAGGCTAGAACTCTCTCTCTCTCTCTCATTTGTTTATTTAGCCTCTATGGTTTCCTTTTGTTGATATTGACAAATTCAAGATATATATCTCACAAAAAGGATGAAAAGACGCCTTGAGGATGATGGAATATTCTGTTCCTGCAGCCCTTCACCTGGATCTTCTAGTGTGTGTGGTAGAGATTGCCATTGTGGGTAAGGAATAAGGATTGTCTCAGTGAATCACTGTTGCGTTGCCTTTATATGTCTTTAAATAGAGCGGGTAACAGCTCTAACTTTACTTATAGATAAACATTAAATAACAGTTCCAATTGGATCATCTTCTAGTTGTATTTTACTTTGATCATCTAAAGAGTTTATGGTATCAAATTTAAGACTTGGATAATTTGCTGAGTTTTCAAACATTGTTTTCTTTTTAGAAATTATTATTGGATGGGTAAATATTGGTTCAAACATCAATGGTATTCTAACTTCTTACAGCATTCTTATCTTTATTAAGTTTGGATACACCTACAAGGTCACATGAGAACTGTTTCATGTGACATTCCATGTGTCTGAACCCACTTCTCATGCACGTGGTTGCCTACCACTTATTTCATATGCTGTTTCATCTAACCCCAATATTCTTGATTAACAATAAGGATTTCCATAGCATGACAACAGTTTCTTGCTACAGGATGCTCCTCTCTAGTTGCTCCACTGGATGTAAATGCGGGAGTTCATGCATCAACAAACCATTCCAGAGCCGACCTGTGAAGAAGATGAAACTGGTGAAGGTAAGTCTTTACTTCCAACTATTTGTCAAGTCCAACTTGTAAGGGATTTTTTAAGACCAATTTATTCATTAGAAAAACGACATACACGTTTACCTTGCGTATGGATTTCTTATCATTTTCCTTGTGATTAGCATCAGACTGTATTTGGTCTGTCTTGAGAGAATGCCTGAGAAGCTTCTATGTTTAACCTACTATAACGGGCTCCTTGCAAGCCCATCTTGGTCCTCTTGGTCCTTACAATCTATCTCCCTTACCTTTTTTTTCCCAAGAAAAAATATTAAGCCAAAAAGAAAAACAGAACAAAACAGAAGGAGAGAGATGATCGTGTGGAGATGTAGAGTTGCATTACCTTGGCTCCTACTTCACAGTTCAGCCTCGCTGGGTTGTTGGTGCAACTTGTTATGGGCTTCTCTCTCTTTGTGAAACAGGAAGCAGTAACTGCTTACTATATGACAGCCCCACATATTCCCTGTGCTGTGCCCACCTTTGTCTCCACACAGACATATACACACACGAATGTAACACATACACAGGCAAACATATTCATTGTTTTTAATACTGTCATTTGAATTGATTGTTTGGTAATCCTTTATCTTCCTTCTGAGCGTTCATGTTTGTTCCAGTTGATCTTATTTCTGTCGTAACATCCTAATGTCTTGTAACTTGGATCTCACAATTTTTTTTGCTGCTGATGTGTATGGGCATAAAAATAGCTATTTAAATTAAGGTGTCATTGCAGACTGAGAAATGTGGTTCTGGAATCGTGGCGGATGAAGATATCAAGCAAGGAGAGTTTGTAATAGAATATGTGGGAGAAGGTGACCTCTTCATTCATCATTTTCTTTACATATATCACCCATGTCCAGCATGCTCAATTACTTTAGAAGCCAATTAATTAATGCTGCTTCTGTATATGTAGTTATTGATGACAAAACATGTGAGGAAAGGCTTTGGAACATGAAACACCGTGGAGAGACAAACTTTTACTTGTGTGAAATTAATCGAGATATGGTAATTGATGCAACATACAAGGGAAACAGGTCAAGATATATAAACCATAGTTGTTGTCCGAATACCGAGATGCAAAAATGGTTCTCCACTAATCTTTAATGCCGTTTTTGTGGTTAATTGTTGTATTCAATCTTATATGCACTAGTTTTTTACTTTTCAAGGATAATAGATGGGGAAACAAGAATTGGCATATTTGCAACTTGTGGCGTAAAAAAGGGCGAGCATCTGACCTATGATTATCAGTATGAGCCCTCGCATAACTTCTTTATTGCATCGATTCACTTGCAATACGTGTGTCATAACTTCATGACATTTTGTATTCTTGTAGTCCAATCTAACAAATTTAGCAGGCTTGTTCAGTTTGGTGCAGATCAAGATTGCCATTGTGGTGCTGTTGGCTGCAGGAGGAAGCTGGGGGTCAAACCTACCAAGCCTAAGATGTCTTCAGATGCTGCATTGAAACTAGTGGCATACCAGGTGGCTGTGTCGTCTCCCAAACTGAAAGCAATTCTGTCTGGAAAAGCATAGGCTGGCTGTTCTATAAGAAACTCCAATTCCATTTTCCGATTTATGTTGTTTTCATAGTTTTATTTATTTTTTGCTTGTGGACAATTGAGATATATGCACACATGTATGCACATAAGTATAAAGTGTTTGCAAGTACTTTAACATCCTAAATACTTATAAAAAAATACCAATTAGGAAGTTGGTTTGCTTGCTTGGGGCAATGTTTAGGGTTGCATTTGAAACATCAAAATGCTTTTAAGACCTCCAATAATTAGGTTGGTGAGTATCTAGCTTAGATTTGTGACTCAGACTAGGTTTTGATAAGATCCCTGAAAAGGTAAAATATGAGTACAAGTGAGATAGCGTTCCCTTTCCCTCTGGTTTTCCTACGTCATATCACTTCCCCCTCCTAGCATTCCCTTTAGATGGTGGGCTTGAGTAGGGGCTGGAGCTGACTTGTATGGAGTATGACCATCAGAACATCCAACTGTTGGATCTGTGAATATTAACGTGATTATAATTGCACCTTATTTTCGTAATGCCTTGCTTCATCAATGACTGCTTACGCTACTCTCGTGTCTTACATACTTAAATTTGATGTTCTGAATAACATGGACTAATTATTGGGTGTCTCTCAAAGGTTTACCAGAATGGAGGATTGCATGTAGGTAAGGTTCTCTCTCTCTCTCTCTCTCTCTCCCCCCCCATGTTCATATGTTAAATGCCATTTCTTCTATTAGATCAAATGCTTTAAATTGTCATGATTTCTATGATTTATCTCCGTGAAGCTTTTTCTCCTTTATCTAATTTTAACTTTTTTGTTTAGGGAGTTCAAATGTTTGTACCCTGCAAGGAACATGCTTCCATAATTGCATTTGTGAAGTTATTAGGATAATCCGCCCTATGAATGAGAGGTATTTTCGGAATGTCTTAGTCTTCTGCATTTACTCGGTGTTGTTTCTAGGGCAATATTTTGGAAACAATCTTTTAGACCGTATGCAATAGCCATGTTTCTGTTATCGTTTGTTTATTTTTTGTTGTAGTGGCCTTTATAAAGATGACTATAAACAATTCATTAATTTGTATATAGGCTGCATACACATGCTTGTTTGGAATTTTCTTATTGATCTGGTCTCAGAATTCTTGGACCTACATCCTGCAGCATAGTGCTTATTAATGTGGACCGACCGAACTGTACTATATGACTCATTTGAGGCCATATATGGCAAGCAGTTTGTGTGGTTCTTTCTTATATTTGAGTTTGGCCATGCACTACTTTCTAAATGATCAGATGTAAATGCTGCTCTATAAGTATGACATTTTATGTTTACTATATCTACCCTACTATATATTTTCATATATATGCTTTCTATGTTCCAGGTCCTTTGGAATTATTAAACATTTTGATAATTTTTCCCAAAAACACTCTGTAAGAGACTGCTCTCTGTTGGTTTATGTTGGTTAGATGCGCATATATGAATAGATGTATGTGATTGCAGATTATGTTTGAAGATGGTGCTGTCGAATTTCTTGACATGACAAAAGAAGATTGGGAATTTGTGACATCGTGATTTTATTGTGGGGTAAGTATAATTTTTGTTTAACATGGCTTGCCTGTTAGGTAATCCCATCTATATCTTCTGATCGTTTTTCCTAACTCTCTGCAATTCTGTCTACCAAATTTGAGAAATAAAATAAGAAAAAAAGCTTTTGTATTCCAGTAACCTGGAGATAAAAGGAATATCTAAGAGGGGAATGACTTGTGAACTGAATGGGTATTGGGGATAACTGTGAAGCTTGCTTGTGGTCTGTGTTTTGACCAAGGGTGATAGAAGAAGCCACTCAAGTGGGCTCTGTCCATGGTGTTTAAGGGTAACGCATGGATTGGACACACAATGAAGTATATTTCAGGTGATGAGGAGGCTTTTACTGTTGAGTTTGAGAGGTTTTCTGTGCGTGTTAAACTAGCTATTATGCTTTTTAACAGCTTTCCACTCTTTTATTTTCCTTTTTCCCTGTCAATTCTGGGTGGCACATATTACTTTCTTTCATTTGCCAAAAGCTCCATAATCTGGATGTTCGTGCTTGTGACATTAGTTTTATTTACAATTACTATTGTCTTCTAGGTTTAGCATTAACAACGTTTGATGATCTATCTTCTTATTTTGATTGTATTTTTCATGGTTGAAGGATTTTGTGGAAGGAAAGATCACACAGATGGTCACAAGCAATTGCAACATGTTTCACTGTATGTGCATTCCACTTTTGCAGCTTGGTCAAATGGTAGTGCAATGAATATGAATGGGCGAACTCAGATAACTTGGGTTTTGTTGAAATTCAGGTATCAACTGCTACTTGATTGAGTGTTGCTCTCATAAGTCAAAGATCCATCTGCTGTACACTTTGACTCGCTAGAATGTTATACCAGACAGAAGAACAATGGTTGTGTTCTCTCGCAAAATGAGGATTCGTCATTCCGTGCACAGAGTTCACAAAAATGTTTCACCATTTTTTTTTCCTCTAATGAGGAGTTTGTAAACTGAGTGCGTTGATGTTCAAGGCACTTTTGTAAGGTTGAAAATTTGGCTTTGTAATGGCAAACACCCCCTGGATCTGCCGATCTGGGACTGGGGGTGTTGATTATGATGCTGCCAAGCTCAAATGGGGGTTATATACTCCTATCTAATAATTTTAAACGAACTCTTGGTCGCCCCAGGCACGAAATTTGAAAGCCCAAATCTCCCTATTATTTCGTTTTTTTTTCAGATCTCTCTGTTCTTAATATCGTTGTTGTTGTTACTGGTATGCACCCATTCATGTTACATGTATGCGAGTTGTAATTTTGTCAATGGAATTGGATAGCCATCGGTGCGTGCGTTTAGCTTTTAACATCGTGCGAAGAGGTCGTCGTCCCACCTACCAAACCGTACATACATAACAATATTGATTCTGGTGCGGGAGGCAACGGTACGAAAGTGCGGGTTTGAGGATTTAAAAGAGATTATATAAAAATAATTTTTATAAATTGATGTAATTTTATATGATTTATTATATTTATTTTATAATAAAAATAATTTTATAATATAATAAATTATATTAATTTGTAGAATTATTTTTGTATAATCACTTTGTGATTAAAGTATTTTTCAAATTATTATTTTACACAAAACAATTTATTTATTTATTTAAATTTATACTCATTATGTAATAACTTTGGGTACTGCCATTCTTCAATATATATATATATATATACTCATTATCCTTGTGGTCTAATTTCTTATAATTAGACTATTACAAGGAAATGAGATTTTAAAATATTTTTATATTATTTTATTATTATTTAATAAATCATTCGATATATTTTTAACATTTAAACGTAATTAAGAAATCGATTTCTCTCTTGTAGAAGAGGCTCTTCCATTCGGATAAGATGCTCAGATTTAGTGATTTTTTCCATATTTTTTTTTAACAATTGTGATGCATCTTAGTAATCACGTGGTCGAGGAATTAGACAACATTCTACACATTATATCTATCTCTTAATTAATTATAAAAAAATATTTAAAAACACAAGTATAAAACTGCCACCCCTCAAGATACTTGTCGACCGATGTTCCAAAAGTATTAAGGATGTGACTGCGATTACAAATAAACCTTGATTTCTCCCATTTTTATTTAGAAAAACTCTACTTGCACCCGGGGATGAGAACCCCCGTGTACACGTCCATCCACGTGTGAAAACAAAACGAGGCGTTTCGTTGAATTCGGCTAGTTTGAAACAGAAACCCACAAATTGATTTCATCTTCTTCTTCCCCGCGTACCCCACCAAGCTATTCATTGCAAAACCGATTCCGTGAAAAAATGTTCATAATAAAAACAAAAAAGCCCTACTTTCTACTACAATGCGCAGGCATTTAATCTCTCTTTCTCTTTTCTTTCCTTTTCCTATGCACAAATGCAGCATACCTCCAAGTTCTAGATCTGTTTTATTTCATCCATTTTTTTCCAACCACATGCACACGGAAACACCCACACGAAGCTGACGAACAGAGATGTACGTTCATCCATCGAATCTCATATTTGTAGGATATTCTATTGTGATTTTTCTCTATTTTCTCGGCAACCAAACAGACTGTTATGGACTATTGCATGATTTTTCTCTATTTTCTTGGCAACCAATCACACTGTTACGGACTATTGCGTGATTTTCTTCCGTTTTCTCGGCAACCAAACACACTGTTACGGACTATTGCGTGATTTCCCTCTATTTTCTCGACAACCAAACTGACTGTTACGGAATGTTGCGTATTTTCCTTTGTTTTCTTGGCAACCAAACACTGTTGCAGGAACTTGTTCTTATCCGGATGAAGAAGCAGCGCGAGCCTACAGGACAGTTTCTTGTCCATGGCTTTTGGTGGTTTCAAATACTAGGTGAAGATAAAAAAAGAGAGAGAAAAAAACAATAAAACTTACAAAAGAGAAGTGATGGAAGATTTGCATCTGAGATTCCATTTTTCTGGGATAGAGTTGCAGAACCCATTTTGGCGCTGTGTAAAGTTGAAATCGTCTTTTTTTTTTTTTTTTTTTTTAAATAATATCAGCTGACGTGGCGATTCCCCAACAGGTACCCAACGCCGGGTACCTGTAGCAGAACTGTTTTATTTATTTATTTGAGGAGATCTTAGTTAGGACTAAAAATAAATAAAAACAAAAGATGATCGAGCGGTGATAGTGAAGTTGGCACGCGCTCTCTCTCCCTCTCTCTCTCCCTCCCTCAGAATCTGTCTTTATAGTGATGTACCAATAAATGAAGCGCGCACCGCTTTCTGCGTACTTGGTGACAACACCGCGCGTTCCCTGTGCTGTGCTGAATCCTATTCTTTCATTCTTTAATTAAAGAATCTAATAAAGCTGAAGCTGAAGCTCGAAGGTGTCGGTGGAGATTAGAAGCGGACGAAGATGAAGGTCGTAGACAAGATCCGGGCTGCTACGCTTGGGGATGGAGGCAATGTCGTCTTCTCCTTCGAGTTCTTCCCCCCCAAGACCGATGATGGAGTTGACAACCTCTTTGACAGGATGGACCGCATGGTCGCCCACAACCCCTCTTTCTGCGACATCACCTGGGGCGCTGGTGGCTCCACCGCCGATGTCACCCTCGACATCGCCAACCGTATGCAGAACATCGTCTGCGTCGAGACCATGATGCATCTCACCTGCACCAACATGCCCGTCGACAAGATCGACCACGCCCTCTCCACCATCAAGTCCAACGGCCTCCAGAACGTCCTCGCTCTCCGTGGTGACCCCCCTCATGGCCAGGGCAAGTTCGTCCAGATCGAAGGCGGCTTTGCCTGCGCTCTCGACCTCGTACCTTTCTTTCTCTCTCACTCTCTGCTCAGTTTATCTGATCTCTGGTTTTCTCTACTGCTCTGTTCATCGATCTACCTCTAGCTAATTGTTTAGAACGCTTGCATTTCAATGGCGTGATAGTGTCTCTCTGTTTTTCACATTTTAGGTGAAACATATCAGAGCTAACCATGGTGACTACTTCGGCATTACCGTTGCTGGTTATCCAGGTTTCCTTATCTTTCCTATTGTCTTTTTAGATTTGCCATAGCTAAAGATTTATTTATTCCCTTGAATCTTGTTGTGGTGTATTGCTTTGTATTATTCACCGCCACACCATATGTTCTTATAATCCTTTTACTTCTGCTTATCTACTCAGAGGCACATCCCGACGTAATAGGAAGTAATGGCGTGGCTACATTGGAAGCTTATCACAATGATCTCGCTTATCTCAAGAGAAAGGTCTTGCTACTGTTCTACATAACTCTTTTAATTATTCCATTATGAATTGTGCTTCATATGCATTCCTACCACTAACTTGTGCTCACGAACACGGCTTTTGCCAATGTATTGGAGCATATTTAATGATTTATGCCCAATAGAAAAACAGACATTTTTATGCAGCATAAGGGCGCACTCAACGTCAAACGGCAGTGATTGAGTACCTCTTTCCTTTGTAGATATTGCTCTCTTTTTTTCCCATTCTATTTGAAAATAACAAGTATTTTTTTTATCATACCAAGTGATCATAAAGTGTAGTTCTGTTATATATTTACGAATGCCCTAAAAAAAGAGATTAACTGCCCTCTGGTCTCCTTCCCCCTAAGGTCATGCTGGTCCTCCTGTATTGATGTTATGTTTTCTTTTTTAGGTTGATGCTGGAGCAGATCTAATCATTACTCAACTATTCTATGATACTGGTGTTTTTCTCAAATTCGTGAATGATTGTCGGCAAATTGGAATAACTTGTCCCATTGTTCCTGGAATTATGCCCATTAATAACTACAAGGGATTTCTTCGCATGACTGGTTTTTGCAAAACAAAGGTTTGCAATCCCTTTGAAACATATCTTTGTGGCAGTGTATTGCTCTGTGTATGTGCGCGTGTGCCTGAACGGATGAAATGTCATATGCATTGGATTGACCTGATGGGTTTCTACCTCTTTGAGTCAATTGTGCCTTATATATAATTATGCAAAAAACACCAGGTGTTATTATTTTATAGATGTATAAAAATGTTACCCTTGGCTGCACTTCATTTCTCCCAATATTCTTCCTAGGGAAAGGAGGGCTGTCTTGTGGTGCATAGTAGCTTCCGTTCCTCTAGCTTTCTAGATTTCATGGAATTTTGTTCTTTTTCTCCATTCCCAAGTTGGATGTTTCCTATGGTATAATTCCTTAAATTTGGGTTGTGCTCTTTGTGCTTTGAACAGAATTAAATTTAGAAAAATGATAGAAATATGACAAATCATGGACTCTTTGGCATGGTAGGCCTAGAAAAATAGGACTGTGTGTGTGGTTTTAGGGGGAGTTGCTGTTTGTGTATGTTTGTGTCCTTCCACAGGTGAAAATTTTTGGGTTGCTTGGATTTTCCTCCTTGATGATTGAGTAAATTATATGTAACAATATTAAGGTGGTGAGGCAAAAAAATCTGTCATAGGACATGTTTGCTATGTATACTCTTTATTGTTATGGCGTGTTATGCCGATAAGATATGACTTCTTTCTTTTGGTAAGCATGTTGATAAGATGTGACTTATGGTGGTTATGCTATTTATATCAACCTGATATAATGTCTACATATATTGTCATATTGTAGGTACCTGCTGAAATTACTGCTGCCTTGGAGCCTATTAAGGACAATGAAGAAGCTGTCAAATCATATGGAGTTCATCTTGCGACTGAAATGTGCAAGAAGATTTTAGCTCATGGGATTAAGACATTGCATCTCTATACGCTAAACATGGAGAAGTCAGCACTAGCTATATTAATGGTTGTTTCTCATATCCCAGTCTGTTGTTCTAGCTTGAGATGTGGATGATATTGCTCGCCCAATTAATACTATCACAAGACATAGGCCCTAATAAGAAGCATTCTTGGCAGAATCTTGGTTTGATTGAAGAGACCAAAATATCAAGGTCCCTGCCCTGGAGACGCCCAACGAATGTTTTCCGTGTCAAGGAAGATGTTCGTCCAATTTTCTGGTATGCAACATATGGAATTGCTATAATTTGGACTAAACTTCAGTAATTAATTGGGTTTGCTCATTAAAATGTGGTATAATTTTCAAGACATCTTATCTTCCTAGCCATTTATGGTAGGGCTAATCGCCCAAAAAGCTATATATCAAGGACTAAAGGCTGGGACCAGTACCCACATGGGCGATGGGGTGATTCTCGTAATCCATCATATGGAGCATTAGCTGACTATCAGGTAGGAATAATCTTACAGGTTACTTCTATTTTTTTCTCTGAACGTACAATATAAAAATTCTTTCAATAGATTTAGTGCATCCTCTACTTTTACTATATTAAATATATTTATATATATATATATGCCTACCATCTTTTATGTCATGATAACAAGGTTACTGTTTTTAAAAAATGTCTGCAGTCTGTCTCCTATAATTTCTGGAAAGTTACTTATCTTGACTGTAGCTATTTAATTCTTCTTGTATTTTTGAACAGTTCATGCGGCCACGTGCACGTGACAAGAAACTTCATGAAGAATGGGCAACACCTTTGAGCAACTTTGAAGATATTCATGAGGTACGGTTTCCATTTTGAGTGTATTAGTGTACTAGTCTCATCTCGTTGTGAGAAAGTCGATTATTACAACTTCATGTTGGATTTTTTTACACATCAGAAATTTAAGAAATTCTGCCTTGGAAAATTGAGAAGCAGTCCTTGGTCGGAATTAGATGGGCTTCAGCCAGAAACACGAATCATAAATGAACAGCTGGGGAAGATTAACATGAAGGGTTTCCTTACCATCAATAGCCAACCAGCAGTCAATGGCGAGAAATCTTCTTCTCCATCTGTGGGTGAGTAAAAAAGGTTGCATTCTGTGTGTTATCATAAAAAATTCCAAACTTTGTCTTTTGTGGGTGAGACTGATATTGTTAGATTGATTTGTTTTCTCTTTGAATTCTACCTGCAAGAATCTTACTTGAGTGTATAAATTGCCAAAGAATAAAAATTTCACGGGACAGGCTGGTGCTATAAGCTCATTATGGTCTTGGATTTGTGTGAAATTTCAAAAGCCATTTGGTATTGATCCCCATTTATGATTAAAAAATGGTTACGTTATATTGGGAGTTTCATTCTAATTAGTACAGAGATGGAACGTAGGATTCTAAATTTAGGAATTCATCCATTTGCCATTAGTAAGTACATCACTGAGATTTCATATTCTTGTAGTCTGCTCTGGTTGTTGAGCTTGACCCTCTTGACTTTGTTTGTAGTTCTGACCAGCATTCGCCATTTAATGGTATTTGGTTAATAAATAAATGAATTGTATAATAACTGGCAGTGTTATATATACTAAATCCTATTAATATGTTGCATAATATTATTTTTCCAGCAAATAGTGCATGTTTAGATTAATTAAAACAGAAGAATAGTACATGTTTTGGGTTTAAACTTTATACTCGGAGATTGTCGTTGCCAAGTTTATCAGTTTTACTGTATGGGAAATTGTCTGTACTTTGTTATTTGAAAATATATCCTATCAAACTCTGTCATCTTTCTAAAGATAATATTTAGATCCATGCAAACCACATGTGATGCCACTTATTTATTTTGGCATGATTGATGTATTCAGGATGGGGTGGGCCTGGAGGTTATGTTTATCAAAAGGCCTATATAGAATTGTTCTGCTCTAGGGAGAAGTTGGATGGGCTCGTTGACAAGTGCAAGGCTTTCCCATCTCTAACTTACATGGCTGTAAACAAAGAAGGAAGTTGGATATCAAACGTTGGCCAAACTGATGTGAATGCTGTAACATGGGGAGTCTTCCCAGCCAAGGAGATCATCCAACCCACTGTCGTGGATCCTTCCAGCTTCCTGGTATGGAAGGACGAGGCATTTGAAATCTGGTCAAGGGGATGGGCTTCCTTGTACCCAGAGGGTGACACATCCAGAAAATTGCTTGAAGAGGTTGGGTTTATTCATAAAATATCAAATTCATGTGTTTTTCACACGCATGTACCCGCCCCCCACCCACCAAAGACACAAACAGACTTGATAAGGATTCGGTTCTGTAATGTGCTACTATAACATTTCTTCTCAACTTTTGCAGGTCCAGAGCAGCTATTTCTTGGTGAGCTTGGTAGATAACGATTACATCCATGGTGATCTTTTTGCAGTTTTTGCAGATATATAAGATGAGCTGCGTTTCTTCCCTTTCTCAAAGCCCACACAAGCCATTCAAGGTAGTGCTATTATTCTTGAGTTGGATTGTGTCAAATTACAATCTCATTGCTTTGTGGTAATAATTCATTGGGGTTTGTTTTGGTACCTCCTCCGCTTCATATCAGAGCAAGTAGCAGCAATTCAGTAGTGGACAGGAGACTAGTGCCCCAGGATTGGACTGCTTCAATGAGTTTGCATTATTTGCGTGTTATTTGAAGATATGGCACTGGGTCTGCCATGTAGTTAGTTTTGCTGTTTCCCGAGTGTAATTCCTTCTTCAATCAAGGCAAGTTCAATGTATTGGCAGCTAGTTTTATTTATAGCCAGTAAGAATGATATCACAGCATGCCATCAATCTTGATCAAGAAGGACACGGATAGGATAGAAGGATGCCCTCAGTCTCCTTTTCTTTTCTAAGAGATTTTTTTATTTTTATTTTTTATTTTTTAATCTGCGGTTACAACCACTTGTAGGCTTATTAAAAGCTGTGATCGAGTATTGTGAACTCGAGGCTCTAAAGGTGAACAAACAAGTAGTGTTCCACAAATAATTGAATTTTCACTCTATTTTTATTACATTAATATATATATATTAATTAACAACGTAGAAAGCAGAGAAAAAAGGAGGAAAATATTAAAGGTAAGGAAAAACCACTCTTATCAGTCAATCCTCATTGCCAGGTAAAAGAGTGGTTAATATTTTGGGACAGTGCTTCAAGCATTCAATTGCAACTTCTGACTGTATATTATTTTTATTGTACAATTTCTGAAGAAAAATACGCATTTCCTCAAATTAATCTACAATCTCGCTAAAAGGCTGTCTGTCTACCAAAAAAAGAAAAGCTTCATCTCCGGAAATGAATATTCACAACTGATGGCTGCAAGAACAAAGTCTGCTGAATGGAGAGAACGAGAGGTAAAGTTGGATGGAACAAGAATGAAGAGATCTTCTTTGTCCGACCATCCGTATTACCTGCTTCGGGACCTAAAGAAAAAAGCCAAAGGACATCATTATTGTTTTTACATGATCCAAAACTCAACAACTCACCGGTATTACTTACAGAAATATGAATTTACAGCAACTCTCATGAACAAGGATGAGGAATAAATAATTCATAGGAAAAGGAAAAACCTTTGCCTGTTTATTCAAATACTACTCTCCCTAAAATATGAACTGTGGATTGTCCAGAGCATTTTGTTTTATGAAGTCGCTGCAAAGCAAAGACATATATACCTGTTTTGACCTTAAATTTGAGGGAATATGGTTGCCTTCTTAAAATAAACTTGATTGGATGGTCTGTTGACTGCCTATGCCGGTTCGTTGCAGAAATCAGCTGCCACAGCAGGTCAGTTAAAATGGAGAATACCCCAGTAAATTTTTAAATGCATAACCAAAAATTGCATTGTGACAACTTAAGGAGAGAAAAATTGCTAATCAAGTTCGTTAAGCTTCATCTTCAAGTTTTCGCAACATACCATTACCAAAGGGCTTGTTTAGGGTTGCATTAAGGGTCATAAAAAGTGCTTAAATAGCCTCAAAAGCTATTTAATGATGAAATCGAGTTGTTTGGTTGTTACATATTAAAATACTTTTTAACCTAAAAACAACTAAAAAGTGCGTTACATATCAAAGTGTTTTTCCTAAAATGTGTTTTTCTGGATAATGCGGAACAAAGTATTTTCAATTTTAAAAAAGACTTTTAATAGGCGAAAATACCCATACAACTTTAATATAATTACAACTTTGACCACTGATCTAATCACACGCATGACACTACCTCAAATAACCTTTTATATCATTTCTACCTCAAAAATCACTTTTTTATATTGTTTCCAAACAAATGGAACATGTTTGAAAATGTTTTACACATATGGTTATCAAAATGTAAATAACCTTTTAATAGTAGAGCTTCTCTACAACTAAAAGCCCTAAAGCTAAAAGTTATATTACCCACCGCAATTCCAAACATGCACAAATACTGGGTACCTAGTAGCACAGAAAGAAAAAATTGCAATAGGTTTTTGATCAAACCTTTTCATCAAACCGAAAGAGAGATTGGTCAAAATAGGGAGAAGGACTCTGTGACTGACAACTGTAAGGCAAAGAAGAGCCCAGCATTTTCTTCACAAACTGCAGAAGTCCTTAGATGATGAGATATGAGGTTATGTGACAAAGCTACAGACATGTGGCCAAAAGAACCACAGATCAAACTTGTTCTCATGCCCTAGAAAAAGAAAAAAGGTTCCTGAAGTATACTGTGTAAAATATCTTTACATGCAGCAAGTGCTGAAGAGAAACTTCACCTGTGAGGAGCTGCTTGCTTTATTTTTTACACATCTTAGTTTTTCCAGAGCATGAATGTTATTCGAGTGAGATGAAACAAAATTCATAGACAGAGAATTTCTTGATGCCGCATGGAAGTGGTCACAGAACTGCTCAAACAAGAGATAGAGCTCCTCCGGAGAATTCTGTAAAAGATAGAAATATTCCAGTTAAAAATATTATATCTTCCAGAGAAAAAAAGCACGTTCTACTTGATAAGCACAAGACTCGGCAATAAAATTACCTGATAAAATGCAATGATGTCAGTTGTCTCCATGTTATATACAGCGAAAAAAGCTGGGTGGTGATCAGCATTTCGCAACACCTGAAGTTTCAAACAAGGACAACCACCAGAAATTAACAGTTTCCGATAAATAGCACATTGCATATTCTTAGAAAGACTTCAATAACCTTGATTCTTAGGACTCTACAAGACAATAAGCTTCACCACTGTCAACTAAAGTGGGTATCACTTGAAAGCTCCCAGAGCCACCATGAACATCATTAACTTTTTTTCCTCTTAAATAAGCTTAACCAACCAGTGATTAGGCTAAAGACAAGATGACTTGAGAGCCTAAAAGATCTTCCATTTGCGTGGGCATGCAGGCATTGAGACATATATGTCAACATCCATTAGTTTATCTTCGAATCCATAACTCAGATTATAGAAAAAATTCAATCGACAATCAATTATCACATTGAATGGGAATTGTGAACTGATCTATGATCACATTGAATTGGGAGTTGTGAATATAATAACTGTGTATGTTATTGAAATTATGAATTTTCCCTAAAGGGGAATTAAACGAGCCACATCATTTTTAGCATAACACTTTACTCTTATAGAAATTAAAGATTCTTGAATCAATTTGTTGACCCCACTTATGATCCATTATACAAAAGAGGGCAAATTCTTATTGGAACTATGGGCCCTTCCCACATGCCCTCAAGTGTGGATGCAAGAAAGGAAGGCTTTCCCAGAAAAAAGCGAAGAATGATGTAAATGTCCATCACAGCCATACATATATAAATAATATAAGATGCGATTGTATCTAGTGAACCACAGAAATGTCCAACTGAAAGGCTCATTCCCCAGAGCAGTCCAGTTTTATCTTCCAAAGAGAGTAGTCATCAGAGTATTTTGGAGCCCCATGAGAAAGGCAAGGGGTTTAAGTGATATAAAGCAGAATAATAGAAAGAAGAAAGCCTCACCCCTCCATCCACACTACCAAACTTGATTAGCAGATGGTGCCGGTCCAAGAATTGTACCTGTCAAAGAGTTGCGTATAAACAACTTTTTACGTTAGATCTTTAATATCAAATGTGCAAGTGATGTTCACATTTAATTAATGTCGCAAAAGAACAGCATGGACACGTGCACTTAAGAACCTACCCTCCAGATAATTAATTCCGCATAATCTCGAAAATGGTAATAAAATTTCTTCTTCAAGCACTGGACCCTCTGTGGAAGCCAAGGACAATGGAATTAAAGCAATGAAATAGACATACAAATATTCGCAAAAATTTTAAAGCACATAACATGGACCATTCAGTCGAGAAGTTTTTTGATCTTGCATAAAACTACTTGTACTAAAAACAATAGGGCTTTAAACTATAGATTCCTTAAAATATGGCCAAAAGTCCCAGCTTCAACCAGGTAATATTCAATGATTCATACCAAAAGATAGTCCAACTTGTATGAGATCTATTCTCACCTTTCATAATCATATGCCTGCCCTGGAATTCCAGTGAACCTAACTGCTATAAATGGATGGAATAGAGCCACTAGGAAGAAACGAACCCAGAGTTACCAAGGAAACTTCTACCACGGTAAGTAAGGAGGGGAACAAGAACTGGGGAATATGGTTATTTTTCTTTTGTCCCAGTCAATTGATTTAACTTCATTTCTTTCTAAAAGGTGATTTTTCAATCACATAGTTTGGGCTCCTAGTAAAAATATCAACCTATTTAGTTTTCACTTCAAATGAATTTTCTTTAGATATTTCGTAAATTTGATCATGACTTTCTACGTAAAACACCTTTCCTCATGTGAGAAGTTGGTGGAGACTCACCCGCACTAGTCTGCTCATCAAATGCACTATTGGTTATTGCTCCTTTGGAAACCATTACAGTTGATTTAATAAAACCCTTGAACCTTTATCTTCTTAGACTATGTCATGCTAATTTTTGACAATTGAGAACTCAACCAAACATTTATAGGACTCTTTATACGGATCATTGACAATTCAGCCCATGTAGTAAGGTTTAGAATGCATACTAGACTCAAAGTTAGTGATCAGCTGTTAAGAAACGAAAAAACCACTACTTTCAAATCAATGATGGTGAAAGAAATGGTTGAATTTGCCAGTGGGATAAAGCTTGATTAGTTTACACTAAATGGTAAAATGAAAGAAAGTAGATATAGAGATTTGAAAACAGCCTATCTTGTTCACAGATGACAGAAACAATGCTTACAATGAGCTAATCTGCATAAGACAATCCTTTTTTCTTATAGGTTAATCCACATAAGATATTCTGAAAATAAAAAACAAAATAGAACAGCAAGCAAGAAAACCGACCAAGGTATGGTCCTTTTCTTCATTCCATATTCCTTGAAATATGAATGAAAGAAGGCGTTGTTTGATACCAGTCAGAAAAGAATCTTCTAGATTAGGCTGGCTATGCTGTAAACCATTCTGAACATTATTCCCAGGCAACCGATGCAGTTTACTTTTGTCAGGAAATGCCAAGCACTGCCATTAATAGCTGAACTGTCAATTCAAAGCTCCACACATGACGCATGAGAAAAAGTAATTATTCAGTGTTGATTGAAATGACAATGATATGGGGGAGAGAACACCTAGTAACAATGAAATCTGAGAACTTAACCATAACAGCAAGCATGTTGATGAAACCAACGAACCAAGACATCATTGACTTCTACAGAATCTTATATGCACTGAAGAAAAGGGCAGGAGGGGAGGATAGCTTACTCTGGGTATGCACTGGGAACAAGAATTTTTCAGTTCGTTCATACTACAAGGCCTTGGCAAACCACTCCCCTAATGCTTTCCCGTGGAAGAGCATTTGGAGGAGTAATGCTCCACTCAAGGTTGCTTTCTTTGGTTGGTTGGCTTCCCGTGGTAAAATCTTAACAATCGAAAAATTAAGAAAGCGTGGACTTTACATAATGGATTGGTGCTACATGTGCAAAAGTAACGGCGAATCAGCGGATCACCTTCTTCTTCATTGCGAGCAGTTAAGGTATTGTGGGATGTAATCTTCTTGAGGCTCGGCATCGCATGGGTCATGCCTAAAAGGGTGATAGATCTATTGTCTTGTTGGCGAGGGATCAGGGGCAATCGCCAAATCACTACTGTATGGAAGATGGTTCCTTTATGTGTAATGTGGTGCACATGGAACGAAAGAAATGATCGCTGTTTTGAGGATAAGGAGCGTTCTCCGGACAAATTTAGGGATTTCTTCTTTCATACTTTGTTGCTTTGGGCCACTTCTATTGTATGGGATGGAACGAGCCTTAATGTTTTGTATGCTAGTATCAGTAGCACGTAGTTTGTAATTAGGCTCTTTATTGTACACTCCCTGTGTACTCGGACTTTGCCTATTTACGTGGATCAATAAATCTTCTTTTTATCTATCAAAAAAAAAAAAAACATCACTAAGAACTGGAGGCGTAATAAGCAAATAATAATTATTGTGCAAAGGTAGTGTTCTATCTCTCAAATAATAATTCCTGTGCAAGGGTAGATTTCTCTCTCTCCTCCCATCACCCAATTATATTTTATATGCTCCCCAAAAAGTAAATGACAACTCAAATAAGTATAAAATTAACGATTGAATAAATGGATAACTATCTTTTATGAAGAGCACACAATTGTATACGTTTATAGACATTTAGCAGACAACCTTGTTTTCCCTCCTACTTCTATAGCCAAAGATAGCAGAAAGAATTTTGTGTATGCGTTGATCTCCCTATGAGACGAAAACCTTAAAAATATATTCTTTTTCCCCATCAAAGCAGACAAAACTTCTAAACTGAAGTAATAGTTTGTCCCTTTCTACCCAACCAAAGGTTATGCTTTTTCAATAATTCTAAGAAGTCTGAAGTGTAAAGCCAAAGCCAACCTGTAGAATGCTTGTTGAAGCTTAGTGAAGTCACATTAAAAGCTTCAAAATAAATGCCACTTGCCTGAGCATTTGAATTGAGAAAAAGTTCATCATCTTCGTGACAGAATTCCCCAATAGTTCGTACATTTACGAGGTTCCCCGAGTCTCTAATTTGGAGAATGTGTATTGTTTGATTGTGAAGCGACACAATTGCCAATAAATCATCATACAAGAAGACACCCATGTTATGGGTCAGATTAACAAAATCATTGAGAAGGATCTTCTCGTCCAATACCAATCCATCTTCCAATCTAATTATATCAGAGAATATAGATTAAAAAGGGCATAAAGCAACCTCTACAAATGAATTAGAACTTCTACATATTAGTCTCTTGTAATATATAGAACCAGTGATGTACCTTATTAGATGAAAGGTTATCTTTTCTATATATGGGATTCCCTGAATAGCTCCACCGGCAGCAGGCGGCTCATGAATTGGTGCAGTAGAAGTAGCAAATATTCCATAATGGTTACCCTCCATGTAAAGGAAGAAGTCTTTGCATATAAGCGCATTGGAGGAAGCAAGCGATACACTATATAACTGCGTGAAGAAACTTTCAAATCTCTTTGCTTTTGGAGGGAGATCAAAAGCATCACAATCTTCTCCTTTGCATGAAAATGAAAGCCATGTTGGTCTGTAAACGATCAGATCCTGTTGGTTTCTGCTGAAACATATTAGGTATTGGCCATCATCAGTAAATTTGCAGAATGATTGGTCTGGGCATTCGACATCAAATATGGTACAACTTGGGACTAAATTCTCATAAAATCGCCTAGCACAATGGACCTGCAAGCAGCAAAGAATGATTTGGGTTTTGCATTGTATAATTGAAATGATTTCTGGCAAGCTGTTTGCAAATAGAAAACGAGGTTTTAATAACACAACATATAAGCGTCTATATTCAGGACTGTAAGAATATTTTTTTTTCTCCAGTAATATTTTAGTTTTTGCAGAAATCATATTGATTTTGAGTTATGGTTAGAACATGTACTCCATAATATCTCTAGTGTTCCTGTATGTTGGGGGTAACATCCTCTTTCATCATTAATAAAATCTTTATTTTACTCAATAAAAAAATGTACTCCATGATAAGATGGAAAACACAAGAAATGAGAAGGGTGTTCTTCAAGAGGAAAAAACAAACGTTAATGTTTAATGTCTCTGTGAGATTGATATAAATTTCTGGCCCATTTCCTAATAGCTTAAGGTTTTGATAGGATGCTTAATATGGTATACAGCCCGTTTGTTTTTTCTCATACCTCAAGTGCTGGACAAAATTTTCCTCTGTAATTTGGTTAAATTAATTGGGCCAGTTTGCCGTGGTTTGTCTACGTTCAGCTAGGCTCTAATTCTGTTGAGCTTGGATGTGAGAGGGTGGTATCAAAGGTTTCTTTATGTACAAGGTTCTTAGTTCAAGCCTTTATATATCCTATTCATTAGTTTTTTATGTTATGTACGTGCAAGTCCTCTACAGTTGAATCATTGCTACTGCATGGTCCCAAACATGAGGGGTAGTGTCAATGTTAGTATGTCTATGACATTGACCCACTTCGTAGTAGCTTAAGCTTTTGATTGTTACCATCGATAGAGACAGAGGTCCAAATTACCAAAATTCAAGATAAGAAAAACATTCAATACAAATAGACCCAGGGAAAACCTGAGTGTAACAACACATCCAAAGGAAAAGATGACTCCAAGCTCACAGAAGATCATCTTCAATCCTTCATTGTACATCCAAATCATTAACTAGTGACTACAGCTAGTCAACAGAAGTAAGAACTATAAAGGATCAAGATAATCAAAGTGACGAAAGTCCACAAATGGAATTATACAAAATAAAAAAATGGCAAGGGTAAGAAGAAAATACACTAGTTCCAGGAGCAGGAGTGTAGATTTGGCGCTGAAAAATCCTTGCAGCAATGTTGCTTCTCCTAAACATTACTACTGATGCAAAAATTCCATCAACATCTCCCCTGGAAGCCAGGATATGAAAGTGCCTATAGGTTAACCATTTATAGGAAGCATTACTTTGGGAGTAGCTATTGGATAACCAAGACCCATTCTAGATATAAATTTCCTTACTAAGGACTGAAATCAAATTTGCAGTCCAATTACTGTATTAACTAGGAACCGATAATACTAGAAAATTCTCCCAAATAGGTGATGATACCAGGATGTATCATAATATGGATCATGAAACCAACATTGGTTGATACATCCATGGAAGAAATATACCCTAGTTAACAAAAATATCTTTTAAGCCACTTAACAGCATCCTTCCAAAAAATACAATAGAATTATTTGTAAAATGAATGATCTGAGGTCATTTGAAGGAATCAAATTCCAACAGGTACATACACGCACATTTACACACACACACATGCATATATATATATATATATATATAGAGAGAGAGAGAGAGAGAGAGAGATTCTCAAGCCGGTGTGTAGAGCACACCATCCACATCACGTAAATAGTAAGACTTTATTTATAAGATTCAAATTTTAAAATTTATCTTTCAAATCAAATTATGTCACGTAAGCAGTGTGTGATGTAGAGGCTTTAGAATAGCATTACTTATATATGTGCGCGCGCGAGCACCCACATATGTATTTATGAGTATATATATACCAGATACTAGATTCAAAGCAGTGGCCTCACAAACAGGCATCTAATGGCTCCATTAGTACTTAAAACATACCAGACGTTTGAGTTTTATTTCTTTTCAAAGCACAAGAGAACCGTTTGATTGTTGCTGCCATCTGGATCAAAACAAATAAACATATCAAACAAGGGAAGTCAGTAGGAGCCACTGTGATTCAGTGCTAACCTCATTAACCAACCCCCTACCCCCACCAAATGATTGATTTAAAAAAAAAAAAAAAACAGAAAAGAAATAGAAAAAAGCGGGCGACAAGAATGTAAAACAAAAGAGTACAGACAAAAAGGAGAACCCTTTTATCACCAGAAAATTACGACATCGACAAGACTGCCGCGGGTTTTTTTCTTTTCGCTCCGTTTTTAAATGAAAAAACGAGACAAGAAAAATTTGATCTCTTTTTCTTTTCTACTTTCAAATTCTTGCAAGTGGCCCAAAGCATCGCGAAAAATTCTTTAAGTTCAAACAAAATGCAAATGAGCCCAAACCCAATACGGAAACCAAACTATACAGACCAAGAAGAGGAAAATGGAAGAGGATCGTAATATGCATGAAGACATTGAAGAGTTGCAACCATATGCCATTGCCAATTTAGAGCATATATGAGTAATTAATCATAAGTCGTAAGATATACAGAAGGATAAGACGGTATAATCCTCGGCCGACCCAAGTGCCATGGGCATTCATCATGTTGTATTATGAGAGAGAGAGAGAGAGAGAGAGAGAGAGAGAGTTGCTTACCCGTCGGAAGCAGGGAGGAGGAGGTGGTGCCAGAGTGCACAGAGACCACAGGGTAGGCGACTGACGTGGGACTGTGGGACCCATCTGGCATCTCTTTATTCTTCTCAAAATAATAATAATAATAATATAAAGAAAATGATAGGATTACTACCATCTTACTACTCATTTACTATTTTTTTTATATTTGATTTTTTTTATAATTTTTTATTTTACTTAATAGTTAAGGAAGTGATAATTAGTAAATTTATATATTTTTTTAATTTTTTCTTAATGATTAAAGATGTTAAAAAAATACTTAAAATAAAATGATAAAAAAATAAAAACACTACAAGTAGTAGATGGGTAATAGATAGGTAGTAAGCCTATCACTACCCATATATTTATAGATAAGAACAAATTTTATAATTAATAATGATTAAATCTAAATTGAAAAAGGAAAATGCCTCTTTGTGGTTATCATGAATTCTCACTGATTAGTTGTTTTTTTTTAATTAATGGTTAATAATTAAAAAAATATTTTTTAATAATTTTATAATTTTTGTTAATATTTAAAGTGTTTAAAAAAATATTAAAAAAAATTAACTGTTTTATTAGAATTCTCAGTAGGTGGAGCATCACCCATTTAAAAAAGGGTATATGTAAACAAAACATAAATAGTATGTACTTGTAGTGTTAAAAATGCTTTTTATCAATTAGCATTAAAAAAAAAAAAGGAATTTATTTTGAGCAAAAAGTCAGCATTATAAAATGCTGGCATTAGCGATAATACGTGCAGTGCTATTAGTCATTGTCCATTTCGCAACGCAATTATTTTTAAGTATTATAGACATTTTCAAATATTTTATTCTTAAATATCACTCGAATATAAAGAATCAGCATTAAATGCATCAAGATTTTTACAAACTTTTAAAATGTGCAACCATTTAAAATTCATATAAATGCACGAGTATTTTGTCTTATCAGTAATTATACATGTTTTTATAATAGTAAAAATAATAAATTCTTATTTATAAATCGATTAGCATTTGCTCAAGCAAAATAACAAAAGTTAACGGTGAAAATTTTCAATTACCAAGACTTTAAGAGTTTTATAACATCGAGAACATCTTGACAAAGGATATTTTAAATCGAAGCCACTTTCCTCTCGATACTTTTCGGAGGAAACCATTGGCACCGATTACGGTTCTTCTATACAATAATAAACTTAAAAATACTTACTATATTTACGCTTTCTTAAAATTGAAAAAAAAAATTATTTAACTTTTTCTTTCTATTGCTGTTTTTTAAATAATCGAACATTAAATAAAGAAATAATGACCGATGAGATGAAAATTAAATAAAATATTATTTTTAATTTGAAATTTAAAAAAATTAAATTGTTTATTATATTTTATTTAAAATTTTAAATAAATTATATTGAGTTGAGACATTTTATGAATACAAACAAAGCTAAAGATCTCTCGGTTCAGTTTGTTTTATCCGGCAGGAGCAGCAGCTTTTAGTTTTAGCGAGCCATAAGGCATTACTGCAAGTCCCCCCATTTAGATTCGTCAAAACAAGGACAAAAGGGGCCAAGGGGGTTCAAGCAGCAACTTTCTGGATAATCTATCTTAGCAGGCTGGACAATCCACCAGTTTCTTTGGAGTATTACACTGCTGCTGAAGGTGCGGTTTTGGAGCTTTTTAAAACCACTGAATGGAAATTTCTATCACAAGTAACATATTCTACATCCAGACTCCTTAAAGAGTAATTACCCAACATCCAAAAAATAGGATATTACAAGAACAAAAAAGTCATAAAAGCAAGCTTAGAAAGGATTTCTCAAGGATGCAAGGTCGGAGGAACTGCGGGTTTCCTTCAAAATGAGATAAAGATCGACTTCTTAGATCTTCGTAATAACTCTCTTCCTGTGCACCACTTCTCATGTCCTAAAATCAACCTAGAATGACAGGAAGAGAACACAGCCATCTTGTTTACTTACCAAGATTAAAGGAAAATAATAATAATAATAATAGTCTTAATCAAATTTCATCATGTGCGGTCTCTAGAAATTTAAAAATAAAAAAAAACACGAAACTTTACCAAGGTATCATGCCTACTCATCGGCAAACTTTATCTTCTTTGGAGCAGGCTGGATGCTACCCACCTGCGAAATATCACAATACGAAGCAAAAACAAAATCAATCTCAAATCAGCAGAGAGACTGGATGATACTTGTTCTCTCGTGTTCTATTTGTTTAATTGCTAAATTCGAATTTCTGCCACGGCAGGTTAAGATATAGGTGTAGTTCTTACAATTTCTGGGCATTCATATTCAATGCCAGCAGCCTCTATTCTCTTTTGCCGTTTCAGATCTCGCTTCATGATATTTTCTACCAACTTGTTCTGTTCTTCGAATGTTCTTTCCTGAGTAATCAACACGGAACAGTGAAAAGTTCAATAGCCATTATTAGGAATAAAACCAATAAGCTTCCAGAGATTATCCCCTTATAGCTGGCTACCTTATTTTGCAGCTTTCGTTCAATTTGAACCCGGTCGACTGGCTTGTATCGGTAATTAAAACCCCTCCATCTATCAGAATAATAGAATGAGAAAAAATAAATGATCTGTAATGCACTGGCAAAAGGCAAAAGCATTGACTTGCTAAGTAAGAAATATAAAGGCCACTATTTCCAACAGGCACATATACGTATCAAGTTAGCAACCAAACTCATCAGTAAAGTACACATTAACAATGAGCTCCACAACATAGAAACCACTTCAAGACACTTCCATTCGTATCCCCTATTTCCACCTCCCCACAGGTTTACCCAGATTGGTTGCCATAATGAAGGAAGTGAATTTTACCACATCCAGAAAAATTACAACAGAAACACACAGCCTGGTGCATCGTTTTATCCTTGACACCAGCGCCTTTGGCGTTTTTTAATTAGGAGGATCATTACTTATCAGAGAAAAAGAAAATCCTTGACACCAGACTAATAAGTATCTGACTATATGTCTTCTAACTTTTCTCTAATCATTTCAACAGAAGAAAATGTACCAGCAAGTACTTGTAACCTCAGTTTGTGTTTACTGTTTATGCTTTTGTATTTTCTCACTTTTAAGAATCTATATGGTTAGGAGGATGAGAAAACTTCCTTTTCTTCTTTTTTAATCAGGAGGATGATAATGCGAAGGAAACCATAAAATGTACCTCAACCTCGCTAGCTCATTACATGGGTATGAAAGTAGGTAAACATGGACATAAGTTATCACATACAGAACGCTATGATAAGACCACGGCAAATTATTTTCCCAAAATAGATAAGCTTCTAAGAAAAAATCTACAACGAAAAGTCAAGAACAACACTTCTCCACAAGGATGAAAAAATTTTCCTTTGACTTTCATTGCATGAATAAGAACAAAGTTAACCAAGTGGCTCAACCCTTCAGCTACTTCCCTCATATCTTTCCATCCTTTCTCTTTCAATGTAACGTAAACCATTCAGAAAGCTTGTATCAGGCTCGAATCAATATTCTACAATAGTTTTTTAACATAGAGATGCGAACAACCTGGCTATAAAAAAAAGACCATTACAAAATCATTGTATAACAACTAGCCGCTTACAATTTTGGATGAACGTGCTGCGGAGGAATAGGGTAGACCTGCAAAAGGTGCTCAAACAATAGCTGATTATGCATACAATCAGCAACAATTTTGGCCACCTGCATACCAAAAAGAAATCTTAGGATAGACAGAATAAAAGGAAATGACGATGATGGAGGTAGTAAAAAAGGTGATCATTGTAACCTCAGGAGACTCAAACTCGATGAAGCCAAAATGCTTTGATTTTCCTGTCTATGAAACATAAAATCAAGAGAAACAGAAAAGTTAATGCCAAAAACATAAAACCAAAATTTTAAATGAGCAAATAAACATAAAAAACATTATTTTTTTAGAAAGTTAAAAAAAAAAAAAAAAAAAACCATTAGTTTAGCCCGCAAATATTCAATGTGCAAATGTTCAAGGTGTTATATCTGAAACTTAATCACAGGAGAGACCTCTAGTGTTTCAACAATTTCCTATCATGATCTCATTCTTATTGTAACAAACACATTATAGTTACTTGGTCCTTTTAATCTCTCGCCTTTCCTTACACATACAAAACTTAAGAACATTGCTATACGGGGATCTCACCTATTCAATAACTGCCAGTCTAAGCAGGAGAAAAACCGGTAGATCTAACTAGATAATCAAGAATCTTTGGAATGACAACAGACAATCTGTTTTCAGCAACTGACTTATTTCTTGGAACAGCTTTAATTACAAGAAATGTATCATCTGGAAATTTTGAAATTCACAATTTGAAGTGTTTAAAACCAAAGTCAACCTGACATGTAGCATTCTAAGTGGCTACAGTGAAATGATCCTCCTTGACAAACAAAATCCCTTTAACTACAGCTTAAACCGGGACCTATAATCAAATCATTAACTCCATAGCAACAAGGTGCGACCTTGGGGACCCAATAGAGCTCACTACCCACCATGACCCCTATCCATTCATTCCTACCCAATTCTCCATCCTTCCCAATTCAGCATCCAAAATTAAAATCTAACTTCCCGAGCAAGGCATATGCAAGACAAGATTGATCTATCCTAGCCAAATTGCTTACCAACTCCTTACGCTCTAGCTCAGATTAAAAGCCATGAGCTGGCACCACAATGCCTAAGAGAGGGAAATGACAACATAACAATCTTACAAACAAATGAACTCAAAAGCCATCACAGCAATCATCCCTAATTGCCAACCACAGGAAGGAAGGAATAAACAAAAGGCCACTCCAACTTCTTAGAAAGGTCCATTCACGTAAGTTCAAGAATAGAAAAAGGTCACTCCAACTTCTATGAAAGGTCTACCCAAAACTAAGTTAATCCCGAACCCCCTCCCCGAAAAAATACATATACCTTAGATATTTGTATAACAACTAAGAGTAATGATTAACATAACAAAATTGGATGTGAGATGCCAAGAACAAAAGAAAAATGAAAACAATAAAAAATACAAAGAACATCCACATTAATATGTTTGATAAAAAATAAATGCATAGATGCACAAATATAAAAGCTTATAGCTACAAGAAAACCGTTTACTTATAAGCCCGGGTGCCTAACCTTTTTATTCCGTGCAATTCTTAGTCTCTTGATTTTACCGAATTGTGAAAAGAAACCTGAAAGTAATCAATCACCTGATCAGTGAAGAGAAAAATGGAAAACTCCATGGACATGACTGCTAATATGTAAATGCTTCATTTTTCTTTCTCTAAAATTACATAACAATCTAATCACACCTTCCATTTCCTTCTCATAGAACCCATGCGGTATCCGACCAATGTAGAGAACTGTAACTTTATCCTCAGGTGGTTTCTGTTCAGGAATTTTCCGCCCAGGACCACCTTCTAGAGGCTTTGATATGGCAATAAAAACAATAATAAGGTAAATTGATTAAATAGAAGGTAAGTTAATACGTTAACAGGAGTATAGAATGTAGAAGTTATAAGCAGCATACCAAGAAGTCGGGAGCTTCATTTTTGCGCGCGGAAACTGATAAGTGCGAAGAAGCCTTCTTCAATTTCTTCTTCATGGCTTTCTTTGCCTTGATCCCCATCTCACTAACAAAACCAGACACTAAAACGTT